>NC_092171.1:24841645-25175395 GCF_045791955.1 Oncorhynchus clarkii lewisi
TCCATAGCATGACTAGGGCCAGCCTCAGCTACACCACCCTCCATAGCATGACTAGGCCCAGCATCATCTGCACCACCCTCCATAGCATGACTAGGGCCAGCCTCAGCTACACCACCCTCCATAGCATGACTCGGCCCAGCATTATCTGCACCACCCTCCATAGCATGACTCGGCCCAGCATCATCTGCACCACCCTCCATAGCATGTCTAGGCCCAGCCTCAGCTACCCCACCATCTCTAGCCTGACTAGACCCAGCCTCTGCTTCTCCACCATCTCTAGCCTGACTAGACCCAGCCTCCACTACCCTACCATCTCTAGCCTGACTAGACCCAGCCTCTGCTTCTCCACCATCTCTAGCCTGACTAGACCCAGCCTCCACTACCCTACCATCTCTAGCCTGACTAGGCCCAGCCTCATCTACACCACCATCTCTAGACTGACTAGGCCCAGCCTCTGCTATCTGCATCTCCTTACCCCCTGCATTTTGACCTCGATTTCCCCCACCTGCCGTTGTACCCTCACCTTGTCTATGGCCTTTATGTGGGCACGCAAAACTCTTGTGCCCCAAATCCCCACATTCAAAACACCGTAGACTATCTGTGCTGGCAAAACCGGCATAGAGCCCCTCCCCATGCCTCACTTTAAAATGCACATTTAGCTGTTGCTCATTATTGTTCAGAAACATAAACACTTGCCTCCTGAACGAAACAACGTGCTTAACGGCATCTGCCTGAAAACCTGCTGACAGTACACGGAAACCGCTAGCAAACTTACCAAAACGACTCAGCTCTTTCCTAATTTGATCATCCGTAATAAACGGAGGCAAATTTGCCACTACAACTCTTGTTGAAGGGGTAGAGAGAGGTGAAATTGACACCAACACATCCCTTACAAATATTCCGCTAGCAATTAGCCTACCGACCAAATTAGCCCTTTTCATGAACACAACCACAGCTTTGTTCATTCTAGAAGCAGAATGTATAAACTCAGCTCCTACCTGTTCACCGACCGCGAGCAGAACCTCCTCCACCTTAACTCCGTTCTCAGGAACACACCTGAATCCATGCTGTATCGACAGCGTCTCCTCCGCGCTAGGCTGAGAAGCCATTGCGCACACTACACCTTCCAACCCCCAGGAAAGTTACTCTGTCCTCTTCTACCCTAACTTTGAAAAAAAAAACTTTGGATACCGCTAAAAACAAATATTTCATTAACCCTCCACCATACAAAATAACATGTAAATAAAAGAATAAAGAAAGTTAGTTAGGATAGAGCTTTCCACACCAAACACTCAAACTCCAAAAAACTCCCGAGAGAGAGAGATTTTGTTTAAAAAAAAATAACTTTCAGTTTCACTTACAGTACTTCACAAGCAAATGCAGCTAGCTAGTTTAGCCTACGCAAAGACCCTACTCAAACATAGGGATGCTGTGTTAGCTAGCTGGCTATGAATATCCAACACAACACTGGAACTCTTCCAAGTCAAGGTAAGCTTTTGGTTTTACTAATGTATTGTAAGTGCTAAACTGCTTACTGACTATGTAACGTTTTTACTAACAAGTTAGTTATATTAGCTATGTTGACTATGATGTTACTTTAGCTTATATGGCGACAACGATGTAGGCTGTGTGTAGCGGTTATGATATGGTTTGGCTTGGAAAGTTTTTATTTATTTTTTATTTTTTGCCTGTATGTTGTCCATTGAAGTCCACAAGTGAAGGAAAAAGGTGAGAGGAGGAGAGTGCATAGAATGAGTACAACGTAGCTGCTATAAAGGTCAATCAATCAATCAATCAAATGTATTTATAAAGCCCTTACATCAGCTGTCACAAAGTGCTGTTCTGAAACCAAGCCTAAAACCCCAAACAGCAAGCAATGAAAGGCCAGAACCAGGGGAACCAGGCTATGAGGGGTAGCCAGTCCTTTTCTGGCTGTGCCGGGTGGAGATTATAACAGAACATGGCCAAGATGTTCAAATATTCATAGATGACCAGCAGGGTCAAATAATAATAATCACAGTGGTTGTAGATGGTTCAACAGGAGTAAATGTCAGTTGGCTTTTCATTGCCGATCATTCAGAGTATCTCTATGTCTGGGACAGGTAGCACGTCCGGTGAACAGGTCAGGGTTCCATAGCCGCAGGCAGAACAGTTGAAACTGGAGCAGCAGCACGACCAGGTGGACTGGGGACAGCAAAGAGTCATCAGGCCAGGTAGTCCTGAGGCATGGTCCTAGGGCTCAGAGGGAGAGAGATATTATTATCCGAGGGAGAATACTGAAATTCACACAGGACACCGGAAAAATACTTGAGATATAACACTGACCCTAGCCCCCCGACACAAACTTTCGCAGCAGAAATACTGGAGGCTGAGACTGTTTACGCGTGATCAGGGGTGTATTCATTCTGCCGATTCTGTTAGAAAAACATTTCTTAAACTGAAGCAAACTGAACGAAACGGGGATAAACATACCTGAATTTGTCCAATAGAAACTTGTTTGCAACTGTTGGACTAATGACTGCACTCTAGGTCAGCTAGATACAGGCAAGAGTGTGCAAAGTGTCACTGTCTGTCCATGTGTCACTGTCTGTTGCCTCAAATTCTTCTCTTAACCTGTGTGCACCTACGTTGTGAACTTTCATTCATAGGCTTGGTTGTAGCAACCTCATGATGGGTATAGGGAAAATGTTATTATCATGTAGTAGCCTAAACCTATCGATGTTACACTGAACTGGGTAATGGAATATGATTGACAGTCATTCAATATGCTGTAATAGAAATAAGGCCATGGTTATCTTAAACGGCACCGACCGCCACTAGTGTGTCTGTGTATTGTGTTGAGAACGGCAGGCTCAAGCAGACATTGCAGTCCATGAATGGACTGTAAGGGGGCATAAATACCCAGTGAGTGAACTAGACTTCTTAATTGGAGACTTTAAGGAGTATTGATTTGCTTCTGGGTTTGTCAGCATATACCTGAGGGAGTTTTGCCGATGTTTCAGCGCTCCAGAATGATTCCTGTCAGTGCCTCTTCCTCCCTCTCCTCCTCCTATCCAAGCTACTTTTCTTGCATGTTCACTCTGTCTCTTCTTCCTATTAACTGTCGGTTAATTAAAAAACCCACCCCAATCAAATGAAGCTGAAATAGCATTTCAATACGTCAAATAACATTAAAAAAACACGGATGAAATATAGACACCAGAAGCGGCCGCTGGTGTGCCGCCCACTTTCGTTCATCAGACTGGCTCTGCTTTGACAGTGGTCATAAACTCCCCGACGCAGGCCTGGGATGGGGTAGCCACATGTCACAACCTCTACATATTTTTCTATTTCACTTTACAAACATTTTCAATATATAGACCCCTGTTTGAGTCTACATCACCCTCTCTGTCTTTGTCATCGAGTCATCCCAGACCCCCTCTTTTTAATGAGGAAAATGTATTATTCATCCTCACATCCAAACAAGGAGCCTCTCCATCAGATGGTCCTTAACCTCTCTAGGGTACATGGGACGGTAGCGTCCCACCTCGTCAACAGCCAGTGAAACTGCAGGGCCCCAAATATAAAACAGAAATCCCATAATTAAAATTCATCAAACATGTATTTTACACCCTTTTAAAGATACACTTGTTGTAAATCCAGCCACAGTGTAATATTTCAAAAAGGCTTTACGACGAAAGCAGAACAAATGATTGTCAGGTGAGTGCCTATTCACAGAATAACACAGCCATTTTTCCAGCCAAAGAGAGGATTCACAAAATGCAGAAATAGAAATAAAATGAATCACTAACCTTTGATTTTCATCAGATGACACTCATAGGACTTCATGTTACACAATTCATGTATGTTTTGTTCGGTAAAGTTCATATTTATATCCAAAAATCTGAGTTTACATTGGCGCGTTGTGGTCAGAAATGCATTGTCTCAAACAAACATCCGGTGAAAGTGCAGAGAGCCACATAAAATCACAGAAATACTCATCATAAACATTGATAAACTATACAAGTGTTTGCATGGAAATATAGATAAACTTCTCCTTAATGCAACCGCTGTGTCAGATTTCAAAAATGCTTTACGGCGAAAGCACACTTTGCGATTATGTTAGCTAGCCACAGAAACGCATACAGCCATTTTCCAGCCAAGGAGTGTCACAAGTCAGAAATAGCATTAAAATTAATCACGTACCTTTGATGATCTTCATCTGGTGGCACTCCCAGGTCTCCATGTTAGACAATAAATGTTTGTTTCTTTCGATAATTTCCCTCTTTATGAGCAAACACCTCCTTTTTGTTTGCGCGTTTTGTCCAGTAATCCGAATGAAGAAGGCGTGTGCACTAATTCCAGGACGAAAAGTTTTTAAAAATTACAATAAAAGTTAGTAGAAACATGCCAAACGATGTTTAAAATCAATCCTCCGGTTGTTTTTGTCATAAATAATAAATCATATTTCAACCGAACAAAAGCTTCATCAATAGGAAAGGAGAAACAAGAAAGGCGCGTTCACGATCAGGGCACATGGCTGATGAATGGAAATTTCCACTGGTCACTGATTGAAAGTGCTGTATCTCCCTCATTATTCAGAGTAAAAGCCTGAAACAATGCCTAAAGACTGGTCACATGTCGAGGAAGGCACAGAGCTCGTGAACTGGGTCCTAAGTCTTTGTATGGTGGATAGGCTTTCAATGGAAAAGCAGCCTTTCAAAATAATAGTACTTCCTGGTTGGATTTTCCTCTGGTTTTCGCCTGCAATATCAATTCTGTTATACTCACAGACATTATTTTAACAGTTTTGGAAACTTTGGAGTGTTTCCTATCCAAATCTACTACTTATATGCACATCCTATATTCTGGGACTGAGTAGCAGACAGTTTAATTTGGGCATGCTTTTCATCCAAAATTCCGAATGCTGCCCCCTACCCTAGTGAAGTGAAGTGAAGAGGAGAGGAAAAAAGGATGGAAGGATTGAGACGCATAGTTCATGGAAGAAGATGGGAGACCTGTCGCCTTTTTATAAGGTTTTCAGTGTCACTGCTACAGACATTAGAAGAAGACGTTGTTCTCATTTCCAGGGTCTACCATGTCTACAATTTCCCCTCTGGGACAAATAAAGTTTATTGAATTAAATGGAATTTGCAACTCTCCCTACAGTACACGTATGGCTACTTCCAATGTAGCATTTGGTGTTTGAAAAGCTGTCCGCTTACAAAATGGATTGCATCATCATTTCCCTTACATCATTTAAGGTATTAACTTGTAACCATTTTGTATAGGCTGTCCTCGTAAGCGCTAATATAAACTGTGAAACTGATGGAGATGATAGAGGGATTTCATGCAGGAGATTCTCTGAAATGACTGCCCTTAGGGTCCCTAGTATAGTCCGCATTATCTCTCGTGTAGGAGAACCAATCTGAGACGTTATTCAAAATGCTTTTAACAACTCCTAGGATCCGTTTCTGTTCCTTAAGTACATTTGAAGCCTTCTGTTCAGCAGGACAGTGTGGCATATTGAGGCCATTTGTGGCTTTATCAGAGGAACTTAACTGGTAAGCACGACCTTGATCACTGGTTTAGACTGCAGAGGGAGGTTCTGGTTCGCACTGGGCTGCCTTCTTGACTAAATTTGACAGATGTGAGGAAGGAAGACGGATCGCTGCTATTTACCTTGCATCTCTGAACAGACACAACATCCATCATTTACTCTTTAGGAAGGGAGGAATGGTCAAAGGTTGAAGCGTTTCGGGTGCCATGCATGTGATTAATTATTCATGATCCGAAAGATGACGTCTGTATACTAACATGCAAGTCAACCTGACTGGAATGAGTGATTATGTTTAATGATGCAAGACACAATGCCACCTGAATGACTGAGTGATACATTTGTACCTAAATGTTTAAGATCTCATCCCGTAAGGCTCTGTTTACTATATTTGTTAGCCTAATCTTACTTGAACATTAGTGAATTGTGTACTGATTTGGAAGATTAGACTATGTGGATTCATCCATATCAAGTTGCCCAAAATCCGCTCAAGACCCCATAGAGCCTAGTTGTTGTTTTTATTTTGTCTGAGAGTTATATTATCCTCACCTGAAATCATTTCTAGACCTGGAAACAATGCCTACTTGGTGAGCGCGAGAGAGGATTACAGTCTTCATGCCCCCGCAGTCTCAAAAGGAAATGTGAATACACTGTATAACAACGGACAACATAATGCATCCTCTCAGACAAAAGTCAAGTAATCCTTGTCCACACTAGAGACAAAACAACAATGACACATGATTGCTAATGCCGGAGTAGGCCTAGTCAATAGATTATTTTTTTTTTGACAGCATATTAATGGTCAAATCGAATTTATTTATAAGGCCCTTCTTACATTAGCTGATATCTCAAAGTGGTGTACAGAACCGCAGCCTAAAACCCCAAACAGCAAGCAATGCAGGTGTGTGTAGAAGCACGGGGGCTAGAAAAAACTCCCTAGAAAGGCCAGAACCTAGGAAGAAACCTAGAGAGGAACCAGGCTATGAGGGGTGGCCAGTCCTCTTCTGGCTGTTCCGGGTGGAGATTATAACAGAACATGGCCAAGATGTTCAAATGTTCATAAATGACCAGCATGGTCAAATAATAAGAATCACAGTGGTTGTCGAGGGAGCAACGGACAGCACCTCAGGAGTAAATGTCAGTTGGCTTTTCATAGCCGATCATTCAGAGTATCTCTACCGCTCCTGCTGTCTCTAGAGAGTTGAAAACAGCAGGTCAGGGACAGGTAGCACTTCCGGTGAACAGGTCAGGGTTCCATAGCCGCAGGCAGAACAGTTGAAACTGGAGCAGCAGCACGGCCAGGATTACTGGGGACAGCAAGGAGTCATCCGGCCAGGTAGTCCTGAGGCATGGTCCTAGGGCTCAGGTCCTCTGAGAGAAAGTGAAAAAGAAAAAGTAATAGCGAAAGAGAGAGCATACTTAAATTCACACAGTACACCAGATAAGACAGGAGAAATACTGCAGATATAACAGACTGACCCTAGCCCCCCGCAGCTTGGTCATGGTGATCAGAATGGTTCTGTCATTTTCAAAGACCTTTTCTCCTTAAAATAATGAGATGCCTTCCTCTGAATATTGCCAAATATTGAATTGGGAGATGTATCTCATCACAATTGGATTTTCTTAGAAACGGGCAATATCTCAGAGTATTACTGGCTACAATGTCTGGCCAGTAGTATGTACAGTTGTACAGTATGACTTTATCAATCTCCTCTGATATAGGATACAGTCAGTGCTTCACCTAATACTTTAACCTGTTTCAACGTGATCGGAAACATTCCAGATTGTTAAAGAATGATATCAGTTGAATTAAAGAAAATAGGTTTGACATCTAATTCCACTGCTTTGACAGATGTTGATTTATCTTGAATCTGGACTTCTTGAGCACTGAATTTGATGGAATATTCCCCAATAGTGTGTATTTTTTCTTATAAACTGTAAACTGACCTGACTGTGTGGAGAGGTTGTTTTGGGGGAGAGAGCTATCTGTGCATAATTTATCCATGAACACCAGGTTGGGTCCGATTTAAGTGGTAAGGAATGTTTTGTTTGAAATGCCTAAGCAGTATTACTTGATGCTATCCAGAGAGGTTGGACGTTCGGCATCTCAATACTCTCTGTATAGTTGAGCTGCTTAAATTATGTTTTACATTTTAGGCTATTCCCACAGTGGGGAATATTAGGTTATTGGCAGTAAACTGAGACATACACATATGCACACACGCTGCACAATCACACAATTAATGCTGCTATCAATATAAAGTGCATTCGGGAAGTATTCAGACCTCTTGACTTTTTCCACATTTTGTTACGTTACAGCCTTTATTCTAAAATGGATTCAAAAATCTACACACAATACCCCATAATGACAAAGCAAAAAACAGGTTCTTAGAAATGTTTGCAAATTTATTTAAAAAACAAATATGAAATTTACATAATTATTCAAACCATTTACTCAGTACTTTGTTGAAGCACCTTTGGCAGCGATTACAGCCTCGAGTCTTGTATAACGCTACAAGCTTGGCACACCTGTATTTGAGGAGTTTCTCCCATTCTTCTTTGCAGATCCTCTGCAAGCTATTTTCAGGTCTCTCCGGAGATGTTCGATCGGGTTTTTTTGTCCTGAAGCCACTCCTGTGTTGTCTTGGCTGTGTGCTTAGGGTCGTTGTTAGAAGGGGAACCTTTGTCCCAGTCTGAGGTCCTGAGCGCTCTGGAGCAGGTTTTCATCAAGGATATCTCTGTACATTGCTTCGTTCATCTTTCCCTTGATCCTGAAAAACATCCCCACAGCATGATGCTGCCACCATCATGCTTCACCGTAGGGATGGTACCAGGTTCCCTCCAGATGTGACACTTGGCATTCAGCCCAAAGAGTTAAGTCTTGGTTTCATCAGACCAGAGAATCTTTTTCTCATGGTCCGAGTCCTTTACGTGCCTTTTGGCAAACTTCAAGCGGGCTTTCATATGCGTTTTACTGAAGAGTGGCTTCCGTCTGGTGGAGCACTGCAGAGATGGAAGAACCTTCCAGAAGGACAACCATCTCCACAGTGGAGCTCTGGAGCTCTGTCAGTGACCATCAGGTTCTTGGTCACCTCCTTGACCAAGGCCCTTCTCCCCCCTATTGCTCAGTTTGGCCGGTTGGCCAGCTCTAGGAAGAGTCTTGGTGGTTCCAAACCTCTTCCATTTATGAATGATGGAAGCCACTGTGTTCTTGGACTTTCAATGCTGCAAAATGTTTGTGTACCCCTTCCCAGACCTGTGCCTCGACACAATCCTGTCTCGGAGCACTGCGGTCAATTCATTTGACCTCGTGGCTTGGTTTTTGCTCTAACATGCACTGTCAACTGTGGGACCTTTTATATAGACAGGTGTGTGCCTTTCCAAATAATGTCCAATCAATTGAATTTAACACAGGTGGACTCCAAGTTGTAGAAACATCTCAAGGATGATCAATGGAAACAGAATGCACCTGAGCTCAATTTCAAGTCTCATAACAAAGGGTCTTAATACTTATGTACATAAGTTATTTCTGTTTTAATTGTTTAATAAATGTGCAAAAATATCAACCTGTTGCGGTGACCATTTCATTAATTGTTCAGCAGTATTTTGGCTTGGCGGTAGAAGGAGCCTTTTGGACCTAGACTTGGCGCTCCGGCACAACTTGCCGTGTGGTAGCAGAGAGAACAGTCTGTTGGGTGACTGGAGTCTTTGACAATTTTTTGGGCCTTCCTCTGACACCACCTAGCATATAGGTCCTGGATGGTAGGAAGCTTGGCCCCAGTGATGTACTGGGCTGGATGCACTCCCCTCTGTAGCGCCTTACTTGATGCTCGAGCAGTTGCCATACCAGGCGGTGATGCAGTCGATCAGGATGCTCTTGATGGTGCAGCTGTATAACTTTTTGAGGATCTGGGGACCCATGACAAATCTTTTCAGTCTCCTGAGGGGGAAAGGCATTGTCGTTCCCTCTTCACAACTTTCTTGGTTTGTTTGGATCATGATAGTTTGTGGATAGATGTGGACACTGTCGTGTTTTTACTATCATTAAATGAAGACTTTTCGTTTTTATCAAAGATTCTCTGTAATTAGTATTACGCGATTAAACTGATTAATCTTGTAACTGTAATTAACTAGGAAGTCGGGGCACCAAGGAAAATATTCGGATTACAAAGTTATAATTTTCCTAATATAACTTTTTAGATATTTTATATCTGATCAATTAGTCTTCAAATTAATGAATTATTTATTTTACCTCTTGTTACTCTCATTCCAAACTTTGTAAATTGTTGGTTATCTGCACGAACCCAGTCTTCACTATGAGTCATACAT
Source organism: Oncorhynchus clarkii lewisi (assembly GCF_045791955.1). Classification (NCBI taxonomy): domain Eukaryota; kingdom Metazoa; phylum Chordata; class Actinopteri; order Salmoniformes; family Salmonidae; genus Oncorhynchus; species Oncorhynchus clarkii. The sequence goes on from NC_092171.1 coordinate 24,851,511, forward strand.
ACATCAATTGTCTTAAATCATTTATTTATAAACTAACTAAACAATCACAGAAGTGCATAAACAAACAAAAAAGTAAATATGGTTACAAGAAATGATAGGGGAATGTGCCCTAGTGGGATAAACCGGCATGGCGGCTTGTTGTACAAAAGTGAAGTGGTGGTCGAGTGAGAAGACAACACACAGTTGATAATTATAACAATTGAAATGCTAATGCTTTGCACATGAACGCTCACTCATTCGGGAACAATTGCAATCAATACATATATATTTACGCTCAGGGTGTCGTCGGGATCTCTGCTGAAAAGTTAGTTTCTGTTGGAGAGTTTCCGTCCTCTCTCTCGCACTCTGCTGTGGTTAGAGGGGATAGTTCAGAGTGACATTCATTCATGTTGTAGAATGGATGTTTCGGCGGTTGTCGTTCTTCGCGTTCAATGATACCGAATTCCTAGCTGCAGACTAGTATATCAAAAACTAGTTCTTATTCTGTCGGTATCGATAGTCTAAGAGTTTAACCACGTGGTATGGTTAAAAGATTCAGCAATCGTCTCAACCTTTGTCCTCTCGTGATTGCGAGAAAACATGGTCTGTTGAGGAACTCTCAAGGTTAGGGTTTTATTCGGAATTGCAGAAAAGGGCCTGTCCCAGGATGCCCGACCCTAACTGGGCTCATGGGCAGTCCTCTGATTTAGTTAAACTCAAAAGGGAATTGGAGTTTCCTTAATTAAAAAGTACAAAATCACATTACACAATTTTACAAACAGTATTATCCTCATTCATCTTATACAACAAATAGATGTAAACCTCATATCTGAGGCTATTATATAAACAGCGTTATGGTAATGTGGCCGCACCGTCTCCCATGAGCCTCACCAAAATGTAACAAAAGGACCAGTTTGTAGCTGGATTCTTCACCGATCTTTTATACTTTCTCCGGAACATAAATGTTGTTCGGACCTCAAGTTCTATGAGGTGGAAGAAATTCCTTTGTTCTCTATGAAACTTCACTCTGTCTCTATACTGTGTCCCTGAGGAGACCATCTCCTCCCGGAATTTACAACCTCTCTGACCACAGCAGCCTAGTTGTAGGAGTTAGGGAGAGAGGGATGGGGCTTTCTGTACCCAAAGAGGGCAACGTCATGACAACACCAAGAAACTTGAAACTCTCGACCCGCTCCACTACAGCACCATCGGTACGTACTACACTGGCTCCGACGCTCGTCGGATGTGGCAGGGGTGCAAACTTTTAGACTACAAAGGGAAGCACAGCCACGAGCTGCCCAGAGACACGAGCCTACCAGACAAGCTAAATCGCTTCTATGCTCGCTTCGAGGCAAGTAACACTGAAACACGCATGAGAGCATCGGCTGTTCTGGGCGACTGTGTGATCACACACTCTGTAGCTGATGTGAGTAAGAACTTTAAACAGGTCAACATTCAGACGGATTACCAGGATGTGTACTCTGAGCATGTGCTGACCAACTAGCAAGTGTCTTCACTGCCATTTTCAACCTGTCCCTGACCGAGTCTGTAATACCAACATGTTTCAAGCAGACCACCATAGTCCCTGTGCCCAAGAACACTAAGGTAACCTGCCTAAATTACTACTGTCCTGTAGCACTCACGCCTTTAACCATGAAGTGCTTTGAAAGGCTGGTCATGGCTCACATCAACACAATTATCCCAGAAACCCTAGACCACTCCAATTTGCCTACAGCCCAAACAGATCCACAGATGATGTTATCTCTATTGCACTCCACACTGCTCTTTCCCACCTGGACAAAAGGAACACATGTGAGAATGCTATTCATTGATTACAGCTCAGTGTTCAACACCATAGTGCCCTCAAAGCTCATCACTAAGCTAAGGACCCTGGGACTAAACACTGGTCAATGTTTTGTTGCATACCCTTACCACCTGGGGGCGGCCTGTCAGGAAGTCCAGGATTCAGTCTCAGAGGGAGGTGTTTAGTCCCAGGGTCCTTAACTTATTGATGATGTTTGTGGGCACTACGGTGTTGAACGCTGATCTGTTCCCTCCGGCGCCATTCTTAGCCCCTTAAACAAGGAGGACACTAGATAAGAGTTGCCAGGCCCACCCTATTACAGTCAACAGGACATAAGGCTGGGCTGTGTTACTAACAGATCCACAGAGCCTGAAGTGTGAGTGTATTTACCCATCTGTGTATGAACCTGTACATCGGTGCAATTTGAATGGTTTGTTGTCATTGTTTCATATTTTATTTTTAGAAGCATGACTACCTTACTACTAGGTATGGGCATGAGTACTCGAACGAATATCAAAGCTTGATCTTTTACCAGAGATCAGTTTTTGTTTCAAATACTGTAAAACTATTTGGTGGAATGCGTTTTGTGGCTGAAATTGTCTTAAAGACCACGTTAATTTGCTTTGACTCTAGTGTTCCATTTGTACATGTATATTTATGGGGCACAACAAAAAAGAAGCCAAACTGTTCTTTTTCCTAAATTCCTCTCCATGTCTCATTTACTCAATTGCGTTCTGACTGCTCCTTCCACACAAGTGTGCTGAGTAAGTAAGCTCCTGTTAGTCCTACAGAAAAAAATGCCTCTAAAAATGTATCTAACTAATGGGATACACAAGCTACATTCTTTGCAAATGACGACAGTTTTATAAATAATTCCAAATGGACTGGTTGATTGAAGTAGGAAAATATGTGTTCCAACAACGAGCTGCAGTTTTGGAATATTTGCGTATTTGTGTATAAAATATGTTGTTGCCGTAATTCATCATCATGCAGTGTTCAATGTGGAATTGTTCATCCATTTTGAAAATTCCAAAGAACAGGCAGAATAAACTAAATTGAATGTCTGTATATCAAAAATAATACTTTTGGTTTGTAACACTGAACTGGCCAAATTGAGCCCTTTTTCAAATGATCACTCTTTCAGAATAACTGTTCCAGGCACTTATTACATTTGGAAAAATATTCTGTTATATTTTATTCTGTTATATTGCGTGTTTGTTTTTTACTATACAATAGGTGTGTCTTGACTGTGATAAGGGCTCGGTAAATAAGTGTCTTGTCTGCTAAATTGACAAAACAATGCTGTTGCACAGCCATAGACTTGTACAAGCAAGCACCACTGAGGTTACTGCATTTTTGAAGATTGTGTTCCACAATATAATATAACCAGTTGATAATAGTTTCAATAAATTCATCTTTAATGACATTTGCTTTTTTATTTACTATATATTTATATGGGGGAACACAGCTATTAATATTTGTTATCTGTAATGATTATTATAAATTAGGCATTGTTGCTGATCTGTTGGCATATACAGGAGATAAATGCACACATTTTACCCCCCACTCTCCCTCTCTTCTATGTAACCGGTTACAACTCTGAAACCCTTCTCCTATTCTATGCAACAATACCATGCAGAATAGTGTTCTTTATCATTGACCTGATCTGTCGACCCTAAGAAAAAAAACAGAACAGTCTCACTGAGCAGCCCCTCTTTTATTTTTCAGTCTCACTGATTCCCCTCTGCAAATGAGAACTATCGTTGATAGGGGAGTAAGAATATGGCTATTTTGCTTTTGAAAAGCAGCAGTCCAATGGTTCTCTTGGTCTTCTCAAAATGAGAGGAGGCCATCTGAAGTGCAAAGCCAGACTTCCTCAGGGTCACAATAAGCTATAGTGGAATGAAACTGCCCACTTGAATCATTATTTTAATCACCCTACCCCTCCAGCTAAGTACACTACAGCTAAGCGCTTACCTTACCAAGTCTTGGCCCACCTGACTTAAAGCACATTTACGACTGAGAGGGACATTTCCCCTGACCTTACAATGATTCCTGTCAGACAAGGAACATTAAGCCTCAATGCAATCTGGCTTGTCGTGGAAATTGCTTTTTCTTGTTTGTTTTTTGGGGGGATATTATATACATGACAATTTAATAGAGTTAATCTGCTTCCTTTCTTCGCTTTGCCTTTTATCTTTTCTCCTTGATTTGGGCTGACTTTCATTTTATTTATTTTTATTTATCCGTTATTTTACCAAGTAAGTTGACTGAGAACACGTTCTCATTTACAGCAACAACCTGGGGAAAGGTTACAGGGGAGAGGAGGGGGATGAATGAGCCAATCGTAAACTGGCTACCCTTCATTACGCACACCTGTCACCATCATTACGTGCGTAAGCGCTCACAGGACTCACCTGGACTCCTTCACTTAATCTCTTCTCTCTCTCTCAACAACTTTGCTCTGCCAAACGTCCCTCATTGCATCGGTTCTACTTCTTCAGCCGTTTTTCAGGCTGTTTCAAGCTCGTCACTCAAAACCCTCATCAGCCCTAGCTAACTCCTCAGATGTGTCTTTATCTGTTGGGAACAGCATACTGACTCCCACCACCTTCATCTCTCATTAACCAGTGATCAGCAACATCTCACTGCGACTATTACAACCTGTCAACGGGACCTTCTTGTTTTCTTCTTGTTTTTTTAACACATCCTACATTCTGGGGCGACAGGTAGCCTAGTGGTTAGAGCGTTGGACTAGTAACCGAAAGGTTGCTAGATCGAATCCCTGAGCTGACAAGGTAAAATGTTGTTCTGCCCCTGAACAAGGCAGTGTTCCTAGGCCGTCATAAGAATGTGTTCTTAACTGACTTGCCTAGTTACATAAAGGTGAAAAAAATAAAAAATTGTACCGCCTCTACTTAGCAGCTCTCCCATTGGTTTTACATGGTAGACACACATGATTCTCCAAGCCCTTTAACCTCTTGAAACTCTAGGGGAAGTATTTCATTTTTGGATGAAAAATGTTCCCGTTTTAAACAAGATATTTTGTCATGAAAAGATGCTCGACTATGCATATAATTGACAGCTTTGGAAAGAAAACACTCTGACGTTTCCAAATCTGCAAAGATATTATCTGTGAGTACCACAGAACTGATGCTACAGGCGAAACCAAGATGAAATTTCAAACAGGAAGTACCCCAGATTTTGAAGGCGCTGTGTTCCAATGTCTCCTTATATGGCTGTGAATGCGCAAGGAATGAGCCTACACTTTCTGTCGCTTCCCCAAGGTGTTTGCAGCATTGTGACGTATTTGTAGTCATATCATTGGAAAATTTACCATAAGAGACTACATTTACCAGGTGTCCGCCTGGTGTCCTCCGTCGAAACTATTGCGTAATCTCCAGGTGCGTGCATGTTTCCATTTTGAAGAGAGGAGAAACTAAACTGCCATAAGTGACTTATCATCGAATAGATATGTGAAAAACACCTTGAGGATTGATTCTAAACAACGTTTGCCATGTTTCTGTCGATATTATGGAGTTAATTTGGAAAAAAGTTCCCGTTTTAATGACTGAATTTTCGGGGGTTTTCTCAGCCAAACGTGATGAACAAAACGGAGCGATTTCTCCTACACAAATAATATTTTTGGAAAAACTGAACATTTGCTATCTAACTGAGTCTCCTCATTGAAAACATCCGAAGTACTTCAAAGGTAAATTATTTTATTTGAATGCTTTTCTTGTTTTTGTGGAAATGTTGCCTGCTGAATGCTAGGCTTAATGCTATGCTAGCTATCAATACTCTTACACAAATGCTTGTTTTGCTATGGTTGAAAAGCATATTTTGAAAATCTGAGATGACAGTGTTGTTAACAAAAGGCTAAGCTTGAGAGCCAATATATTTATTTCATTTCATTTGCGATTTTCATGAATAGTTAACGTTGCGTTATGCTAATGAGCTTGAGGCTATACTTAAGATACGGGATTGCTCGTCGCTAGAGGTTAAATCGCTTTAATGTGCCGCCCTTGGCAGATTGTTTTAATTGGAACGGATTACAGAAGTGACAGGAGGCAAGAGGAGCTGTATTTAAACAGCTCATTTAGCGTGTAAAACATTCAGTATCGCATGGAGGAAGAGGCTAGAAATGACCTTCAGAACATGGAAGAGTAATAGGCTGGCCTAGTTTGACAAGTAGGATTAGCCTAGTTTAAAGTTGATTGCAATAATTTGCCAATGTGATATGCTTAGAACACCCATTGATATAGTGATGAGGGAAAAAATGTTGGATATTATTTTTTACGATATCGTATCATTTAGACAATTATTAGTTTTGCGCTAAACTCCTGAATTTTTACCTTCACAATGTATTTTTAAATAGGGAGCCAATTTGATATCAGCACTTTTATTTACATGACTGATCAAAACTAATTTTATCATGGCTCTTTCTTGTCCCTCTGCAGCAGACATATGGTCAGCATATGTTGAACATGGAATCTCAAAATCCCAGGATTGAATCGCAATACTGTCACGCCTGCTCCCGCTCTCCCTCTCTGGTGCTCGAGGGTGCCAGGCTGCCCTTCATTACGCACACCTGTCACCATAATTACGTGCGTAAGCGCTCACTGGACTCACCTGGGCTCCTTCACTTAGTTGATTGCCTTCCCTGTTTCTGTCTGCTCCCCCGTTTTGTTCCTGGTGTCCACATTAATGTCGTTATGTGTTCATGTCTAAAAGCTTTCCGGTCCTGTTCCATGTCCGTTGGTAATTAAATGTTCACTCCCTGTACCTGCTTCTTGTCTACCAGCGTCGAACCTTACAAATCCATATAGAAACGTGAGAATCCCAATACATATCGTATCGGCACCTAAGTATTATGATGATAATGTATTGTGAGGTCCCTGGCAATTCCTTGAGCTAATTGATAAGGTAGAAAACAGCATGCTATCATAATCCAAAAGTCTCTATGATCATTTTTAATGTCAAGTCTCTTGTGTAGTGTTCTGCCAAATCTAAAAAATGAAGGCCACAAGCTGTGCCCTTGACTCCATCCCCACAACCCTACTGAAATCATGTTCCTCCACTCTCAGCCCTTTTATAATGGAACCACAGGAGGAGACAGGTAGCTGGGTCCAGGGGCAGGTAGAAGGTCATACACATGGGGTCCAAAAGGGAAATAGTACAGGCAGGGGAAAGTCTAGTAATGTAGTCCGGGAGATCAGGCAATAGGTAGATAACAGGAAAGGCTAAAGTACAGGCAGGGAATAGGCAAAAGGTGTCGTTAGTTTTTGCATGCCTCACTATCATACATGGGAGGAGTAAATCACGGGAAAAACAGAGTGCCCAAAAGACATGTCACAAAACAAACAATACCTCACAGCGAAGGGGTGCAAAGAACTGAACTAAATAGTGTGTGATAATGAAATACAGGTGTGTGAACAGGTGATTTAGAATTCAGGGGATCTATGTGTTTGAGAGTGTGAGCTGGAAAGTGGGCTGGAAAGTGAGATGCGTTCAGGGGATCCACGTGTTTGAGGGTGTGAGTTGGAAGCAGATGTTACATTGTGTCAACAGTTAAAGGAAAAAGTTTTGGCTAAACAACTACAGTAACATTTGACATCCAATGGCCTCTAAGACTTTCCAGTCTGGTTTCAGGCCTAACCACAGAACAGAAACGGCCAACGTCAAAGTGGTAAACAACCTATTTTCAGCTGACGTCGTCCTTCTTGACCTCAGTGCCGCCTTCAACACGGTTGACCACAGCATCATCCTGGGTCGATTGAATGAACACATATAGTACCAGTCAAAAATGTGGACACACCTACTCATTCCAGGGTTTTTATTTATTTTTTACTGTTTTCTACGTTGAATAATAGTGAAAACGTCAAAACTATGAAATAACACATATAGAATCATGTAGTAACCAAAAAAGTGTTAAACAAATCGAAATATATTTTATATTTATGATTCTTCAAAGTAGCCAGTCTTTGCCTTGATGACAGCTTTGCACACTCTTGGCATTCTCTCTACCAGCTTCATCAGGAATGCTTTTCCAACAGTCTTGAAGGAGATCACACACATTCTGAACACTTGTTGGCTGCTTTCCTTCACTCTGCGGTCCAACTCATCCCAAACCATCTCAATTGAGTTGAGGTAGGGTGATTGTGGAGGCCAGGTCATCTGATGCAGCACTCCATCACTCTCCTTCTAGTTCATCTCATACCTTTCCACGCGATATGTTGCCATGGGAAATGCCATGTCAGAACCCATCACAATCACCTATGGTGTCCCTAAAGGCTCTGTCTTAGGCCCCATCCTGGTCTCCTAATCAGGAAATGCACCATTCAATTCCACCGCTACGCTGGCGAAACACAGATCTTCATAAAAACGTCCCTGGACTCCCTCTCTTCCATAAATACCCTCACCAGCTTTCTGGATGATGTTAAGGCCTGGATGTCAAACAGCCTACTACAACTCAACAATACTAAAACAGGAGCAATCCTCCCCATCACGTCAAAATCACTCCCATCACCAGCCCTACTCTTGGCGGCCACTCCGTCCCATTTTCCTCCTCCATGGAGTGTTACTGGACCCCTCCCTCAGTTTCTCCAACCACATCAAATTTGTCTGCAAAAAATAATAATTTCACCTGAGAAACATCACCTGTTCTGTTCTCTGCAAACCTGATCAGGAAAAGCTGGTCAACTTTCTCGGCCCCGCCCAACTCAATTACTGCATTGCCCTCCTTGGTGTCCTGCCCTCAAAAAGCATCCACAGGCTGCAGCTCCTCACAGGAACCCAGAGATCTGCTGACATCACCCCCATTCTAGTCTCTCCATTGGCTACCCTTCCAATTCAGAATCAACTTCAAAATCCTCCTGTTCGTCTTTAAAAACTGCCAATGCCTCTGGTTCCCAATACCTCAGTGAACTCCTCAGCCCCAAACAGCCTTCGCGTTCACTTGGATCATATGATCAAAGACTTCTTGCAGTTCCAAAAACACGTCTAAAAACAGTAAGTGACTGAACATTCTGTCTGAGAATCCCCCCCAACCTCCGCATGCCCCAGACCACTGCTTTTTAAATCTGAGCTGAAAATACTTCTTCAAACTGGCTTTTACTTAATGTCTTCTATGTTGAGGTGTTTTTAGTTGGTCTTATGTTAGTTTCAAGTTCTATTGTCTTGTCCTTGTCACCTTTTATTATTTTGTGTATCTTGGATAGTACTAGACTGCTAGCTATCTTTTAATTTGTTGGCTAATGTTTTTAGCCCTTTTATTAAAGCATTTTTTAATTGTAATGCTTGCTTTCATTCTAAAGAACCTTTTGATTTACATCTGTAAATGAAAGCACTCTACAAACTGAATTTATTGTTACATTATTACATCTCACAGTTCTAGTAAACATGCTTGGACAATCTGTCTTGTGGTGGTGTTGTCATTGTAATGATCATTAGGGTTACCCCATGCATACGCTACACACTCTCAGAGCCATTAGCATCGAGGCATAATTGATGTAGTGCTTGAGGGTAATGGGACGTTACATTCAAAATACATTAAAATATGCTTCTACACCTGCATTGCTTGTTGTTTGGGGTTTTAGGCTGGGTTTCTGGTCAGCACTTTGAGATATCAGCTGATGTAAGAAGGGCTATATAAATTGATTTGATTTGAAATATAGCTAGACAAAAATAGTCTAAAAACACCTGAAAAACTGACTGTAAAGAAAATAGTTTGTCCCTATTTTCTTAACCATCTATCAAACTTACTTGAATAACATGTTCTCCTTTTTCTCTCTACTCTCCTGTTTTAAAAGGGTTTAATATCTTCCTTATCCACTCAGACAGTTGGAGCTGTTCAAATATTGAAAAATATAATTATTTTATCTCTCTTTAACAAACTCACAGGCCTATCTTGTTTTGGGTTATGTTGTGCCCTGATTTTAAATAACAAAGGGAACATCACTGTCAGAGATGAAAAGAGCATTTTGGTCAGCTTCTGTCAGTTCTTCTCCATTTTTAAGGATCAGACGGTTCTGTTTATCTCCACAGCTAAGACCCTTTCATATTGTGAAAATACTCTCTGAATATATCATTATAGGGGGATTAAAAATAGATAACATCCATGAAAAACCCTGTCTGGGATTTATCCCGGTCATTGAAATATACAGTGCCTTCAGAAAGTATATCCCCTTGACTTTTTCCACATTTTGTTGTGTTACTGCCTGAATTTAAAATGGATTAAATATGTGTTGTCTCTCTCACCCATCTACACACGGTACCCCATAATGACAAATTGAAAATATGTTTTTAGATATTTTTGCTAATTTATTGAAAATTAAATACAGAAATATCAAATTTACATAAGTATTTACACTTCTGAGTGAATACTTTGTAGAAGCACCTTTAGCAGTGATTACAGCTGTGAGGCTTTTTGGGTATAAGTCTCTAAGAGCTTTCCACACCTGGATTGTGCAACATTTGCCTATTTATTATTATCTATATTCTCCAAGCTCTGTCAAATTGGTTGTTAATCATTAGTATATAAATCTACGGCAAGACTTAAATGGTTAAGTCAAAATTGTAACTCGGACACTCAGGAAAATTCACAAACTTTATTTAGGTTATTGTCCTGCTGAAAAGGGAATTCTCTCAGTGTCTGGTGGAAAACAGACTGAACCTGTACTTTTTTTATCCTGAAAAAGGCCTTACCATTTACAGGCATACCCATAACATGATGCAGCCACCTCTTTGCTTGAAAATAGGGAGAGTGGTACTCAGTAATGTTTGGGGAAAATACAATACAACACATAACACTATGTATTCAGGACAAAAAGTTAAATGCAGTATTACTTTAGTGCCTTCTTGCAAACAAGATGCGTTGGAAATGCTGTTGGCTGCTAATCTGGTTTAGTTCCATAGGTGGCACTTTGCTCTTTTCAAGGGATGGGTCCCAATCTATTAAAGGACCTAGGATCCATGTGTACAGGGGTGGTCTGCCAGTCACTGGGACGATAACCCAACTTGGGATGAGGGGATGTTTTAGCAGGTGGAATATTTACTCAGTTGCATCTACAGTATGCTTATTAACAGTGAAAATATCATGTGTATTCGGAAAGTATTTAGACCCTTTGACTTTTTCCACATTTTGTTACGTCACAGACTTATTCTAAAATGGATAAAATATTTTTTTCCCTCGTCAATCTACACACAATACTCCATAATGACAAAGCAAAAATAGGTTTTTAGAAATGTGTGAAAATGTATTAAAAATAAATAACTGATATCACATTTATGTAAGTATTCAGACCATTTACTCAGCATTTTGTTGAGTTTTTGCCCATTCTTCCCTGCAGATCCTCTCAAGCTCTGTCAGGTTGGATGGGAATGTCGTTAGACAGCTATTTTCAGATCTCTGCAGAGATGTTCGATCAAACACAGCACTTGTTAGCTGCTTCTTCCTTCACTCTGCGATCCAACTCATCCCAAACCACCTCAATTGGGTTGAGGTTGGGTGATTGTGGAGCCCAGGTCATCTGATGCATCCCTCCATCACTCTCCTTCTTGGTCAAGTAGTCCTTGATCAAATCAAATGTTATTTTTCACACACACGTGTTTAGCAGATGTTATTGCGGGTGTAGCAAAATGCTTGTGCCGCCAGTTTCCGATAGTGCAGCAATATCTAACAAGTAATATCTAATAATTCCACAAATACCTAATACACATAAATCTAAGTGAAAGAATGGAATTAAGAATATATAAATATATGGACGGCAATGTTAAAGCGGCATAGACTGAGATATAGTAGAGAATACAGTATATACATATGAGATGAGTAATACAAGAGATGTAAACATTATTAAAGTGACATTATTTAAAGTGGGCTGCAGCCTCTCTGTGCTACTGATGGCTGTTTAACAGTCTGATGGCCTTGAGATAGAAGCTGTTTTTCAGTCTCTCTGTCCCAGCTTTGGTGCACCTGTACTGACCTCGCCTTCTGGATGATAGCGGGGTGATCAGGCAGTGGCTTGGGTGGTTGTTATCCTTAATGATCTTTTTTGCCTTCCTGTGACATCGGCTGGTGTAGGTGTCATGAAGAACATGTAGTTTGCCCCCGGTGATGTGTTGTGCAGACCCCACCATCCTCTGAAGAGCCCTGTGGTTGTGGCGGTGCAGTTGCCGTACCAGGCGGTGATACAGCGTGACTGGATGCTCTCAATTGTGCATCTATAAACATTTGTGAGGGTTTTAGGTGACGACAAATTTCTTCAGCTTCCTGAGGTCGAGAGGCACTATTGCACCTTCTTCACCACACTGTCTGTGTGGGTGGACCATTTCAGTTTGTCGGTGATCTGTATGCTGAGGAACTTAAAACTTTCCACCTTCTCAACTGGTGTCCCATCTGGTGTTTCCTGAAGTCCATAATCACTTCCTCCCTGTAGGCTGTCTCATTGTTGTTGGTAATCAAGCCTACTACTGTTGTCGTCTGCAAACTTGATGATTGAGTTGGAGGCGTGCATGGCCAAGCAGTCATGGGTGAACAGGGAGTACAAGAGGGGGCTGAGCACGCACCATTGTGGTGCACCAGTGTTGAGGATCTGCGAAGTGGAGGTGTTGTTTCCTATTTTCACCACCTGGAGGCGGCCAGACCCAGGGCCTCGAGCTTAATGATGAGCTTGGAAGGTACTATAGTGTTGAATGCTGAGCTATAGTCAATGAACAGCATTCTTACATATGTATTCTTCTTGTCCAGATGAGAGGGCAGTGTGACGGGGATTGCATTGTCTGTGGACCTTTTTGGGCGGTAAGCAAATTGGAGTGCGTCTAGGGTGACAGTTAAGGTGGACCTGATATGATCCTTGTCTCGCAAAGCACTTCATGATGACAGAAGCGAGTGCTACAGGGTAATAGTAATTTTGTTCAGTTACCTTTGCCGCCTTCGGTACAGGAACACTGGTGGCCATCTTGAATCATGTGGGGACAACGGACTGGGATAGGGAGAGATTGAATATGTCCGTAAACACACCAGCCAGCTGGTCTGCGCATGCTCTGTGGATGCGACTAGGGATGCCATCTGGGCCGGCAGCCCTCCGAGGATTAACACGTCAAAATGGCTTACTCACTTCGGCCATGGAGAAGGAGAGCCCACAGTCCTTGGTAGGTGGCCGCGTCGGTGGCACTGTGTTATCCTCAAAGCAGTGTCGTGTCTTTGGCATCATTAAACTGAAGATGAATCTTTATCAAATGACTCTCTGCAATTATTATTACGTGAGTAAACTGATTAATCATGTAACTGTAATTAACTAGGAAGTCAGGGCACCAAGGAAAATATTCAGATTACAAAGTTATAATTTTCCTAATATAACTTTTCAGATATTTTCATATCTGATCAATAGTCTTCTGATTAATGAATTCTTCTTTCCCTCACGTTAGTCTCATTCCAAACGTTGTAAATTGTTGGTTATCTGCACGAACCCAGTAATTCACAGAAATGCATAAACAAACAGTAGATAGTTACAAGGTAATGATAACGGAGTTTCCTTAGTGGGATAAACCGGCATCGCGGCTTGGTGGACAAAAGGGAAGTGGGGGTCGACTGAGAAGACAACACACCGTTGACCTACTCTGCGTCTCAAAATTGGACTCATCAAACCAAAGGAGAGATTTCCACCGGTCTAATGTCCATTGCTCGTGTTTCTTGGCCCAAGCAAGTCTCTTCGTCTTATTGGTGTCCTTTAGTAGTGGTTTCTTTGCAGTTATTCAACCATGAAGGCCTGATTCACGCAGTCTCCTCTGAACAGTTGATGTTGACATGTGTCTGTTACTTGAACTCTTTGAAGCATTTATTTGGGCTGCAATTTCTGAGGCTGGTAACTCTAATGAACTTATTCATCATAGCGCTTGGTGTCACTACATTTATTTATTTTATTTATTTTACCTTTATTTAACCAGGTAGGCAAGTTGAGAACAAGTTCTCATTTACAATTGCGACCTGGCCAAGATAAAGCAAAGCAGTTCGACAGATACAACAACACAGAGTTACACATGGAGTAAAACAAACATACAGTCAATAATAAAGTATAAACAAGTCTAAATACAATGTGAGCAAATGAGGTGAGAAGGGAGGTAAAGGCAAAAAAGGCCTTGGTGGCAAGGTAAATACAATATAGCAAGTCAAACACTGGAATGGTAGTTTTGCAATGGAAGAATGTGCAAAGTAGAAATAAAAATAATGGGGTGCAAAGGAGCAAAATAAATAAATAAATTAAATACAGTTGGGAAAGAGGTAGTTGATAGGGCTAAATTATAGGTGGGCTATGTACAGGTGCAGTAATGTGTGAGCTGCTCTGACAGTTGGTGCTTAAAGCTAGTGAGGGAGATAAGTGTTTCCAGTTTCAGAGATTTTTGTAGTTCGTTCCAGTCATTGGCAGCAGAGAACTGGAAAGAGAGGCGGCCAAAGAAATAATTGGTTTTGGGGGTGACTAGAGAGATATACCTGCTGGAGCGTGTGCTACAGGTGGGAGATGCTATGGTGACCAGCGAGCTGAGATAAGGGGGGACTTTACCTAGCAGGGTCTTGTAGATGACATGGAGCCAGTGGGTTTGGCGACGAGTATGAAGCGAGGGCCAGCCAACGAGAGCGTACAGGTCGCAATGGTGGGTAGTATATGGGGCTTTGGTGACAAAAAGGATTGCACTGTGATAGACTGCATCCAATTTGTTGAGTAGGGTATTGGAGGCTATTTTGTAAATTACATCGCCAAAGTCGAGGATTGGTAGGATGGTCAGTTTTACAAGGGTATGTTTGGCAGCATGAGTGAAGGATGCTTTGTTGCGAAATAGGAAGCCAATTCTAGATTTAACTTTGGATTGGAGATGTTTGATATGGGTCTGGAAGGAGAGTTTACAGTCTAACCAGACACCTAAGTATTTGTAGTTGTCCACGTATTCTAAGTCAGAGCCGTCCAGAGTAGTGATGTTGGACAGGCGGGTAGGTGCAGGTAGCGATCGGTTGAAGAGCATGCATTTAGTTTTACTTGTATTTAAGAGCAATTGGAGGCCACGGAAGGAGAGTTGTATGGCATTGAAGCTTGCCTGGAGGGTTGTTAACACAGTGTCCAAAGAAGGGCCGGAAGTATACAGAATGGTGTCGTCTGCGTAGAGGTGGATCAGAGACTCACCAGCAGCAAGAGCGACCTCATTGATGTATACAGAGAAGAGAGTCGGTCCAAGAATTGAACCCTGTGGCACCCCCATAGAGACTGCCAGAGGTCCGGACAACAGACCCTCCGATTTGACACACTGAACTCTATCAGAGAAGTAGTTGGTGAACCAGGCGAGGCAATCATTTGAGAAACCAAGGCTGTTGAGTCTGCCGATGAGGATGTGGTGATTGACAGAGTCGAAAGCCTTGGCCAGATCAATGAATACGGCTGCACAGTAATGTTTCTTATCGATGGCGGTTAAGATATCGTTTAGGACCTTGAGCGTGGCTGAGGTGCACCCATGACCAGCTCTGAAACCAGATTGCATAGCAGAGAAGGTATGGTGAGATTCAAAATGGTCGGTAATCTGTTTGTTGACTTGGCTTTCGAAGACCTTAGAAAGGCATGGTAGGATAGATATAGGTCTGTAGCAGTTTGGGTCAAGAGTGTCCCCCCCTTTGAAGAGGGGCATGACCGCAGCTGCTTTCCAATCTTTGGGAATCTCAGACGACACGAAAGAGAGGTTGAACAGGCTAGTAATAGGGGTGGCAACAATTTCGGCAGATAATTTTAGAAAGAAAGGGTCCAGATTGTCTAGCCCGGCTGATTTGTAGGGGTCCAGATTTTGCAGCTCTTTCAGAACATCAGCTGAATGGATTTGGGAGAAGGAGAAATGGGGAAGGCTTGGGCGAGTTGCTGTTGGGGGTGCAGTGCTGTTGACAGGGGTAGGAGTAGCCAGGTGGAAAGCATGGCCAGCAGTAGAAAAATGCTTATTGAAATTTTCAATTATGGTGGATTTATCAGTGGTGACAGTGTTTCCTATCTTCAGTGCAGTGGGCAGCTGGGAGGAGGTGTTCTTATTCTCCATGGACTTTACAGTGTCCCAGAACTTTTTTGAGTTAGTGTTGCAAGAAGCAAATTTCTGCTTGAAAAAGCTAGCCTTGGCTTTTCTAACTGCCTGTGTATAATGGTTTCTAGCTTCCCTGAACAGCTGCATATCACGGGGGCTGTTCGATGCTAATGCAGAACGCCATAGGATGTTTTTGTGTTGGTTAAGGGCAGTCAGGTCTGGGGAGAACCAAGGGCTATATCTGTTCCTGGTTCTAAATTTCTTGAATGGGGCATGTTTATTTAAGATGGTTAGGAAGGCATTTTTTTAAAAATATCCAGGCATCCTCTACTGACGGGATGAGGTCAATATCCTTCCAGGATACCCCGGCCAGGTCGATTAGAAAGGCCTGCTCGCTGAAGTGTTTCAGGGAGCGTTTTACAGTGATGAGAGGAGGTTGTTTGACCGCTGACCCATTACGGATGCAGGCAATGAGGCAGTGATCGCTGAGATCTTGGTTGAAGACAGCAGAGGTGTATTTAGAGGGGAAGTTGGTTAGGATGATATCTATGAGGGTGCCCGTGTTTAAGGCTTTGGGGAGGTACCTGGTAGGTTCATTGATAATTTGTGTGAGATTGAGGGCATCAAGTTTAGATTGTAGGATGGCTGGGGTGTTAAGCATGTTCCAGTTTAGGTCGCCTAGCAGCACGAGCTCTGAAGATAGATGGGGGGCAATCAGTTCACATATGGTGTCCAGAGCACAGCTGGGGGCAGAGGGTGGTCTATAGCAGGCGGCAACGGTGAGAGACTTGTTTTTAGAGAGGTGGATTTTTAAAAGTAGAAGTTCAAATTGTTTGGGTACAGACCTGGATAGTAGGACAGAACTCTGCAGGCTATCTTTGCAGTAGATTGCAACACCGCCCCCTTTGGCAGTTCTATCTTGTCTGAAAATGTTGTAGTTTGGAATTAAAATGTCTGAATTTTTGGTGGTCTTCCTAAGCCAGGATTCAGACACAGCTAGAACATCCGGGTTGGCAGAGTGTGCTAAAGCAGTGAATAGAACAAACTTAGGGAGGAGGCTTCTAATGTTAACATGCATGAAACCAAGGCTATTACGGTTACAGAAGTCGTCAAAAGAGAGCGCCTGGGGAATAGGAGTGGAGCTAGGCACTGCAGGGCCTGGATTCACCTCTACATCGCCAGAGGAACATAGGAGGAGTAGAATAAGGGTGCGACTAAAAGCAATAAGAATTGGTCGTCTAGAACTTCTGGAACAGAGAGTAAAAGGAGGTTTCTGGGGGCGATAAAATAGCATCAAGGTATAATGTACAGACAAAGGTAAGGTAGGATGTGAATACAGTGGAGGTAAACCTAGGTATTGAGTGATGAAGAGAGAGATATTGTCTCTAGAAACATCATTGAAACCAGGTGATGTCATTGCATGTGTGGGTGGTGGAACTAATAGGTTGGATAAGGTATAGTGAGCAGGACTAGAGGCTCTACAGTGAAATAAGCCAATAAACACTAACCAGAACAGCAATGGACAAGACATATTGACATTAAGGAGAGGCATGCTTAGTCGAGTGATCAAAAGGGTCCAGTGAGTGGAGAGGTTGGTTGAGGGTCACGGCGATTTAGACAGCTAGCCAGGCCAACCGGTAGCAAGCTAGCATAGGATGGAGTCTGTTGTTAGCCACCTCTTGCGTTCGGTCAGTAGATTAGTGGGGTTCCGTGAGGTAGAGGGGATTAATCCAAATCACACAACAACAACAAAAATAAGAACAATAGATATAGTTATAGAGGCCCGAGAAGAAAACATAATAATAAAAATAAATAAATTGTCCGATTGTCTATTCAGATAGCAGCCGGTAAGACAGCTAACGGTTAGCGGGCCGCAGATGGGCGTTCAGGTAACGTCGCGACAGAGGAGCCAGCCGGATCTCATTCAGGTAGATAACGTCGGCAGTCCAGTTGTGAAGGCCCGGTGGGGCTCCGCGTAGGCAGTGAAACGGGTCCGGATAGGTGACTGCAGCCCAGGAGTGAATGATGGAACTCAGGAGTGATTGACGGTGCTGGCTAGCACCGGAACAATCGATGTTTGCTCCGGAATCGACGAAAGCTGACTGTCACACGGATAGCAGCTAGCTAGCTGTGAGATCCGGGTATGAATGACATAACTGATTGACTTAAATGCATTAAGAAGGAAAGAAATTCCACATGAACTTTTAACAAGGCACACCTGTTAATTAAAATGCATTCCAGGTGACTACCTCAAAAAGCTGGTTGAGAGAATGCCAAGTGTGTGCAAAGCTGTCTGCCTTGTGTTATTTCATAGTTTTGATGTCTTCACTATTACATTATTCTACAAGGTAGAAAATTGTAAAACATTTGAAAAACCCTTGAATGAGTGAGTTTTTCCAAAACTTTGACTGGCACTGTATATTGATGCTTTAATATACTGACCAAGTGAGATGTATGTGGTGGAGACTCAATCAAGCTAGTCATCTTGACTTCTTTCACTTAAAAAGTGTTCACAGGGGACAGAATGCCGTCGGACCATCAAATTATTGGCATACACATTAATCTTACAGAATTTCCATGTGGGCCAGTATATTGTAAATTGAATCAAAGCCTAATGGATGACAACTTGTTTTTAACTGAGAAATAATGATTTATTATTCACTCTTCCTACATAACATAGGTACAGCAGATCCCCTTATTGTATGGGACACTTTCAAATGTGCATTTAGAGGACATGCAATTCAATACTCATCTTTTAAAGAAAAACAATTTAGGTCCAAATAGTTGTTATTAACAAAGCAAATAGAGGAACTAACAGTACAGATAGATAGCAATACAAACTGGACCATAGAGGCACAGAATAAGTTAAAGGAAAAAACAAATGAACTGGAGGAAGTTATTCAAGAAAGAGCAAGTGTAATATATTATTTTATATATATATAGAAATGCTACCAAAATTATTTACAGAAACTTCTTACAGATATGAGGCAGTCCATTTTTAAAACATCATGTTAAACACATTATTGCATACCGAGTAAGTCCATGCAACATATTATGTGACTTGTTAAGCAAATGTTTACTCCTGAACATATTTAGGCTTGACAAAACAATGGGGTTATTGAATTGGAAGGATGTGAATTCTCACAGGACAGGAGTTACATGTATTCAAACTTTGTGGATATAAGCCTACAGAACGTGCGCAATAACCACTATAATATTGTCTTTGGTATTAACTGTTGAAGAGAAAGCACATGATTCCTTTGATGACACAGACAGACACTTCTGTATTGTTTCTTCCACATGATGTGTAAATGAACGATGTCCTCTGCATCTGCTGGTTGTCTGATTTTCTGAGTTTCACATAGCAAAGCTGCTCTGCATTCCCCAGTCGTTATGTACCATGGTGTGGCCCCTCGTGCCATGGCATGGCTTCCATCCTGTACTAACACGGGCCACACAGCAGGTCCTTGTCCCTGAGCTGATGCATTGACTGCGGAGGGGATTGTTGTGGGCTGTCTCCAGGGTTAGCCTAATGTGTGTTACAGTGATGGGCTCTGTTGGAGTATAACAACGTGTTCCAGATTAGCCGGAGCGGGGCAAGGTTTTAAATAGACCAGTAATGATACAGTAGGCCCAGACAGAGAACGGTTTGGGCTGTTCCAGCATTATAATAACAAGTTAGAGCATGGTGAAGACAGCTCCACTTCCCTGAGTCAGAACCCAGCCAATTCGACTGTTCGTTTACCCCTGTTTGTAAATGGATTCAAGGGCAGCAAGAGAGCTTTTTGAGTCTTCAAAACATTAGCCTACTTTTAAGCTGTGTTTGGACATACAGCTTTTTGAAAATCATTTGACCACACTCACCACAGTGTTTCTGAATGTCCACTTTTTAATTCTGTTAACAAGCCTTCAAGAACCTGGGTTGGTGCCAAGTGAGCAAACTCTCTGCAGAATTTAGCTTAACATGCAATTCAAATCCAAAGATGGCCTCCTGGGTATTTTGACATTCGTATATAGTGAACCCTGCTCTACATTAATGCCCTGGGGGTTAAGTTGCAACCCCCCCTCCTAACATTATTACATGCCATCGGAGACCTTGGCTCCATTGTCAAAGTAAACAAAACATTGTGATAAAACAAATGTCTCTGTTGTTATCATGATTATGTTCTCATTCACTTGAGACTCTAGAGTGTTCCACCAGATAATTCATAATTGAGATAAGGGTTTTTACAAACAATCATGAAACTCAGTTAATTGAACAGCACGTAAATCATGAATCGATGTCAATGGCAGACTTTCAGTCATTTTCAGTGAGAAACCTTCCAAATACTATTCGACCATCATGAAGACACAGCTAAAGGTATTCCATGTGTAAGGCCAAATGTCAAACCAAAGTCAATGTGAGAGGAAGCACCAAGTAGGAGTTCCTATTCTCACATGCTCTTGCTAATGACACGATCTAATTCCCTCCAGTGGGTCAGGGTCTTATTGTTCTTAGCTGTGTACAGTCCTGTGGCCAGAAGGAAACTCATCTACCATACGCAGACAGCGGACACAAGAGGGACATTTCCCAGACTTAGCTTACTCTTAAGGAAAATATTGTTGTGGTTGCTGAGATGGCAACAGGAGTGACGTTACTAATGCTAGCGAAAACATACATTGCCAAGATGCACAAATAATAATGTGAGAAGTGTGCAGGTTTGAGGTTTTCAATACCCCTTCGCTACAATTCCCATTGTATGAGGATAACTAGGAAAACATTCCATTGGAACAACATTTGAATTTAAATTAACAGAGCCTTAGAAGACTAATATGCTCCATGGTAATCAACAGCGGGCCAATCCAAATTGTTTGTTTATGGATACGTAATGAGAGTTCTGATCCAGCCAATGACAATGAAGGTTTGTTGAATGTGATGGACCACCCACAAGTGTGACCAAGACTGATAATAATATAACTCCGTTGCATAACATTACAGAGTCCTTATGTTAACAACCTACATCATGAAGGACTTCCTACAGTATCTCACCTCAGTAATTTGGTCTAAACTAAAAGAGAAAATTGACTTAAAGGAGTCCACATCGAGATGCAAAAAAAACCTCTGAATGGTACAGGGCAGTTTCGATTACACACGGGACTGAGTTGGACCCAGTATTTTCTCATTGCATGCACACGCCACTGTAGGAGGTTCTGAAACAGCATGATTACCCCTCCACATTTTGTGCATGAACACACTTCTGTAGCTCTGAATTTGTTAACCCTCTTTCCATAAAGCACAAAGGTAAAGGAGGAAAATAAAGTGCTCGTCAGGCTTGGAAGATGAAAGGGATTTTTGATTTGCACTGTTTGACTCTTTCTCTCGCACACTTTCTTTCTCCTACTCTATACGATGCATTTCAAAAGCTTTCGCCGGACCAGGTGGGTGAGACCCTCTTGAGAAATCAGACCCTTCAGTCCCCCAGTCAGATCTGCTTTCCAGGGTGCCACTTTGGAGAGAGAGAGAGGGTTACCATGGTAATCCAATATGCATGGTATCAAAACAACACCTGATTTCGCTGGAGGGTTGCTGTCTGTTGCTGCTTTATTTAGGGACAAGCAAGCTGTAGTCGTTTACAGATGAAAAGGCTTACAGGTTGGATCAAACAACACTGCATCATCTGTCAACGTGCCCTTGAGCAAGGCGTTGACCCTGGTTGCTTCTGTGTGTCGCTCTGGGTGGGAGGCTGTTAGATGACTAATGTGATGTAGTTGTTGAGAGGCTTCACTGCAAGTATATTATATGTTTTTTAAATGTAAAAAAAATAAAAAATAAACACTTTGTCCTCTACATCCCTCCAGATCGCATCCTAATGGTGAAACTGTATTAATGGTCAAAGTAGTGAGGAGAAAGCAGGAGAATTGTACATGGTCGTCACACTTGGCTGAAGGTCTGACTGGGTTTGCAGTAGTGGAGAGATGTTCTCAGATGTGTATGCACAGAGAAGAGCTGTGGCGGTCATGGCATTTTGGATGATAGTAATTAGCCAACCAAATGACCATGGTCACCGTAATAACCGTTTGAATAGCACATTTTCTCTTCCGCACCTGACTGCATGTGTTGCCGTAGAAATATAATGAATTATTTCTCTGTGTGCTGCTGCTGCAGGTAGGCGGGCATTGCTTAGACAACCTAAGACTCTTTGCAGCAAGGAGAAACAAAGTTAAATTCAATTACAGCAGAAGTGGACTCAAATGCCCGGCCGCCCCATCTTCAGTCAGCTGTTCGTTCCACAATATGCACTATACATACAAAAGTGGACACCCCTTGAAATTAGTGGATTTCGCTATTTCAGCCACACCCATTGCTGACAGGTGTATAAAATTGAGCACACGGCCATGCAATCTCTGTAGACAAACATTGGCAGTAGAATTGCCTTACTGAAGAGCTCAGTGACTTTCAATGTGGCAAGTCACTTCGTCAAATATCTGCGCTGATAGTGCTGCCCCGGTCAACTGTAAGTGCTGTTATTGTGAAGTGGAAACATCTAGGCGCAACAACGGCTAAGCTTGAAGTGGTAGGCCACACAAGCTCACAGAACGGGACCGCCGAGTGATGTATTGCGTAAATAATCGTCTGTCCTCGGTTGCAACACTCACTACTGAGTTCCAAACCGCCTCTGGAAGCAACGTCAGCACAATAACTGTTTGTTGGAAGCTTTCTGAAATGGGTTTCCATGGCCGAGCAGACGCATACAATCCAGAGATCACGATGCGCAAAGCCAAGCGTCGGCTGGAGTGGTGTAAAGCTCGCCACCATTGGACTCTTGAGCAGTGGAAACGCGTTCTCTGGAGTGATGAATCATGCTTCACCATCTGGCAGTCCAACAGACAAATCTGGGTTTGGCAGATTCCAGGAGAACACTACCTGCCCAAATTAATAGTGGCAACTATAAAGTTTGGTGGAGGACAAATAATTGGCTGGGGCTGCTTTTCATGGTTTGGGCTAGGCCCCTTAGTTCCAGTGAAGGGAAATCGCAACACTACAGCATACAATGACATCCCAGACAATTCTGTGCTTCCAACTTTGTGGCAACAGTTTGGAGAAGTCTCTTTCCTCTTTCAGCATGACAATGCCCCTGTGCACAGAGCGAGGTCCATGCAGAAATGGTTTGTTGAGATCGGACGAACTTAACTGGCCAGCACAGAGCCCTGACCTCAACCCCATCGAACACCTTTTGGGATGAATTTGATTGATCGAATCGCCCTACATCATTGCCCGACTTCACTAATGCTTTTGTGACTGAATGGAGTAAAGTCCCCTCAGCAATGTTCCAACATCTAGTGGAAAGCCTTCTCAGAAGAGTGGAGGCTGTTATAGCAGCAAAGGGGGGACCAACTCCATATAAACGCCCATTATTTTGGAATGAGATGTTTGATGAGCAGATGTCCACATACATTTGGCCATGTAGTGTAAGTCTGCCATTTCAGCTGAACTCCAGTACCTTGTCTTTTAAAGCGCTTACTTTACTTTCAGCTCCATTTATTTATTCCTCTTCATTTCTGTGTACAATTTGGGATTGTCCTCTGATCAGCAAGCAGCTAACACTTTTAATTTGGTTTCACGGCATCAGTGCCAAAGAGTCAGGGGGTGGGGGAATAGGGGTGGAAGATATATTATGGTCTCAGCAGAGAGTAGTCTGGTGTCTCTTATTCTATTAGTGATGGGGAAAAATGTATAGTTACATATGACGTTATTTTGGGACAATATTATATCGATATTTGACAACCAAGTATCTTTTTTTTGCTAGTTTTTTTTACTACAGCGCTAGTCTGCTGTACCTGCGCCAAAACTCTGGTATTTTTAATCCTATAGCTTGTTCTGCATCTTTTAAAATAATGAGCCAACATGTTTCCAACACTTTATTTTCCCTGACTGACAAAACTAGTTTTCCTCATGTTCTCTCGTCTCTCTGCAGCAGACTTACAGTATAGTGAGCAACATGATTGAAACATCAGATTGTGATAAAATCACAGTATTTGAATTGCGATATATATTGAATCGTGAGAATCACAATAAATTCTGTATCGGCACTTAAGTATAGTCATATTATCGTATCGTCAGGTCCTTAAGTATCATCATATCTTATCGTCAGGTCCTTAAGTATCATCATATCTTATCGTCAGGTCCTTAAGTATCATCATATCTTATCGGCAGGTCCTTAAGTATCATCATATCGTATCGGCAGGTCCTTAAGTATCATCATATCTTATCGTCAGGTCCTTGAGTATCATCATATCTTATCGGCAGGTCCTTGGCAATTCCCAGCCCAACTTTCTATGATTTGAATCTTTTCTATGAGACTCTCCACCTCCCCTCCCCACTTAACAGGTGACGCAGTAGAACCACTTAGCTCTTTAATACATTTTGGGAGAATTGCTTTGCTGTGGGTACAGTATGACTGTTGGATGAGCGAACTGGATAAAGAGCATCTTCGCTGGTTCTGTATAAAGATGACCTCTCCTTGTACCCTCTGACCTTTCTGAATTGGCTCATCACTTCTCTTTTATTATCAGTGATTATTTTCAGATATCTTTTGATGTGGAGAAGTTGAATTGACCCCTGTGTAATCCATGATATAGGATTGGATTTCTTCATGGCTGGTTGACTATTTCTCTCTCTGCTCTATATACAGTGCATTCGGGAAGTATTCAGACCCCTTGACTTTTTCTATATTTTGTTACGTTACAGCCTTATTCTAAAATATATATATTAGCCTAGTGGTTAGAGCATTGGACTAGTAACCGGAAGGTTGCAAGTTCAAACCCCCGAGCTGACAAGGTACAAATCTGTCGTTCTGCCCCTGAACAGCCAGTTAACCTACTGTTCCTAGGCCGTCATTGAAAATAAGAATTTGTTCTTAACTGACTTGCCTGGTTAAATAATGGTAAAATAAAAAAATAAAAAATAAAAAAATTACTCTACACACAATACCCCATAATAACAAAGATTAAACAGTTTTTGCACATTTATACCCTATTTCTCCCCAATTTCAATCGTGTCTCATTGCTGCAACTCCCAAATGGGCTCGGGAGGTGAAGATCGAGTCATGCGTCCTCCGAAACATGACCTGCCAAACACCAGGGGGGGGGGGTCGGATCGTTGAGGGGCAGCTCTTGGGGAACTGTGGGGGGGGATCTTGGAGGGCTGGTGGCCTGGTGGTTGGGAGCTTGGGCCGGTGGCTGATAGGTTGCTGGTTTGGGTCCCTGTTTTTGACCTTGTGGGTGATCTGTATATTTGGTTGCTTCTGTGTAGATGTTGAGCAGCTTCATTGCAAGTAGATTTTATGTTTTAATATTCAATAATAATGAAAAAAATAATCATATATATATATATATATATATATATATATATATATATATATATATATATATATATATACATATATATATATACATATATAAGTACTCCAAGCGGGCTGTCATGTGCCTTTTACTGAGGAGTGGCTTCCGTCTGGCCACTCTACCATAAATGCCTGATAGGTGGAGTGCTGCAGAGATGGTTGTCCTTCTGGAAGGTTCTCCCATCTCCACAGAGGAACTCTGGAGCTCTGTCAGAGTGGCAATGAGTTCTTGTTCACCTCTCTGACCAAGGCCCCTCTTCCCCGATTGGTCAGTTTGGCTGGGCGGCCAGCTCTAGGAAATGTCTTGGTGGTTCCAAACCATTTAAGAATGATGGAGCCCCTGTGTTCTTGGGGACTTTCAGTGATGCAGAAATGTTTTTGTACCCTTCCCCAGATCTGTGCCTCGACACAATCCTGTCCCGGACCTCTACGGACAATTCCTTCAACCTCATGGCTTGGTTTTTGCTCTGACATGCACTGTCAACTGTGGAACTTATGTAGACAGAAGTGCCTTTCCAATTCCTGTCCAATCAGTTGAATTTACCACAGTTGGACATCAACCCTGTTGTAGTAACATTTCAAGGATGATCAATAGAAACAGAACAGAGGGTCTGAATACTTATGTAAATATGGTATTCCTGTTTTTATTATTTTTTATTTATCCATTTGCAAACATTTCTAAAAGCCTTGTTGCTTTGTCATTATGGGGTATTGTGTGTATTTTGATGGGAGAAAAAGTTATTTAATCCATTTTAGTAAAAAGGCTGTAATGTAACAAAATTGAGAAAGTCCAGAGGTCTGAATTCTTTCCGGATGAGTTGTTGGTAGGCGTTGCTAGTCAAGAAGAACAATTTTTAAGAGAAGTTCCACTTTGTAGAAGCATACTGTTGCTGGGTGAACAGGCAGTGCTTCCAGTGCTCACTGGAAATCGTGTAATATCAAAATGAACAGAGTATGTCTAACCAGAAGCATCACAGGGCTCTGGTAGAAAAAGGACTCTTCATGTCCAGCCCAGTCCCTGACTGTCTGTCACAAACTGAGACCAAAGGCCACTATTTTCCCTATCATGTACAATATATCCAAACATCTCCCCTCACCAGAGAGATACTATCACAACAAACAGGATGATGCAAAGAAAATACAAGGATCTAGCCCTACCTGTGTTATTGAAAAGATAATGTGAAAAACAAGAGGGCTTGGTCCGACTTCAGACGATTCCACGAAAAGGCCACAAAGACCTGTCAGTAACCGATAGCTGCCTATCCAGATGGTACTATGGAAACGAAACTCAGAACAGCGGAGTGACCTAAACAGGGCCTAATTATCCAGGATGACACAACGACAGATGGGGAGAGTGGAAACAGGGGCCTGGTGCTTTGGCTTGTAAAAACAACAAAGGAGCACGTTGGCCCTTCCGTAAGATATCTGGCCGCTTGGATCCAGCTATGCACGCATGCAGTGGTCCGGACACATGACGGAACTCTGAGCATAATGATCTGTAAACACAGGGCTTTGATCCCTGGAAAGACTCACATCTGGAATGTAGGGGGGTGAGGGGAATAGCCCAGGACATTGTGGTGGTGTCCCAGGGCAGGATATGGATACGGGATAGTTGGCCCCGTCCCATACCATGAGTAAGTTCCTCTTTGGCTCAACCACATCTGAGTTGATTTATACTTTCCCTCTTTCTCTATATAGTCCCTTAAGAGAAGATTATCTACCACAATGTTTTTGGCAATTTTGATATCCACTTTAATTTAGTCGACATCGGACTGGAAGCAATATATCACTTTATCAAGAAATTATTTTGCTTTTTCTATGCAAATTTCATCTGGCGAAGTGTAAAAGGTGTCATCAATCTATTTTGATTTATTTTAGTTAACCTTTATTTACCAGGAAGTGCTCATTGAGATTTAAAATATATTTTTCAAGAGCGTCCTGGCCAAGATAGGCAGCACCAAGTCATTACAAAAATGACAGACAAACAACATGAAAAACTACAAGTAATCTAGTAAAAACCATATAATTCACATAGAGTATAACAAAATCAAAAACAGCAAATTAAAAACATTGACAGGTCAGGGAATCAGACTCAAGATCATGCATCAGTGATTTAAAAATACCAATCGGGACAAGTTCTTCCAGTTTAAAAATATTTTGTAAGGCGTTCCAAGACGATGGCGCAGAGTACATAAAAGCCCTTTTACCAAATTCAGTTCGGACATTTGGAACAGTTAGCAGGATAAAGTCCAGCGAACGAAGAGAGTACCCACCACATTTCTGAACAATAAAAATGCCCAAATAAAAAGGTAGTAAACCCCAAATGGCTTTGTAAATAAAAGTATACCAGTGCCTGAGCCTACGAGTGACTAGAGAAGGCCAGCCAACCTGGTATACAAAGTGCAGTGGTGGGTAAGGGATTTGCAGTTTACAATAAATCTCAAAGTGCCTTGGTAAAAGGGTGTCAATTGATCTCAAACACTGAGCGGAAGCATTCATATATAAAATATTCCCATAGTCTAGTAAAGGCATACATGTAGCTGATACTAGCATCCTTCTGGCTTCAAAAGAAAAAGAGTCCCTATTCCTAAAATAAAATCCTAATTTCAGCTTCAATTTTTTTGTAAATTGTTGAATATGCAATTTAAAAGAGAAGCCGTCATCAATTAAAATTCCAAGATATTTATATGAGTTTACAACCTCAATCTCCTTGCCCTGACAGGTAGTAATGGGTGAAAGGTTCAGAGGAATATTTCTTGCTTTAGAAAACGCCATTAGTTAAGTTTTGTCAGTATTGAGGATAAGCTTCAATTGACACAAGGTGTGTTGAACAGTATAAAAAGCTGTTTGCAAGTTCTGGAAAGCTTTTGTAAGAGACGAGGCACAACAGTAAATTACAGTATCATCAGCATAAAAATTTAAGTTGCTCATTTTGTACATTTTTGTCTAAATCATTTATATATAAATAGTGAATAAGAGAGGACCAAGTACAGAGCCTTGGGGCACACCATTAAAGACAGACAATTTTAACAGACATAAGCCCATCAAATTGAGTGCACTGAGCTCTATTAGACAGATAGTTAGCAAACCATGCAACTGCATGATCTGAAAGACCTACACTCGACAATCTTTGCCTTTAGTATAGCATGATCAACTGTATCAAAAGCCTTAGAGAGATCAATAAAAAGTGAGACACAGTGCTGTTTTTTGTCAAGGGCTTCAGTGATATAATTTAAAACCTTCATGGCTGCTGTAATTGTGCTATGCTTCTTCCTGAAGCCCGATTGGTACATTGATAAAATAGAGTTAGTAAATAGAAACTCTTTTAGCTGTTCACTCACAAGGGTTTAAAGTATTTTCACCAGGTGTGACAGCTTTGAGATTGGCCTAAAATTATTTGAAAGAGTTGGATCTCCCCCTTTTAAAAGTGATAGGACATACTGATTTCCAGATTTTCAGAATTTCATTACTTTCCAGGGTTAGATTGAACAGATATGTAAGTGGTTCAGCTATGAAATCAGCTGCCAGATTTAAAAAGCAGGGATCCAAAAGATCAGGACCTGCAGGATTTCTCTGATCTAAGGATTTCAGGGCTTTATGTACCACCTGCACTGAGAATGGCAAAAAGCTAAAAGTTTGACCAGCTCTCACTGGTTCACCCACACAGGGTTGTACAGAGACAGAGGACACTGAATCAAACAGCCTACCAGATGATACAATGTGCTCATTGAAACAATTCAGCATTTCAGTTTTGTCATATACAGCAACAGAGTCCTTCAAAACACATGACGGTAATTCATTAACATTACTGTTACCAGACATAGACTTAATAGCCTTCTAAAATGATCTAGGATCATTCAGGTTATCAGTGGTAACAGACATAAAATATTCAGACTTGGCCT
Source organism: Oncorhynchus clarkii lewisi (assembly GCF_045791955.1). NCBI lineage: Eukaryota > Metazoa > Chordata > Actinopteri > Salmoniformes > Salmonidae > Oncorhynchus > Oncorhynchus clarkii. Next base: position 24,880,625 of record NC_092171.1, read on the forward strand.
TCCTGAGAAGAAAAGAACACTTGTTTCGTAACTGCCTAAAAATAAGCCAATCAGCATCAGAACATGATTTCTTTGCTTTAGCCCAGGCTAGATTACGGTCGTGAATAATACAAACAGCTCAGAAGAAAACCATGGATTATCCCGCCCTTTAACCCTGAACCTGCGGAATGGGGCATGTTTGTTTACTATTTGGAAAAAAACATAATGAAAGAATTTCCAGGCAGTTTCCACATCAGGAATAAGCTCAATCTTGCTCCAGTAAAAATAAAACAAATCAATAAAAGAAAGCCTGCTCATTAAAACACTTCAAATTTCTCTTATGAATAAAATGTGGGTTTGTCTTAGGAACCTTAGTTTTTCTATCAGCAACAACAGCACAATGGTCACTTGAGATCAGTTGAGATCACCAATCAAGATCATTTCACTGTAAAGAAGTTTAGATATAAGGTTCGTCAAAGAAGAAAATTAATCACCGAGAGCAGAGGGGGGTCTATAACAGCCAATCACAGTTATAGAGAGCAGAGGGGGTCTATAACAGCCAATCACAGTTATAGAGAGACCCTTTGAAACCTCAACATTCAAAGCAAGAAATTCCAACTGTTTACAAATAGTGTCAGACTTTGCCACACTTACAGGGACTTTAGTTCTTACATATATAGCCACACCACCACCTTTCTTAACTCGATCAGTGCGATAAACATTGTAACCACTTATACAAATATCCTTATCAAAAACAGACTTGCTGAGCCAGGTTTCAGAAAACACAATTACATCAGCATCAGTTGATTTAGCCCAAATCCTAACCCCACCAATTTTTGACAACAGGCTGCATACATTTACATGAAAAATACCAAAACCAGATCTTGATTTAAAATCAGAGGGGGTTTGGAGACATTGCATATCAGGGCCAGGGTTAGGTTGCACGTTACCTGATATCAACAACAGAAGGATAACGAGGCACCTCGGTTTAATAACCTTGCACGGCTTCTCTTTTTTAAGAGATCTTCTGCAAGCGAATTCTACAAGTGAGTTTCCAGACAATACAAAAAAGTAATTTAAAACCATTAGACTTTGGTAGTGACACACATTCGTATTCACATCATGCCACAAATACATTGGCACTTGGATGAGTGGATGCAGACGCTGACAAGACCAATTAAGTCAGCTTTTTATTTACACTGCAGCTTATCATACTGTCAGACACTGTGTGGTTGGGTTAAAGAAGATAGCCCCCATTGGAAGTAAATGTAAGATAAGGGGACATATTTTGACTGGGTAATCTATGATAATGTCCAAGGCCCGGCCACAAGAATGCCCAGTCCACATTAGGCAGGGCTTTCTCTCAGGAAAAAAAAAGTGCTTGTTGTTATATTCTATTACTTTTCCTGATAAGCCTATGCTGTTTTTGGCACAAGCAGCCAATGGCTATTGTTAATGAACTATAGTCTGTATTCCTGAACACAGCTGCTATGGAGTAAACTTGTCACTCAATATGTCCAAAACGGCACCTTTTTTAGGAACATTTGGCATCTAACTTTAGTCCATCAACAGCCTACTTTCTCCATTACATATGACTTTTATCCTAAATATTACATTATTTTCTATCCACAGTGACGAATAAGAAGCCGTCCCATGTGTCCATCACCAAGGTGAAGCAGTTCCAGGGCTCCTTGTCCTTCAGTAAGAGGTTAATGTGGACCATCGACCAGCTGAGACAGGTCAACGGCTGTGACCCCAACCGAGTGAGTTTACAGTACACTGAACTTCTATCTCCAGGGATGCATTTTTCCTGACCACATGACCTGACTGTTTCAGCAGGACAAATTCCAAATCACCCCCTAGAGACTGGTTCATGCGTGTAGTCTTTTTCTATCTCTCTTTGTTTCTATAATTCCGTCTCTTTTTCCAAGGACTGTCCGGAGTTTGACTTGGCGTTCGACAATGCCTTTGACCAGTGGGTGGCTGGTTCGGCCGGCGAGAAGTGCACCTTTATCCAGATCCTCCACCACACCTGCCAGCGCTACAGCTCTCAGAGCAAGCCAGAGTTTGTCAACTGTCAGCCCAAACTGCTGGGAGGTAAGAGACACAGTGACAAGACACTCCATCTCTCTCTCGTGCTCTCTCTCACTTTCGCTATCTTTATGAAAGTGTCAGAGCTAGTGTTCTCACTCAAAGGTTTGTGGACTGGTTTTTCGACTTCTAAAAAGGAAAACTTGCATTTTAAGGCATTCTACTGGAAAGTACTTCATTCTGTATGTAGAGAATGTTCAGTTCTCATTTATATAACGACACTGAGTAATTATTCCCATTGGCTTTGCAGAATATTCATTTTGAGGATCATTTATCCTGAGACGATGGAAAAGCCAGTCCACTGGGAACTAACCTTTAGTCCCAAGAAATAAAAACACACTCCCACTTCCTCTAATTACTAAACATAAACACAAGCTTATTAAAAAAACATACTTCACATTCCTAAGTTAACAACGCATTCAATTCCCTTATGATTTGGAAACCTACACAAGTCATATGTAGTCATTTCCGGGGTGTAGCATGTTAGAGTTACAGGCAGAAGGTACTGGTTGAGATGGAACGTTTCTTCTGTGTTCCAAGGATTTGTGTAAGACCCTGCTCCTCTTCTTAATCAGCTATTGATCTGTTTACCCTCTAGCCTCATCTTTCAACAACACTGAGGCTCTTTTATTGTTCATGGTGGTATTAATGGTAACACATCCTGATCCTCAGAACCCATGGCCTCTAGCTCTGTGGCCTCTAGCTCTGTGGCCTCTAGCTCTGTGGCCTCTAGCTCTGTGGCCTCTAGCTCTGTGGCCCCTAGCTCTGTGGCCCCTAGCTCTGTGGCCCCTAGCTCTGTGGCCCCTAGCTCTGTGGCCCCTAGCTCTGTGGCCTTTAGCTCCGTGGCCCCTTGCTCCGTGGCCCCTAGCTCCGTGGCCCCTAGCTCCGTGGCCCCTAGCTCTGTGGCCCCTAGCTCCGTGGCCTCTAGCTCTGTGGCCTCTGCCCAATGATCTCTTGCTCTGTGGGCTCTCCCCAGTGGTCTATAGCCCAATGGTCTCTCCCCAGTGGTCTCTAGCCCCATGGTCTCTCCCCAGTGGTCTCTAGCCCCATGGTCTCTCCCCAGTGGTCTCTAGCCCCATGGTCTCTCCCCAGTGGTCTCTAGCCCCATGGTCTCTGCCCAGTGGTCTCTAGCCCCATGGTCTCTCCCCAGTGGTCTCTAGCTCCATGGTCTCTCCCCAGTGGTCTCTAGCTCCATGGTCTCTCCCCAGTGGTCTCTAGCTCCATGGTCTCTGCGCAGTGGTCTCTAGCTCCATGGTCTCTGCCCAGTGGTCTCTAGCTCCATGGTCTTTCCCCAGTGGTCTCTAGCTCCATGGTCTCTCCCCAGTGGTCTCTCCCCAGTGGTCTCTAGCTCCATGGTCTCTGCCCAGTGGTCTCTAGCTCCATCTTCTCTCCCGAGTGGTCTCTGGCTCCATGGTCTCTCCCCAGTGGGCTCTAGCTCCATGGTCTCTCCAGAGTGGTCTCTAGCTCCATGGTCTCTCCCCAGTGGTCTCTAGCTCCATGGTCTCTGCCCAGTGGTCTCTAGCTTCATGGTCTCTCCCCAGTGGTCTCTAGCTCCATGGACTCTACCCAAACTGTGCTAATATATCCTCCAAACACCAGCTTCGAGGGCATTATCACTTTTATACTTCAGGTTAGCAACATTCTTATCTCTTTCTTGCTAGCTAGCAAACGACCGCTAACCTACAGTCATGTAAAACAATGCAGAAATAATAACAACAGTAACGGCATTTGTTTAAGCTGTTTTCCATTGACATTTATTTGTATTCATCCATAACAATGAGCTAATGAGGCACGATTTTGCCTGGCATAGAAAATGTGCTCTCTCGTTAGGACACTGTTGTTCAGAGGAGCTAGCCAACAACACAGCTAACACAAACACTTTAAACACTGAAGCTGTTAAGACTGCAAATTAGCTGCACTTTGTTTCGTTTTACATTTTTTCAATTGACATTTCTTTGTATATAGCCATAAAAATTATTCAGGATTTTGACGGGCTGAGAAAAACTGCCTGCCTCTCCCTCTCTCTCCTCCCGACTCCCGACCCCTACAAGTTCATTACTATGGGACAGTTGGAGATCGAATTTGAATATTGAAAGAAATGTGAGATAATGTATATATGCTTTTTATAGTGGAGATCAAGTTTATAACTTCCCTGTCAGGGCTGATGAGACAGTGGATTGCGCAGTCAGATGGAACAGAGGAAATAGGCATTTTAACATCATAGATGTATCCGGTGGTAACTTGTGGAATAGACACCGGCTGGATTGCGCTTTTAACCAATCCGCATTCAGGATTAGACCCACCCGTTGTATAAAATGAATATATACACTGAGTATACAAAACATTATGTTATGCTCGTTCCATAACATAGACGTAGGAGGTGAACGCTATGATCGCTTATTGTTATATACACTTGTGTGTCAGTGTAGATAAAGGGGAGGAGACGGGATAAACAGGATACATTTTTAAGGCTTGAGACATGGATGGTGTAGGTGTGCCATTCCTAAGGGTGAATGGGCAAGACAAAAGATTTAAGTGCCTTTGTAAAGGTGAAGATAGTAGGTGCCAGGCGCACCGGTTTGTGTCAAGAACTGCAAGGCTGCTGGGTATTTCACGCTCAACAGTTTCCTGTGTGTATCAAGAATAATCCCATACCCAAAGGACATCCAGCCAACTTGGCACTGTGGGAAGCATTGGAGTCAACATGGGCCATCAGCCCTGTGGAATGCTTTTGACACTTGTCGAGTCGATTCCCCGACAAATTGAGGTGGTTCTGAGGGCAAAAGGGAAGGGGGGGGGGGGGGGGGTCGGCTTGCAACTCAGTATTAGGAAGGTGTTCCTAATGTTTGGTATACTCGGTGAATGTTTCACCCTTGTGCAACAACAAATACCGTACCAGTCAAAAGTTTGGACACACCTACTCATTCCAGGGTTTTTCTTTATTTTTACTATTTTCTACATTGTAGAATGACAGTGAAGCCATCAAAAATATGAAATAACACATATGGAATCATGTAGTGTCTAAAAAAGCATTAAACAAATCAAAATATATATTTTGAGATTCTTCAAAGTATCCACCCTTTGCCTTGATGACAGCTTTGCACAGTTTTGGCATTCTCTCAACCAGCTTAAATTATTCCGTATGTGTTTTTTCATAGTGTTCTAAAATGTAGAAAATAGTACAAATAAAGAAAAACCCTGGAATGAGTAGGTGTGTCCAAACTTCTAACTGGTACTCTAGGCCTATACATGTGTAGTAGATGTCAAACCCTTTACACAAAGCACTCGCAATATTGGTTTCTTATGGAACAGTAGCTCCAGTATTTGGCATCGGTTATTCATTGTTTTAATGTCAACCTGCTCAACCGGTAATTGACTTAAGAGATTCGTTTCACTATCATTATCCGATCCACAATTCTGGTATCAATTGAATACACGTTATATTAGATACAGGCTTTAGAAAGAAATTGACCTGACATTGCGCTTCCTGCTCAGTCTTCTCACATGACTCTCATCTCACATGCCATAATGAGTAGTGTGACTGACAGCCAAGCCAGAGACCTAGTGACAGGAGGAGAGGATGCCCGAGTGCTGCCACCACTGTCCCCTCCAGTTTAAGTCTCACACCAGTGCAAAACAAAAATCATGACGCTGCTCAGGTGTGGGACAATAACTGTGTGGGACGCCTCTCTTCTGACTCACCTATCTGGGGATGACAGAAACCCAACTACAAAGTTCTCAGTTTAGTGGAACAGGACCACAGTCCAGATTCATACACATATGCAGTAATATATTAGAAAGTTTGCTATAGGTATAGCTCAACCCTTTAGTGCAACTACAGTATTGTATTGCACAGGACTGTACTGTAGTAAAATCAATTTAGCTACACTGGACTTGTACCTTCCCAGATAACAAGAACATTCCATCAGTCAATGTAACAATGAACAAGGTTCGTTCCATTGAACCTGACCTGATTGTCACAAAGAACACAAATCGAGTCAACAGGTCAGAGGCACCATGTTGTCGTTTATGCACTACCTTGTTGGGGTTGACATGGTCACTATAATGGTGCCTGTTGTTGTGTGTTGAAGGCTTGTATAGATTACTTGTTGTGACTAAGATGCCTTCGATAACATCGTATTACTTCTCAGCTAGAACACACAGGGGCTAATGACCCACTGGAGGATTCTGGGATATTGCCGTTTCGTGCTGATTAGATTTGCCTTTATTAACACTAAACTATGAACAGAACAGAGACACTTACTCAACACTGGATCTTCCTGACAGGCAATTATCTATTCTACACAAGATCTCCACTCCATATCTTGTCCTCTTTGTTAGCCGTGAAAACACAAAGAAATGGCTTGTCACTTTGCCTCCGTTTGTATGCGGCAGAGTCGTATGTCTTAGTGAACATGATATTAATTGGCTGGTCTGATCTCCGGGACAGTTGTTATGGGCTGAGAGGAGATTGTAAAGGCTTGATAGGACAGGACAAGGTCGACAGGCTTATTGTGGATTCTGCTAGTTTATGAGGAACCTTGTTCACCCTTTATCTAAGAGACATATTAGGCCTGCTGATTCACTCTGGCAGATGTACTTAATCTGAAGAAAGGTCTGAAATCATAATACATAGGTGGGCTTTAAGAGGGGGGTGCTCTAAAACGCACTCCGTTGCTTCCCCTTGTGGTGGCGGGATGAACTACATACACAATGGATGTTGAGACAACAAAAAAAGCGCATCGAAATACACCTAATACTGGTTTATCTTATTCATTGACTGGAAATTGAAACTAAAGAGTGCAATTTTATTGCTATTGATTGAATAAAGACATGCATATTTATCTCATCAGACTTCCATCACGGTCACGTGTCATTGCTTGTCTCTGTCCTCATCAGTGTTGTGTTGGTGTTTCCCTCAACTTCCGAGGCAGAGGCATAGTCCCTTTTTAGATCTGTGTAGAGGAGATGTGCAGCCAGGCACCTGTTTAGGGATACTTGATGGGCCGTGTAATAGGGCCTGAAATAAAACAGCATTGCTAGAATAATGTGTTAATAGCCTCGTTATCAAGCTAGACTGCCAAGCTGCAGCGCGCACTCATCTCCGTGATTCTCCCAGGCCTCTTTGCTGCAGTGGCAGATCTTGTCTTGGAATGGTGAGAGGGAGTTTAAAATGTTGCCTGCTTCTTTTATCACTTTTTGAATTCTAGGATGCTAAATGGTAATCTAGTCATATTTTCTTGCCATTGAACCATTTTGGAAACTGTCCTGCAAATGCCTACTGTCAGGATGGCACTTCAAGCAGACATCTTTGCTCCATTGTAAACTGTTGTGAGATATCTTATGGGATACAGAACTAATACAGTATGCAGTCAAATTAACCTCAAGTGAAACTTGTTAGAATATTGGCTACCTTTTCATCAAATGAATAACTAACAAAGCTTCATTTCTATTTAAACTGTCCACTAACTTCCCCAATTAATTCCAGTTACCCTAAATTGAAATATGTATTTTTTTTTCAAAATACCTTTTGTTAGAATGAAACCCTTTCAATAACATAACAAGTACATTACATTAGTTAACCAAAGTGAACCAAAATCACCATATTAGAACAAACTGTACTGTGGATTAACAAGTAATATCCAAAATGTAGTAATCTCTTGGGTCCAACATAAAATAACAAAAAAACAAACCAAAATTGAGATATTCCTTTTCCATTTTCTTGTCACAGACGATGAAACTGTAGATTCAGTCGTTTTCCGTTGCAAGGTCTTTTTGAACAGAATGAGGAAAGAAGTTGTTATAAACGGTCGACGGCAAGGTCGGCATCTACTTTTACAAGGTAAGCACAGAATAAATGATATATTCAACTCAAATTATATATATACTTTTACTAACAAGGCAGTTAAGTCCCTCAATCTGAAATCTGACAAGGACAGTAACATTCGGGTTGGGACGGTCATGGAATTTCTGGTGTCTGTGATTGGCATGTCATATGTATGCGGTCAGTTTGGGGAAGCAAATTTTCCCCATAAAAATTAACCTTTATTATAAAGCATTACATGCATCATCACATTTGCAGACTTATGTAAGATACTACTATCCCGAATGTGATGAGAAATTGGATAATGAAGGATAATACTATAATTTAATCACTGTTAGCAAAAAGGACTTCAATGCAGCAAGTAATGGAGTAGGCTAGGCTATATCATATTCATTTCCCTTTTTTGCAAGGGAAAAATGTGGCCTTTTATCAACACATTGCAATAAATTTTACTACACTTTTTTTATGAATGGAAAGATTAGCAGAATCTTTTTTAACACGACTTTCAAGTGGAATTGACCCAATAATAAAGACATTGAATATGCACACTCAGTGGGCATATGGCCGATGCTCCACTGGTGCCAATAAGATAGGCTACAGTTTTTTTTATTTTGACAACTAAAAGACAGTCTCTTCATTGTCCTCTCTTTACAGCAATAGCCATTTGCTTTCTAAACTAGGTTTTGCTGTGATTGTATTGGGAAATATTGCAAAATGTCTCTTTCACAACTCAACAATTGTCTATTTGCTGTGCGCACTGCCCCAAATTGTGCGCCTATCCGACAGGCCCAGTGCAGTCAAAAACTAGATGTTTCTATGTTTTCTATATACATCTCCACACTATGAGGTTGAAATAATACTGTGAACTTGTGAAAATTATGACGAGGACCTTTTAGTGTAAGAGCTGTTTGAAAAGACTGCCTGAAATTGGTGGGATGGTGTTTTGGCCTGCCTGGTAACATCACTAGGTGGTAAATTAGTTCCAAATCTTTGCCAATAACAGATATTTTTTAATGTTCAGACAGTTCTCACAATATTTTTGCTTGAGAAATTGCTCTTTGCTAAGAAGCTATTTTTATTTCTTCATTTTAATGGAAACAGCCAAAGCAAGGTGCTTAGTGCCTCCAGAAAGTATTCACACCTAGACTTTTCCACATTTTGTTGTTACAGCCTGAATTTAAAATGGATCAAATTAAAATGTTGTGTCACCGGCCTACACACAATAAATACCCCATAATGTCAAACTGTATTTTATTTTTTATTAAAAGAAAGCTGAAATGTCTTGAGTCTTAAGTATTCAACCCCTTTTTTATGGCAAGACTAAACACATTCAGGAGTAAACATTTGATTAACAAGTCACATCATCGCTGTACCCCACACATGCAATTATCTGTAAGGTCCCTCAGTCGAGCAGTGCATTTCTTGAGCAGTGCATTTCAAACACAGATTCAATCACAAAGACCAAGGAGCTTTTCCAATTCCTCGCAAAGAGGGGCACCTATTGGTAGATGTGTAAAAAATAATAATAAAAAAACGGACATTGAATATCCCTTTGAGAACGGTGAAGTTATTAATTACACTTTGGATGGTGTATCAATACACCCAGTTACTACAAAGATACAGGCGTCCTTCCTAACTACGTTTCCAGAGAGGAAGGAAAATGCTTAAGGATTTCACCATGAGGCCAATGGTGACTTTAAAACAGTTAGTTTAATGGCTGTGATAGGAGAAAAATGAGGATGGATCAGCAACATTGTAGTTACTTCACAATACTAACCTAAATGACAGTGAAAAGAAGGAAGCCTGTACAGAATATATATATTCAAAACATACACTAAAGTAAAACTGGAAAAAAAATGTTGGGCTAAGAAATAAACTTTATGTTCTGAATACAGATCTTTGTTTTGAGCAAAAACATCACTGAGTACCACTCTTCATTTTTCAAGCATGGTGTTGGCTGCATCATGTTATGGGTACAGTATGCTTGTCATCAGCAAGGACTAGGGAGGGTTTTTTGGGGGGATAAAAATAAATGTAAAAGAGCGAAGCACAGGCAAAGTCCTGGAGGAAAACCTGGTTCACTCCTCTTTGCAACACACACAAATTCACCTTTCAGCAGGACAATAAAACGAAAACACAAGGCCAAGTATCCACTGGACCTGCTTTCCAAGACAACATTGAATGTTCCTGGGTGACCTAGTTACAGTTTTGACTAAAATCGGCATGAAAATATAAGGCAAGACTTGAAAATGGCTATCTAGCAACGATCAACAACCAACTTGACAGAGCTTGACAAATGTTTTGAAGAAAAATTTGCAAATATAATCCTGGTGCACAAAGCTCTTAGCCAGAAAGACTCTGTAAAAAGACAGCTGTAATCACTGCCAAAGGTGTTTCTAACATGTATTGACTCAGGGGTGTGAATATTTATGCAAATTAGATTTCTGTTTTTCATTATCAATACATTTGTAAAAATGTCTAAAAGCAAGTTTTCACTTTGTCATTATGGGTATGTAGATGGGTGAGAGAGAAATATGTATAAATGTTGAATTGGTACTGTAACACAACATGTGGAATAAGTCAAGGGTATGAATAATTTCTGAAAGCACTGTCGTTGTTACCCCTAAGTGATTTGATTTGGAGATAAAAAACAGCTGCATTGGACCTTTTAAAACAATCCACAGCTCATGTTATTTTAAATAAGCTAATGATCCTCTGATCTTCCAAATCTTGCTTTCTGGTGTAGTAGCCTATTTGAAATGATTTGATGCATTTCTGTATAGACAGGAGTAGGCTAATTAACTCTATAATTTTTGCAATTTAGTTCAGTTTACTAGCCTAATGGATGTGTCGCATATGGGACTCTTGCTGTTGAATAATTCATGAATTGTCAGACACACACAATCTTTTTTAAGAAGAGCCATTTATTTATTTAACATAAAGCAATAAAAATGTGCAGTGTATTAAAGAAAGTCCAGGTTACTAAAGTGCCATGTGCTAGCACTTCTACAATAACTTACTACTAACAGCAGCAACATACATAGGTAAGAGCACATATTAACAGTAGATCTATAGGCCTATAATAAAACAGAAATCATTAAAAATAGAATAAAAATCTTTATTTTATTGCAAACGGCGACGGCTAGTAAAATGCAAACTACGCATCATCTTCTACCTCTAGCTCCAGGTTTTGTGCCAGTAAAGTGAGCTTATTGACTTTGTCCAGCTTGAGGCATGAGTGGACAGGGGTGACAATGTTCCCTGCAGTGCTGAACATTCGCTCTAATGCGGTGCTCATGTATCTGCATGCCAGCTTCCACATCAAAGGATAGCAAGTCTGGTTGTCTCGCCACCAGGTCAGGGGATTATTCTTTGGGTCAGGCTGTTCCTGTAGGTAGCGAGTCAGTTTGGTGTCTTCACAGACAGTGAGGGGTACATTGGCTGTGGTTTGGGCTCTTCACTTCTGGAGGAGATCCCTCTAAATTAATTATCTTTCCATCGTTCGAGTCATCATCTCCCCCAGTACCAGTAGCACCACCACCCTGCCTCCGCCCCCCCGCCACCATCTCTTTCAGGAGTCCTTCTCTCATCTCATTCAAATCATCCCCTTCACCTCTGTATTTTAGGTCGAAGAGGGAAGAGATGGACAGAAGTTATGTTATTGTCAGTAGGCTGTACATGTCCTTGAGGACACTGGACATCATCTTTTGGAGGCTTTGCGTTAGGTTGGTGTCTTTGGAGAGGTCGGGCTTCAGCAGATCTCCCGTCAGTAACGGAAGCACAGGCTTCACTGACGAGACTGTGACGTAACTCACCAGAGAGAACATCAGTGAAGACAGCCACAGGCTTCACTGACGAGACTGTGACGTAACTCACCAGAGAGAACATCAGTGAAGACAGCCACAGGCTTCACTGACGAGACTGTGACGTAACTCACCAGAGAGAACATCAGTGAAGACAGCCACAGGTTTCACTGACGAGACTGTGACGTAACTCACCAGAGAGAACATCAGTGAAGACAGCCACAGGTTTCACTGACGAGACTGTGACGTAACTCACCAGAGAGAACATCAGTGAAGACAGCCACAGGCTTCACTGACGAGACTGTGACGTAACTCACCAGAGAGAACATCAGTGAAGACAGCCACAGGTTTCACTGACGAGACTGTGACGTAACTCACCAGAGAGAACATCAGTGAAGACAGCCACAGGTTTCACTGACGAGACTGTGACGTAACTCACCAGAGAGAACATCAGTGAAGACAGCCACAGGTTTCACTGACGAGACTGTGACGTAACTCACCAGAGAGAACATCAGTGAAGACAGCCACAGGCTTCACTGACGAGACTGTGGCGTAACTCACCAGAGAGAACATCAGTGAAGACAGCCACAGGCTTCACTGACGAGACTGTGACGTAACTCACCAGAGAGAACATCAGTGAAGACAGCCACAGGTTTCAATGCTGCTTGGACGGATGACAAGACGTCTTGTCCTGCCATGAGGTGATTATGTTTACGATCCTAGACCAGGACTTGTTCGATGGCTGTTGCTCGCTCCAAAATACTCCACCATTGTCTGTTTCGTTCCCCACCGTGTTAATCAATCCTGTGGAATTAAACATAGTTTATATATACCAATTCCTCAATCATATACAGTTGAAGTCGGAAGTTTACATACACTTAGGTTGGAGTCATTAAAAATCGTTTTTTCAACCACTCCACAAATTCCTTGTTAATAAACTATAGTTTTGGCAAGTCTATTTTTTTCACCTCACTCCTCCGATCTACTGTGACAATGATAAGGCAAGAGGTGAAAGTCGGAGGCTACCCCCCTCCTACCCTGTAGGCTATAGGATCGATAGGTACTATAGGTACCCCCGGTCCCAACTTCTTTCCTATCCGCACCCCACCCCCGCGTATAGGGGATATGCTGATTTATGGTGCATCAAAAGATAGTTGGACAGACGAGGAGATGTATACAGTTAGCAAAACAATAACATATAATCAATAGTTAACACTCCCGCTATGGGTAAAGTATATCTACATTAAAATAAAGTTAATCATTTATTTTATTCAAAACAAATGCTTTTTTATACAGTTTTGATGTTTTTTATTTTCATGACTGTCTTCAAGACCGCCAATGTCAAGGTTATCCAGTTACCGTTACAGCCCTAAGTGCAGTCACAAAATGACCATGAATTTCTATATTCACCTCAATACCAATTAATGCTCAAATTCCTCTTGAACTAATATTAACAAGGCAATTATGACCAGGGTTATGGTTTTTCAGTATAATATGCAACCCTCAATCAATCAATCAGTGAAATGTATTTTATAAATCCCTTTTTACATCAGCAGTGCTTATACAGATGTCCAACCTAAAACCCCAAAGAGCAAGCAATGCAGATGTGAAAGCACAGTGGCTAGGAAAAACTCCCAAGAAAGGCATGAAGCTAGGAAGAAACCTAAAAAGGAACTTGGCTCTGAGGGGTGGCCAATCCTCTTCTGGCTATGTCGGATGGAGATGATTAGAATATATGGCCATTAAGGCCAGATTGTTCTACACTGACATTTATCGCCTCTAAACTTTCATCTGGGCAATTTGCTCAATTAGAAAGACAGTGTCTCTATGGTACATTGATGCAGAATGTTCCATGTTTGTTCCCATTAGCATCCCCAGTCCCTGACTGCTGCACCCCTATCAGCAGAGCAGTGACGCCCTACTAGCTACTGTAGCAAAGTTGAATTCCCTCCTCCATGTCAGAAGAATCTTCCCTGTTTTTCCTAATTACTTTAACTTCAGGGTCGAATGAGGATTAACACAGTATTAAGAGCAGCGGGCAGCTCAGGTTAGAAGTTAATGTCAGGATTTGCATTTGAATTAAATGGCAAATACGTGAAGGAGGAGTTGGAAACATCCGATTTGATTTGTCTCCCTATCTGTATAGTAGGGCGGTTGGTTTCCCTGCTGCCAGGCTGCCAGCTGGGGGTTTTGGTGGGCACAGCGGTAGCGGTGTGTGCCAGCGTGATACCATCCTGTTGGGTGGTGACACTTAAGTTCATCCTGTGTTGGTTACGCCAGTCTCTGTTGATCTTTCTTCTCTCTCCTTTTTTTTCCTTCTACTAAATGTATTGGGAAATCACGGTATTTAACAAACTCTAAAGTACTGTTTTAGAAGAGTGTGGTCTATGCACAGGCTGCTCGATTATTGGATTGACAGTTCTGTCCGCCTAGTGATGGGCGTTATTTCCGCTTCAGAAGCGGCATTCCTTTACAGACAAGAAAAATGCCTATTCAGTGGCACTTTGAAACTATCACCAGAGAAGGTTTTGTGTTGGCGTTTTAAAAGCCATAGTGTAACCTTACAAACAAACAAACATACCATAGCCGAGGCACTTTCAAGGGTATATGACTGTGGTAGATATACTGTACAGTGCATTCGGAAAGTATTCAGACCCCTTCACTTTTTCCAAATTTTGTTATGTTAGACTTATTCTAAAATGGATTAAATCATTTTTTTCCCTGATCAATCTACACACAATACCCCATAATGACAAAGTGAAAACAGGTTTTTAGAAAATGTTTGCAAATGTATTACAAATAAAAAACAGATTACTTATTTAGGGTGACACTTTGCTATGAGACTTGAAATGAGCTCAGGTGCCTCCTGTTGCCATTGATCATCCTTGATGTTTCTACAACTTGATTGGTGTCGACCTGTGGTAAATTCAATTGATTGGGCATGATTTGGAAAGGCACACACCTGCCTATAGAAGGTCCCACAGTTGAGCAAAAATCAAACCAGGAGGTCGAAGGAATTGTCTGTAGAGCTCCGAGACAGGATTTTGTAGAGGCACAGATCTGGGGAAGGGTACCAAAACATTTCTGCAGCATTGAAGGTCCCCAAGAACAAATTATCCTCCCTCATTCTTAAATGGAAGAAGTTTGGAACCACCAATACTTTTCCTAGAGCTGGCCGCCCAGCCAAACTGAGCAATCGGTGGAGAAGGGCCTTGGTCAAGGAGGTGACCAAGAACCCGTTTGTCACTCTGACAGAGCTCCAGAGTTCCTCTGTGGAGATGGGAGAACCTTCCAAAAGGACAACCATCTCTGCAGCACTCTACCAATCAGGCCTTTATGGTAGAGTGGCCAGACAGAAGCCACTTTGCCAAAAGGCACCTAAAGACTCTCAGACCATGAGAAACAAGATTCTCTGATCTGATGAAACCAAGTCTGAAATCTTTGGCCTGAATGCCAATCGTCACAACTGGAGATAACCAGGCAGCAGTTATCACCTGGCAAAATACCATCCCTACGGTGAAGCATGGTGGTGGCAGCATCATGCTGTGGGGATGTTTTCCAGCGGCAGGGACTGGGAGACTAGTCAGGATTGAGGGAAAGATGAACGGAACAAAGTACAGAGATCCTTGATGAAAACCTGCTCCAGAGTACTCAGGACCTCAGACTGGGGTGAAGGTTCACCTTCCAACAGGACAACAACCCTAAGCACACAGCCAAGACATCCCTACTGTACACAATGCTACAACTGTTACATTTTCAAGTAGCACTAGTTTAAGGTGAACAACAACAAAGGCCTTTAGTCATAATATTATGGAAAGTGTTTGATAAAATGTATAATGTACAGATAAGTAGATGGTGTTGCTACTCTACAGGAGAGTGTCTCTTAGCCCCTTTTCTCTTAAAACACCCACTGAGACTTCAGGGCAGCGTACTGGCACACAATTCATAATGGATGGTAATTGACTCTGCTTGAGCTTGCATTTTGGAGATATAGCAAATATGTAGGCTTATGCAAGAGTGTGTTTGAGCTTGCAAGCATGTGTGTCCCTGTTAGAATATATGCCTGAGTGTGTGCGTGCATTGGTGTGAGTGTCTGAACTGGGTGAGTTACAGAACCAATCAAGCAGGCTTTGACAGTAAATGGCGGTTGACAGTCCTCATCATCACAATCACAACATTACATTGTGTTGGCCTGACCTGTGATCACTTGATGGGGCATTTGACTTTTCTTTCACTTTTGTTGCGGAAAAAGGGTTTTGTCTTTTGTTCTGTCCCCTTTTGTTTTACAGGTGAACCCTGATTATGTTGATATCATGTAGAAACACATTCTCCCTGCATTGTTGAAGTAGGAGTTCCCTGAGACATAGAACACGGACTCAGGAAGGTCAGGTTCCTTCACAGGGATAGACCGTTAATTCTTTACGATAGCCCCATTTCAGAAAAGCTCACTAGCCAAACAGAAGTACATTATCATACCAAATGTCAAAGCAACACTTCGCCCTAATTTGTTTTGCCAGCTCTCTCACCTGTCTTTAACACTGAAGTGGCATTTTGCAATGAGCGGAGATTGCCTTGGTCCCCCCCCCCCAAAAAAAACAGAGGTGTTTGTTAAAGACAAGGCATCACTCACCCATGTTCTTGTGTTCTTGTGAAGAGAAATCTCAACAGAGTCCGAGGACAGTGTTGAATCACCATGCCATGCCTCACTCCTACAAATCCCCCTTACAGCATGACGGCACCTAAATCAACTCTACAGAGTAAAGACCCAGGGCCATACAGTCACCACACAACCTGCCTCCCTGCTATTCTCTTTAATGACATTCACCATAGGAGGGGACTCCACCAGCAGCCAGGCCGGAACCACCCTGCCCAGGGAAACAAGTGAGAAGCAAGAAATAGACTGAAGAGTGTGTGTGGGATGTCTCTGGGCTCTCTCAGTAGAAGGGGGGATAAAAAGGGATCTGGATAGAGGTAAAGAGCTCTCATCCCTCCTTCTCTGTTTTCAGGTGAAGAGGAGTTTTTTTTAAGGGATTGGAGGGAGACATCGAGGAAGACTTGACACCTGTGTCCCAATACAAGTACTTTGTTTTTTACTACTGTGAGGAAGATGCTAAATAAACACTTCTCCTTCCCTGGACTGTAATGAAATCCATAGCCTTGAGGGAAGGGCAAATCCGCTATCTATCTATTGGTGATTTAGCCAGTCTGGGAGAGAACCCGGGGAAAGCTTTTCTTCCTCCCAGTAGTTCTGTGTGAGCGGACGGCTTTGACTTTATCAAGTTAACTTCCTTTGAAGGAAAGCAGAGGAGAGTAAGACCAGCTGGCATGCCATCTGCTTTGGGCTGTCATCTACTCCACTGCACCACAACTCTGCCAGTTATCAGTCAGTCAGCCTACCTGTATACACTCTACAGTGTGGATTCCGTTTGGGAAGACATGTTAAATTGACTGTCCGAGATTCTTTCTTTTAATTCACGCTTCGTTTTTCCCACATAAGGACAAGTTATAAGATAAATAACTGCCTTAGTGGAGCATGTGAATAAACCTTTGATTGGGATCTGTTTCCCTGTTTGGGAGTGTTCAAAGGATCTGCATTTGTAAGTGTCATTGCGTGGGATGTTTGGTCCTGAACTGTAACCCCAAGAGGCCATCCTCTTCTAACAGTGAAAGCATCAGTTACATTGAGTTCCGTTGTATTTCTATTCCTTCCACAGCCAGCAAGTTGAGAAGAGCACATTGTTATAGCTGGCCTTTAAAAAAAAAAAAAAAATTGTTGGTGGTGTTTTTGTCCATTGTGCATACAGAACATTGCAGTACCAGTCCCCAGTTCTGCTGAAGAATGGCTCGTTCACAACTTTGGAACAACTGATGAAAAAACCATTTCATTGTCCGCCTTCCCAGACAACAAAATAACCCAAGCAAGGTCAACAATAGAAGAAACTTCATAGCAAAAACACTGCTCAAAACTGTTTACATTGGTGCCTCCCTTGGATATATGAATACGCAACGATTGTTAGCGTAATGGGTCGACGGCAGGCCGCGCTGTCCAGAGCGTAGATTAATAGCTTGCCAGTTTGAAACATCCGCAGGGTCGGTGCTATCGGAGGAAGACTGTTCTGTTCTTTCCTCTCATCCACACAGTTGTGCCGCCAGGGATCGTCAGACACACTCCCTCCCCTCTCCACCATTATCTCACTTCAGTCTGAGAGGAAGAAAAGAGAATGAGCACTAAAGTTTTACTAAAGAAAAGAGGAACACCTGAAGCTATTTAGTACACTTTCAAATAGTGAGGAGGTTGTTTCAGTTCAATTTGAGAGAAATGGTGTGATAGACGTCATCGGTCTAAGCTTTGCAAATGAGGAGTGTGATGTGGTTTTTAATTTCATTGGCTTGTTTCTCACAGGATTCAAATCTCTGTAGAAAACCTCATTAGCTGGCTTCCTTGGCATTCCTGATTTGGAATAACCTTATTTTTGACCTGTTCATTGTCAATAATCAACGTCCGGCCAAGGTTGCTGAATGAAATATCAGCATTATCTTATAAAGCAGGGGATTTCTACCAAACTCATATCAGTAGTGCTGCATGGAGTTATTTTGTTGATAGTGATGAGATAGAAGGCAATGTATAATTTATTATATTTATCCCATCCCCTCCCGCCTTCTCTCATTTTACTCTTTCTCTCTGTCTCTTTCTATATTGCCCTCCTCTCCAGGTAACAGTATACTCCACTCGGCAGCAGACAGTGTGACCAGCGCTGTACAGAAGGCCAGCCAGGCGCTGAACGAGCGAGGGGAGCGCTTAGGCAGGGCTGAGGAGAAAACAGGGGAGATGAAGAACAGTGCTGAGCAGTTCGCCGTCACTGCACACAAGGTGAAACACACACACACACACACACACACACACACACACACACACACACACACACACACACACACACACACACACACACACACACACATACTACCGTTCAAAAGTTTGGGGTCACTTAAAAATGTCCTTGTTTTTGAAAGAAAAGCTCAAACAGACAGCTTCATTAAATAGTACCCGCAACACACCAGTTTCAACGTGAACAGTGAAGAAGCGACTCCGGGATGCTGGCCTTCTAGGCAGAGTTGCGAAGAAAAATCCATATCTCAGCTTTGCCAATAAAAATAAAAGATTAAGATGGGCAAAAGAACACAGACACTGAAGAGAGGAACTCTGCCTAGAAGGCCAACATCCCGGAATCAACTTCTTCACTGTTGACTTTAAAACTGATGTTTTGCGGGTACTATATAATGAAGCTGCCAGTTGAGGACTTGTGAGGCGTCTGTTTCTCAAACTAGACACACTAATGTACTTGTCCTCTTGCTCAGGGCCTCCCAGTCCTCTTTCTATTCTGGTTAGAGCCAGTTTGCGATGTTCTGTGAAGGGAGTAGTACACAGCGTTGTACGAGATCTTCAGTTTCTTGGCAATTTCCCGCATGGAATAGCCTTAATTTCTCAGAACAAGAATAGACTGATGAGTTTCAGAAGATAGTTATTTGTTTCTGGTCATTTTGAGCCTGTAATCAAACCCAAAAATGCTGATGCTCCAGATACTCATCTAGTCTAAAGAAGGCCAGTTTTATTGTTTTTTTAATGACCACAGTTTTCAGCTGTGCTAACATATTTGTGAAAGGGTTTTCTAATGATCAATTAGTATTTTAAAATGATAAACTTGGATTAGCTAACACAACGTGCCATTGGAACACAGGAGTGATTGTTGCTTGATAATGGGCCTCGGTATGCCTATGTAGATATTCTATTAAAAATCAGCTGTTTCCAGCTACGGTAGTCATTTACAACATTAACAATGTCTACACTGTAGTTCTGATCAATTTGACATATTAATGACGAAAATGTGCTTTTCTTTCAAAAACAAGGCCATTTCTAAGTGACCCCAAACTTTTGAACGGTAGTGTGTGTGTGTGTGTGTGTGTATATATATATATATATATATATATATATATATATATATATATATATATATATATATATATGAAATAGCCAAATCCACTATATATATATATATATATATATATATATATATATATATATATAGTGGATTTGGCTATTTCAGCCACACCCTTTGCTGACAGGTGTAAAAGTTGCTCGCACAGCCATGCAATCTCCATAGACAAACATTGGCAGTAGAATGGCCTTACTGAAGAGCTCAATGACTTTCAACTTGGCATGTCATAGGATGCCACCTTTCCAACAAGTCAGTTCGTCAATGCTAGAGCTGCCCCGGTCAACTGTAAGTGCTGTATTGTGAAGTGGAAATGCCTAGGCGCAACAACGGCTCAGCAGCGAAGTGTTAGGCCACACAAGCTCACAGAATGGGACCGCCAAGTGCTAAAGCACGTAAATATGGCCTGTTCTCGGTTGCAACACACACGATAGAGTTTCAAACAGCCTCTGGAAGCAACGTCAGAACAATAACTTTTAATCTGGAGCTTCATGAAATGGGTTTCCATGACCAAGCAATTGCACACAAGCCTAAGATCACCATGCGTAATGCCAAGCATCGGCTGGAGTGTCGTAAAGCTCACTGCCATTGGGCTCTAGAGCAGTGGAAACTCTTTCTCTGGAGTGATGAATCACACTTCACTGTCTGACAGACTAATCTGGGTTTGGCGGATGCAAGGAGAGCACTACCTGCCCGAATGCATAGTGCCAACTGTAAAGTTTGGTGGAGGAGGAATAATGGTCTGGGGTTGTTTTTCATGGTTTGGGCTAGAGCCCTGACCTCAATCCCATTGAACACCTTTGGGATGAATTGGTACGCTGACTGCGAGCCAGGCCTTATCGCCCAACATCAATGCCTGACTTCACTAATGCTCTTGTTGCTGAATTGGAAGCAATTTCCAGCAACAATGTTCCAATATCTATTGGAAAGCCTTCCCAGAAGAGTGGAGCCTGTTATAGCAGCAAAGGGGGGACCAACTCCATATTAATCCCCATGATTTTGTAATGTGAAATTCAACAAGCAGGTGTCCACATACTTTTGTGTATCATGTAGTGTATCATACCACATTACAAGGGTTTTTCATAACCACACGAACTGAACAGAATAACCTTACTAGTAGTACATGTTACCAGGGGTATAGGCTATACCACATAATGGTACTATGTAACCCACATTTCCCCATTGTCTTTGACTAACAATTCATCCCAAACGGATTTTCTGTAAACTCAGTTTGAGCTCTAAACTCAGCAAAAATATCAAACACTGTTCTCCATCCTCAGCTGATTCAGTCTAAGTGGTTAGTGTGTTGCTTCTGGCCGCCCAGCAGGGTGTTTCACTAGCTAGATGTTCTTGTTAGGAATCCCTCCTGTTCATAGTTTATTCCTCCATCTATTCTCTCTATCCCAGCTATTCTCCATGGGCTTCTCTCATCCTCTCAATCCAACTGTATCTGTCACACAAGGAGAACTAATCACCCGCTGCTTAACCATACCATTATCATAATATGGTTTGGCTGCAAAAACAGGAAATTAATTGTAAAGGACATCATTTGTAAAAATACGAATCGTGCTCCGCTTCTAACTCACGACTGTGATCAATTCCAATAACTTTTAAAGTAACTATAATTGTCTTTGACCTGGCTTCTTGCACCTCCTGTAAAAACAGGATCACCCAACTTTGGTGACCCACTGTTCCAGATAGAGCGCATAATCTTTCCACATTTTGTTGTTAAATTGAGATTTTGTGTCACTGATCTACACACAATACCCGATAATGTCAGAGTGGAATTTATTTGTTGAACATTTAGGAAATTAATAAAACATTTAAAGCTGACATTTCTTGAGTCAATACTGTAAGTATTCAACCCCTTTGTAATGGCAAGCCTAAATAAGTTCAGGAGTAGAAATGTGCTTAACAAGTCACATAAGTTGCATGGACTCATTCCGTGTTCAATAATAGTGGTTAACATGATTTCTGAATGACTACCGCATCTCTTTACCCCATGCATACAATTATCTGTGAAGTCTCTTCATAATCCAGTATTGAATTTCAAGCGAAGATTAAACCAGAAAGACCAAGGAGGTTTTTCAATGCCTCACAAAGAAGGACATCGATTGGTAATAAAATAAAAAGGCAAATGCTGAATATCCTTTTGAGAATGGGGAAGTTCATAATTTCACTTTGGATGGTGTATCAATACACCCAGTCACTACAATTATACTTCCTAACTCACTGAGTACCCCTCTGCATATCTGTTTTCCACTAGACACTTGGAGATGAATTCACCTTTTAGCAGAACAATAAACTAAAACACAGGGCCAAATCTACACTGGAGTTGCTTACCAAGACAATGTTCCTGAGTGGCCTAGTTACAGATTTGACCTAAAGCGGCTTGAAAATCTATGGCCCAGACTTGAAAATGGCAGTCTAGCAAGGATCAACAATCAACTAGACAGAGCTTGAAGAATTTTGAAAAGAATAATGGGCAAATATAGTAGAATCCAGGTGTGCAAAGCTCTTAGAGACTTACCCAAAGACTCACAGCTGTAATTGCTGCCAATGGTGCTTCTACAAATGAGTGACTCAGCGGTGTGAATACTTATGTAAATTAGATATTTATGTATTTCATTTTCAATAAATGTGCAAACATTTCTAAAACATGTCTTCAGTTTGTCATTATGCAGTATTGTGTGTAGATGGGTGAGGTTCTTTTATTTGTTTAATCAAATATGAATTCGGGGTTTAACGCAACAAAATGTGGAATAAGTCAAGAACTCCCCATACAGATAAGACACTCCATCCACTTCCACATTGAGCTCCAGCAATTAGATGCTCCATTTTGTGAACCATTTAACTAATTAGTTGTGTTGCAGTGTTAGTCTTGCACTCACTAAAGCATGTTTGTGTCCGTTTGTTAAAAGATGCAACCCTATAATGTACGTGGATAACCACTGGTAGGAAGGTGATGTTAGCTAGCTACAGTAAATACACTGCTCAAAAAAATAAAGGGAACACTAAAATAACACATCCTAGATCTGAATGAATGAAATATTCTTATTAAATACTTTTTTCTTTACATAGTTGAATGTGCTGACAACAAAATCACACTAAAATTATCAATGGAAATCAAATTTATCAACCCATGGAGGTCTGGATTTGGAGTCACACTCAAAATTAAAGTGGAAAACCACACTACAGGCTGATCCAACTTTGATGTAATGTCCTCAAAACAAGTCAAAATGAGGCTCAGTAGTGTGTGTGTCCTCCACGTGCCTGTATGACCTCCCTACAACGCCTGGGCATGCTCCTGATGAGGTGGTAGATGGTCTCCTGAAGGATCTCCTCCCAGACCTGGACTAAAGTATCCGACAACTCCTGGACAGTCTGTGGTGCAACGTGGCGTTGGTGGATGGAGCAAGACATGATGTCCCAGATGTGCTCAATTGAATTCAGGTCTGGGGAACGGGCGGGCCAGTCCATAGCATCAATGCCTTCCTCTTGCAGGAACTGCTGACACACTCCAGCCACATGAGGTCTAGCATTGTCTTGCATTAGGAGGAACCCAGGGCCAACCGCACCAGCATATGGTCTCACAAGGGGTCTGAGGATCTCATCTCGGTACCTAATGGCAGTCAGGCTACCTCTGGCGAGCACATGGAGGCCCCCCAAAGAAAGAAATGCCACCCCACACCATGACTGACCCACCGCCAAACCGGTCATGCTGGAAGATGTTGCAGGCAGCAGAACGTTCTCCACGGTGTCTCCAGACTGTCACGTCTGTCACATGTGCTCAGTGTGAACCTGCTTTCATCTGTGATGACCACAGGGCGCCAGTGGCGAATTTGCCAATCTTGGTGTTCTCTGGCAAATGCCAAACGTCCTGCACGGTGTTGGGCTGTAAGCACAACCCCCACCTGTGGACGTCGGGCCCTCATACCACCCTCATGGAGTCTGTTTCTGACCGTTTGAGCAGACACATGCACATTTGTGGCCTGCTGGAGGTCATTTTGCAGGGCTCTGGCAGTGCTCCTCCAGCTCCTCCTTGCACAAAGGCGGAGGTAGCGGTCCTGCTGCTGGGTTATTGCCCTCCTATGGCCTCCTCCACGTCTCCTGATGTACCAGCCTGTCTCCTGGTAGCGCCTCCATGCTCTGGACACTACGCTGACAGACACAGCAAACCTTCTTGCCACATCTCGCATTGATGTGCCATCCTGGATGAGCTGCACTACCTGAGCCACTTGTGTGGGTTGTAGACTCCATCTCATGCTACCACTAGAATGAAAACACCGCCAGCATTCAAAGTGACCAAAACATCAGCCAGGAAGCATAGGAACTGAGAAGTGGTCTATGGTGGTCTATACCACCTGCAGAACCACTCCTTTATTGGGGGTGTCTTGCTAATTGCCCATAATTTCCACCTGTTGTCTATTCCATTTGCACAACAGCATGTGAAATTTATTGTCAATCAGTGTTGCTTCCTAAGTGGACAGTTTGATTTCACAGAAGTGTGATTGACTTGGAGTTACATTGTGTTGTTTTAGTGTTCCCTTTAATTTTTTGAGCAGTGTATATTCTGCAACATCTTCTCTGACTGGTCATAACGTTGAACAATATTTAGTTCATGTTTTGAAGTTGTATCTTTCCCCCTCTTCAATTTTTGATGTTAAATAAAAGTTGGGAACATCCTGTATCTGCCAACTGCGCTACTTCCCCCCCTGTAATGCCATTGAACAAGACACCACTTCTCCCTCTTTCTACCTGTGATCCAGTATACTTTAGTTCAAGTTGAGAACATATGGTATCTTGTAGTGGACTCTATAAGTGTTAAGGTGACCTGTAGCGGGAAACAACACTGCAGATTCAGTCAGTCTGTCTCTGCAGTGTCTCCCACCTGCTGAGGCTCTGTGTGACATCAGTCCATTAGTGCCACTGTTGAGCTCTCACCATCCCCACAGAAGGAGCTATGGCCATCTGGTCTGTGCTGCAGCTCTGCTGCCCCCACTTGTTAGCTCTGGAGATTTCACCTACCTCTATTTTGAAACCTAGGGGTGGGTGGGTGGGTGGGTGGGTGGGTGGGTGTGTGTGTGTGTGTGTGTGTGTGTGTGTGTGTGTGTGTGTGTGTGTGAGAAAGAGATTTAGATTGGTGGCTCTGGCCTTCTCCTTAATGAGCCTCCAGACAAGCCCGCTAGAACTCTCTTTTTAAGAGATGAAGTCTGAGTGACCAGTCACTGCCTGATGGATACACTGCGGCGTGGGCCGCTTACAAACCCCTGGGGAATAACACCACCCTAATAGCTATTATTCCTTTCTGCCGAGAGAATAGACCCTGCTTGTCCTTGTTCTACTACTCACGATGCCAAGCATGTTAGCCTCCACCAGGTGGGAAACAAAGTAATGCCAATGAGGTTATTTTACTTGTATTTGTTGGTGGTCGGATTTTAATATGCTAGCTAACTTTGGAATTTATTTTTGTTTTTGCAGTTTCCAGAAATTAATAGATTTTTAATCTTATTGTGTTTTGTTTGTTATTTTTGGCAACCCCATAGGGGGTGTTGAAGAAATGTTCACTTAAATTGCTTTCTCATTTCACTTCAAATCAAATCAAATCAAATTTTATTTTATTTATTTATTTGTCACATACACATGGTTAGCAGATGTTAATGCGAGTGTAGCGAAATGCTTGTGCTTGTGCTTCTTGCACTTAGTCACTGCATGATGTTTATATATCTCCACATGGCTGACGTGCTCTCGTTTTGTCCCTTCCCCTCTCTTTTTCCTCTCCACAGCTGGCCATGAAGCATAAATGTTAAACTTTGAGGAGAGGGGTCCACCAAGCGTGCCAGACGCCATAGGGCAGGTTTCAGATTGTATTATTTGTATTTCTTGTAACGAAGGTAACATTTATTTGTTTCTAACGAAGATCTGATGACGAGGAGGGGGGAGAGAAAGAGGGACGGAACACAGATGAGACGGTTGAGAGCAAATATTTCACGGCTAAGTCTTCTTTTACTCCCTCTATTGCTCCCAAAGTACTCCTTGACCTTACTGTGACAAACCATGGAAATGACTGACTATGGTCACTGCCCTCCCCACCCCAACGCACACACACCACCGTCCAAATCCCCCTAAAAGGGACAGGTCTTCAACTCCCTCAAAGAAGTGACTTTACGTACGGTGCTGGAAGAGGAGAATATAACTGCAGCAGAGTGTATGACATGACACATGCATATCATATGATGGCTATTTTACTGTACAGAGTCAGCAATGTACACCCCAGTATGTGAACATCAACTTGTCTAAAGGAGATGAGCTCTTCACTCGCTTTTGTCGTTTGACTATTTGGCATCATATTGTTTTGAAAAGCTCATTGGTGCATACATTCATTTCAGATGTAATATTAGCCAAATGTGTGGAGGACATTCATGTGGCTTCTAAAAACTACTGCTGCAAGCTTACATTTCAACCAATATGGTATGTTTTTCAAGTTTAATATTCCACAAAACAGTCTGTGAGCTATTCATTACAGTGACCAAGGGTTCAGGTGCATGGTCTACCAAAATACACTTTCATTATAAAAGGTTGAATAAAACCCACACAGAAAAAAACAAGTATTTAGGCTTCACTGTTGGTATTTCTTAAGTGTTATTGAAGCACTTGGCTGTATGGACGAGATCAGACGGTTTATTGTAAGGTAAGAGACTACAGTATCGTTGTAAATTAGCTAGTGTAACAAGCTTATAAGACTGTAATCAGATCATTCTACCACCATTTACAATGTAATTGGTGTCGAATCCTCCCTGTAAATATAATTTTGATTGTAACCCTTTCAACTCCTACCTTGGTAACATCTTGTACTTATAGTTTAACTTGTGTTTATATAACGTTTTTTGTTCTGATATGTAAAACAGCATATTGACACATCACTAGCAGCATTGTACAATATTGGTCTGCATTCACTGTGTAACCGTGGCTTCCTTACAAGCAATTTGAAGCAACTAAACCACCCGCAGTGTGGATATGTCTTGTTTATTACGCTTATATTTTGGATTTGTCCAACCGTCACAATGCATTGACAACCTTACCTTGCAGCGAGCACCGTTAAGTTCTTACTGAAATTCTAGTTGCCTCATTCTAATCCGCTTCATCCTTACATTTTGGATGTTCATTGTTTTAATAAAAAAATATTGAAAGTAATTTGTCTGATGGTTATGAAATGTTTTCTGTAGCAATTTGCAAGCTACTATTGCAAGTCATTTCGTCTACACTCCATTGGTCAGTGAATAAGTCAGCATCTTTTTACATGTCATATGACTAGCTACGGTCCAGAACAATCCAAGTGCAATGCTTCTATATCGGTGTTTTTAAACATACTCTTTCATAAGTACTTCAACAGCATGTCGTTTGACTTGAGCAGTGTGAATGTGTTATGATAACACTCATGGTATCCCAAGGTAACACTGCCTTGCTAGATTGATAACCAAAAGTAGAAGATCAAGAATGTGTTGCACCAGGTTTGAAAGAGGGGGTTGTTCCTTAAGATGTATGGTGCTTGTTGGAAGTGGATTGTGTGGCGAATACAGAAGGCCACAGTACTGTAGGTAGAATAGGCTAATGGAATGAAAAGGTAGTTATTATAGATGGTCTCAATACTAGGCACATGTAATACAGACTTATACCATTATTTTCAATGAAACATCACAGACCAATGCTTTTTAGAGTTTGAAGGTCACTCATTGAATTATTCCAAAACCTCTGTTTATATCAGATTACATAACATCTAAATAAACACAGTCTCAAGTCTGTCTTTAAATTGTTGCCGATGTTTTGCTTTTTTGGATGTGAAATTTTGTAGTTAAAACTATAAAAAATAATGGGAGGGACATGTATACTGTTTAGGTCATTGAAGTTTGTGTTTCACCTAGTTATCCACTACTGGGGTCTCTGTTGTAGAGCTAACATTCTTACCCCAGTGACACAGCATGTGTGCAGGCTTCTATGTCCAAGTGTCTATACTGAACAAAAATATAAACGCAACATGTAAAGTGTTCCCATGTTTCATGAGCTGAAATAAGATCCCAGAAATGTTCCATATGCAAAAAAAAAGGCTTATTTCTCAGATTTTGTGCACACATTTGTTTACATCCCTGTTAGTGAGCATTTATCACTTGCCAAGATAGTCATCCACCTGACAGGTGTGGCATGTCAAGAAGATGATTAAACAGCATGGTCATTACACAGGTGCACCTTGTTCTGTGGACAATAAAAGGCCACTCTAAAATGTGCAGTTTGTCACACAACACAATGCTACAGATGTCTCCGGTTTTGAGGAAGCATGCAATTGGCTTGCAGGAATGTCCTCCAGATAATTGAATGTTAATTTCTCTACCCTAATCCACCTCTAACTTTGTTTTAGAGAATTGGTCTGTAATTCTAACCAGCTTCACAACTGTAGACCACATGTAACCACGACCTCCACATCCGGCTTCTTCACCTGCGGGATCATCGGAGTCCAGCCGCCTGGATAGCTGATGAAACTGAGGAGTATTTCTGTCTCAAATAAAGGCCTTTTGCAGGGAAAAATTAATTGATTGGCTGGGCCTGGCTCTAAATTGGGTGCGCCCCTGCCCAGTCATGTGAAATCTATAGATTAGGGCCAAATTAATTTATTTCAGTTGATTGATTTCCTTATATGAATTCTTGCATGTTGCATTTATATTTTTGTTCGGTCCCTCAGCAGTTAGCCCCAAATGTGACTTTTATTAATTTCCCCCTTTCAAGCTCTGCTGCACTTGCTATGCCTTAGCTAGGTGGGACAACCACATATCAATCTTAAAAGTAATGCACTAACTGTAAGTCGCTCTCAATAAGAGAGTGCTAAATTACTGAAATGTAATACTCAGATTTTGGGCAAATATAATTAACATGATTCAACTATTGAGGAAGTTTCTAGTGATGCTATTCACATGAATTATCCATGTTATTCCACAGACCACATCTGGAGAAGTGTATATAGTAATTAAATCTCTCAACAATGGAACAGCAATGCGGACGGAACGCTAATCCAGACTCCCAGATGAAGTCTTACATTTGTGTAATTTGTCTTCATAGCATCAAAATTATCCTCCCATTCTCACCCACCCACTAATAGTGCTTTAAATCCAAAATGAATGATGTCGTCTTTTTGACAAGCAGGGGAGTGGGGAACGGTAGTGATGTAGAAATACATGATATACCTTTACTGCCCGAGAGGGTAACTAAGTACCCCATAAAACATCTCCAGAGCGGGACTCTCCTGTTGTAACTCTCTCCTCCAACAGCCACTGAATCCTCCTCCTCTCCCCTCCATTCCTCCCTTCATTTTTTTGTGCACTGTTCCAAAAAAAAAGGGAACACTTAAACAACACAATGTAACTCCAAGTCAATCACACTTCTGTGAAATCAAACTGTCCACTTAGGAAGCAACATTGATTGACAATACATTTCACATGCTGTTGTGCAAATGGAAAAGACAACAGGTGGAAATTACAGGCATTTAGCAAGACACCCTCAATAAAGGAGTGGTTCTGCAGGTGGGGACCACAGACCACTTCTCAGTTCCTATGCTTCCTGGCTGATGTTTTGGTCACTTTTGAATGCTGGCGGTGCTTTCACTCTAGTGGTAGCATGAGATGGAGTCTACAATCCACACAAGTGGCTCAGGTAGTGCAGCTCATCCAGGATGGCACATCAATGCGAGCTGTGGCAAGAAGGTTTGCTGTGTCTGTCAGCGTAGTGTCCAGAGCATGGAGGCGCTACCAGAAGACAGGCCAGTATATCAGGAGACGTGGAGGAGGCCGTAGGAGGGCAACAACTCAGCAGCAGGACCGCTACCTCCGCCTTTGTGCAAGGAAGAGCACTGCCAGAGCCCTGCAAAATGACCTCCAGCAGGCCACAAATGTGCATGTGTCTGCTCAAACGGTCAGAAACAGACTCCATGAGGGTGGTATGAGGGTCCGACGTCCACAGGGGGGGGGGGTTGTGCTTACAGCCCAACACTGTGAAGGACATTTGGCATTTGCCAGAGAACACCAAGATTGGCAAATTCGCCACTGGCGCCCTGTGCTCTTCACAGATGAAAGCAGGTTCACACTGAGCACATGTGACAGTCTGGAGACGCCGTGGAGAACGTTCTGCTGCCTGCAACATTCTCCAGCATGACCGGTTTGGCAGTGGGTCAGTCATGGTGTGGGGTGGCATTTCTTTGGGGGGCCGCATAGCCCTCCATGTGCTCGCCAGAGGTAGCCTGACTGCCATTAGGTACCGAGATGAGATCCTCAGACCCCTTGTGAGACCATATGCTGGTGTGGTTGGCCCTGGGTTCCTCCTACTGCAAGACTATCCTAGACCTCATGTGGCTGGAGTGTGTCAGCAGTTCCTGCAAGAGGAAGGCATTGATGCTATGGACTGGCCCGCCCGTTCCCCAGACCTGAATCCAATTGAGCACATCTGGGACATCATGTCTCGCTCCATCCACCAACGCCACGTTGCACCACAGACTGTCCAGGAGTTGTCGGATACTTTAGTCCAGGTCTGGGAGGAGATCCCTCAGGAGACCATCCGCCACCTCATCAGGAGCATGCCCAGGCGTTGTAGGTAGGTCATACAAGCACATGGAGGCCACACACACTACTGAGCCTCATTTTGACTTGTTTTAAGGACATTACATCAAAGTTGGATCAGCCTGTAGTGTGGTTTTCCACTTTGATTTTTTCGTGTGACTTCAAATCCAGACCTCCATGGGTTGATAAATTTGATTTCCATTGATAATTTTTGTGTGATTTTGTTGTCAGCACATTCAACTATGTAAAGAAAAAAGTATTTAATAAGAATATTTCATTCATTCAGATCTAGGATGTGTTATTTTAGTGTTCCCTTAATTTTTTTGAGCAGTGTATATCCCTGTATAGAAGCATTCCTTAAGCCTGAACAGTGAAGGCTAGTGGGAGGAGCTATATGAGGGTGGGCTCATTGTAATGGCTAGAATGGAATAAATGGAAATGGAGTCAAACGTGGTTTCCATATGTTTGATACCGTTCCATTTATACCATTCCAGCCAATGAGTGGGTTCTCCTGAAGCTCCTCCCACCAGCCTCTGACCCTGGAATCCCTCCATAGGGACATTTTGACAGTGGCATTGATTGTATTGTACTGTGTGTATTTTCTACAGCCACTGAATCATCCTCTCTCCTCCATTCCATCCTTCCTAAAAACCTCCCAATAACCCACCTGATCCCTGCCTTGTCATGATGGAGCCTAAGCCTGTTTCAAGGCTGATGGGTCTGCTGCAGCCTCTCCTCTCCCAATGCACACTAGCACATTTTATTTCAGGTAGTTCACGACAATGCTCGAGCTAAACCTGACCCTGTCCTCATCTCAGCTGCCCTTTGATCGCCTGCTAGATTTTAGCTACTAACCAGGGTGTCAGGAGACTATTTGTATATGGGCACCCATCTGTACCTGGTTTCCCCAGATCGAATTTGGTCTCTGAGGAAAAGGAACTTCAAACCCAGTGCAGAGAGACAGAGGTCCTTGGGGTTGATTTATTATACTGTATGCCCAAGGGCTGGAGGAGAGTTGTATAGTTTACCACTAGAGGGAGTAAAGCCCTATCAGAAATGTTCCAGTCCCCAGGCATACAGTACGCTAACACTTTTCACTTTATTGCCTATTGCTTTTGTCTTTGGTGGATACAATGACCATTGACTGAAGTGGAGAGGTGTGAACCACTGGCTGATTGAGGGATGTTCGAAAACCTAATACTTGACCACATTACCTACCGAGAGAGTTTTCATCTGTATTCTTTGTAGCTGTTTACATACCACCACAGTCAAAGGCTGGTACTAA
This sequence comes from Oncorhynchus clarkii lewisi, assembly GCF_045791955.1. Taxonomy (NCBI): domain Eukaryota; kingdom Metazoa; phylum Chordata; class Actinopteri; order Salmoniformes; family Salmonidae; genus Oncorhynchus; species Oncorhynchus clarkii. The sequence goes on from NC_092171.1 coordinate 24,912,196, forward strand.
GACTGCATTGAATGAGCTGTATTCCGCCATAAGCAAACAAGAAAACGCTCACCCAGGGGCGGCGCTCCTAATAGCCTGGGACTTTAATTGCAGGGAAACTTAAATCCGTTTTACCAAATTTCTATTAGCATGGTAAATGTGCAGCCAGAGAAAAATAATTCTGGACCACCTCTACTCCACACACAGAGAGGCATACAAAGCTCTCCCTCGCCCTCCATTTGGCAAATCTGACCATAGTTATATCCTCCTGATTCCTGCTTACAAGTAAAAATTAAAGCAGGAAGCACCAGCGACTAGATCAGTAAAAAAGTGGTCAGAGAAAGCAGATGCTAAGCTACAGGACTGTTTTGCTAGCACAGACTGGAATATGTTCCGGGATTCCTCCAATGGCATTGAGGAGTATACCACATCAGTCATCGGCTTCATCAATAAGTGCATTGATGACGTCATCCCCACAGTGACTGTATGTACATACCCCAACCAGAAGCCAGGGATTACAGGTAACATCCACACTGAGGTAAAGGCTAGAGCTGCCGCTTTCAAGGAGCGGGACTCTAACCCGGAAGCTTATAAGAAATCCTACTATGCCCTCCAATGAACCATCAAACAAGCAAAGTGTCAATACAGGACTGAGATTGAATCGTACTACACTGGCTCCGACGCTCGTTGAATATGGCAGGGCTTTCAAACCATTACAGACTACAAAGGGAAGCACAGCCGAGAGCTGCCCAGTGACACGAGCCTACCAGACGAGCTAAACTACCTCTCGGCTCGCTTCGAGGCAAATAACACTGAAACATGCATGAGAGGACCAGCTGTTCCGGAAGATTGTGTGATCACGCTCTCCGCAGCCGATGTGAGTAAAACCTTTAAGCAGGTCAACATTGACAAGGCCACAGGGCCAGACGGATTACCAGGACGTGTACTGCGAGCATGCACTGACCAACTGGCAAGTGTCTTCGCAAACATTTTCATCCTCTCCCTGTCCGAGTCTGTGCCCAAGAACACTAAGGTAATCTGTCTAAACGACTACCGACCCGTAGCACTGACGTCTGTAGCCATGAAGGGCTTTGGAAGGCTGGTCATGGCTCACATCAACACCATCATCCCAGAAACCCTAGACCCACTCCAATTTGCATAACGCCCCAACATATCCCCTGACGATATAATCTCCATTGCACTCCGCAGTGCCCTTTCCCACCTGGACAAAAGGAACACCTATGTGAGAATGCTATTCATTGACTACAGCTCAGCGTTTAACACCATATTGCCCTCAAAGCTCATCAATAAGTGCCCTCAAAGCTCATCACCTCCCTCTGCAACTGGATCCTGGACTTCCTGACAGGCAGCCCCCAGGTGGTGAGGGTAGGTAACAACACATCTGCCACGCTGATCCTCAACACAGGGGTCCCTCAGGGGTATGGGCTCAGTCCCCTCCTGTACTCCCTGTTCACTCATGCCTGCATGGCCAGGCACGACTCCAACACCATCATTAAATTTGCCGATGACACAACAGTGGTAGGCCTGATCACCGACAACGACGAGACAGCCTATAAGGGAGGAGGTCAGAGATATGGCCATGTGGTGCCAGGACAACAACCTCTCCCTCAACATGATCAAGACAAAGGAGATGATTGTGGACTACAGGTAAAAGAGGACTGAGCACGCCCCCATTCTCATCGACGGGGATGCAGTGGAGCAGGTTGAGAGCTTCAAGTTCCTTGGTGTCCACATCACCAACAAACTAACATTGTCCAAGCATACCAAGACAGTCGTGAAGAGGGCATGACAAAACCTTTTCCCCCTCAGGAGACTGAAAAGTTTTGGCATGGGTCCTCAGATCCTCAAAAGGTTCTACAGCTACACTTTCGGGAGCACTGGTTGCATCACTGCCTGGCATGGCAACTGCTCGGCCTCCGGCCCCAAGGCACTACAGAGGGTAGTGCGAACGGCCCAGTACATCACTGGGGCCGAGCTTCCTGCCATCAAGGACCTCTATACCAGGCAGTGTCAGAGGAAGGCCCTACAAATTGTGAAAGACTCCAGCCACCCTAGTTGTAGACTGTTCTCTCTGCTACCACACGGCAAGCAGTGCCGGAGCGCCAAGTCTAGATCCACAAGGCTTCTAAACAGCTTCTACCCCCAAGCAATAAGACTCCTGAACATCTAGTCAAATGGCTACCCATACTATTTGGCCACCCCCCCTTTACACCACTGCTACTCTCTGTTGTCATCTATGTATAGTCACTTTAATAACTCTACCTACATGTACATACTACCTCAAATAACCGGTGACCCGCACATTGACACTGAATCGGTACCCCCCTGTATATAGTCTCGCTATTGTTATTTCACTGCTGCTCTTTAATTACTTGTTACTTTTATCTCTTCTTATCTGTATTTTTAAAACTGCATTGTTGGTTAGGGGCTTTCACTGTAAGGTGAAATGTTGTATTCGGCACATGTGACTAATAAAATGTGATTTGAATTTAATTGTGTCGATGAAGGAATTAAGAAGAAGATTTGCAGTGAAAACGAGATGACTCCAGTTAACCTAATGAGCTGCAGGTGTAGCAGTAGGTCTGTCTTATATGTACAATTGAAGTTTTTCACAATTCCTGACACTTAATCCTAGTAGAAATTCCCTGTTTTAGGTCAGTTAGGATCACCACTTTATTTTAAGAATGTGAATAATAGTAGAGAGAGTGATTTATTTCAGCTTTTTATTTCTTTCATCACATTCCTAGTGGGTCATAGGTATACATACACTCTATTAGTATTTGGTAGCATTGCCTTTTAAAGTGTTTAACTTGGGTCAAACGTTTTGGGGAGCCTTCCACAACTTTCCCACAGTGAGTTGGGTGAATTTTGGCCCATTCCTCCTGACAGAGCTGGTGTAACTGAGTCAGGTTTGTAGGCTTCCTTGCTCGCACACACTTTTTCAGTTCTGCCCACAGATTTTCAGTAGGGTTGAGGTCAGGGCTTTGTGATGGTCACTCCAATACCTTGACTTTGTTGTCCTTAAAAACCTCTTCGGGCTGCAATCCCGTTCACTGGATGATATGACAACAGCCAGTGAAAGTGCAGGGTGCCAAATTCAAAACAACAGAAATCTCATAATTAAAATTCCTCAAACATACATGTATCGTATACCGTTTTAAAGGTAGTCTTGTTGTTAATCCCACCACAGTGTCCGATTTCAAATAGGCTTTACGGCGAAAGCACCACAAACGATTATGTTAGGTCAACACCAAACCAGCCATTTTCCCAGCCAAAGAGAGGAGTCACATAAAGCACAAATAGAGATAAAATGAATCACTAACCTTTGATGATCTTCAGCAGATGACACTCATAGGACTCATAGTTACACAATACATGTATGTTTTGTTTGATAAAGTTCATATTTATATAAAACAATCTGAGTTTACATTGGCGCGTTACATTCACTAGTTCCAAAAACATCCAGTGATTTTTGCATAGCCACATCGATTCAACAGAAATACTCATCATAAATGTAGATGATAATACAAGTTATGGAATTATAGATATACTTGTCCTTAATGCAATCGCTGTGTAAGATTTCAAAAAAACTTTATGGAAAAAGCAAACCATGCAATAATCTGAGACTGCGCTCAGAACAATCAAGTCAAATTAGCCGCCATGTTGTAGTCAACATAAACCATAAATTACATGCTAAACATTCCCTTACCTTTGATGATCTTCATCAGAATGCACTCCCAGGAATCCCAGGTCAACAATAAATGCTTGATTTGTTCGATAATGTCCGTTATTTATGTCCAATTAGCTACTTTTGTTAGCGAGTTTGGTACACCTATCCAAACGCTGGTGCTTTTTTCGGACAACATCTTCAAAAAGTTATATTACAGGTCGAAGAAACATTTCAAACTAAGTACAGAATCAATCATTAGGATGTTTTTATCATAAATCTTCAATAAAGTTCCAACCGGAGAATTCCTTTGTGTCTTGAGGAGGAACGGAACGCAGGAAGATATCATGCGGTATGTGCGTGACCTGGAACTGGCTCTCTGCCAGTAGTCTGACTCATTCCCCTCTCATTCAGTTCCACAACACAGTAGAAGCCTCATTCAAATTGCTATAGACGGTTGACATCTAGTGGAAGCCCTAGGAAGTGACTCTTCATTCATATACCAAGGGGATTTCAATAGGGAATGGGTTGAATATATTGTATACCAACCTCAGATTTCTGACTTCCTGTTTGGATTTGTTCTCAGGTTTTTGCCTGCAATATGAGTTATTTTATACTCACAGACATCATTCAAACAGTTTTGGAAACTTCAGACTGTTTTCTATCCAATACTAATAATAATATGCATATATTAGCAGCTGAGACTGAGGAGCAGTCCGTTTACTCTGGGCACCTTTCATCCAAGCTACTCAAGAGTGCCCCTGCAGCCATAAGAAGTTAAGCAATTTTGCCACAACTTTGGAAGTATGCTTGGGGTCATTGTCCATTTGGAAGACCCATTTGCGACCAAGCTTTAACTTCCTGACTGATGTCTTGAGATTTTGCTTCAATACATCCACATAATTTTTCTCCCTTATGATGCAATCTATTTTGTGACTTGCACTAGTCCCTCCTGCAGCAAAGCACCCACACAACATGATGCTGCCACCCCTGGGCTTCACGGTTGGGATGGTGTTCTTCGGCTTGCAAGCCTCCCCATTTTCCCTCCAAATATAACGATGTCATTATTTCCAAACAGTTCTATTTTTGTTTAATCAGAACAGAGGACATTTCTCCAAAAAGTACGATCCTTGTCCCCATGTGCAGTTGCAAAATGTAGTCTGGCTTTTTTATGGTGGTTTTGGAGCAGTGGCATCTTCCTTGCTGAGCGGCCTTTCAGGTTATGTTGATATAGGACTCGTTATACTGTGAATAAAGATACTCTTGTACCTGTTTCCTCCAGCATCTTCACAAGGTCCTTTGCTGTTGTTCTGGGATTGATTTGCACTTTTAGCACTAAAGTACGTTCATCTCTCTGAGACAGAACGCGTCTCCTTCCTGAGCGGTATGACGGCTGCATTGTCCCATGGTTTTTATACTTGTGTACTATTGTTTGTACAGATGAACGTGGTACCTTCAGGTATTTGGAAATTGCTCCCAAGGATGAACCAGACTTGTGGAGGTCTACAATTGTTTTTCTGAGGTCTTGGCTGATTTCTTTTGATTTTCCCATGATGTCAAGCAAAGAGGCACTGAGTGTGAAGGTAGGCCTTGAAATACATCCACAGGTACATCTCCAGTTGTCTCAATTGTTGTCAATTAGCCTATCAGAAGCTTCTAAAGCCGTGACATAATTTTCTGGAATTTTCCAAGCTGTTTAAAGGCAAAGTCAACTTCGTGTAACTTCTGACCCACTGGAATTGTGATACAGTGAATTATAAGTGAAATAATCTGTCTGTAAACAATTATTGGAAAAATTACTATGTGTCATGCACATAGTAGATGTCCTAACCGACTTGCCAAAAACTATAGTTTGTTAACAAGAAATTTGTGGAGTGGTTGAAAAATGAATTTTAATGACTTCAACCTAAGTGTATGTAAACTTCTGACTTCAACTGTAGACTAGCATTGTCCTATTTTGCCCAAGATAAAAAAAAACATTGTTCTTTTTGGACAAATATAGTGAAATATTGCTACAATTTTAACTCAGATGTTGTCATTTCATTCTATACGGATTATATGAAAGCAATGAAGTTTCACCGCTAAAGTAATGTAGTTTCTCACTCTTTGGCATGTGTGGGATTATGTGTGTGTGGTTTCTATCTTCATTGACACGTTAAAAAATAAATATACCATACGAGGTACAATATTAAGCACTTGAAGGAGACGCAAGTTGAGTCATCAGCTATGATGCATTAGATTCCAGTCAGCCAGTTGAGGACCTCATTTAGTTCAGAGCTGGGTGGCAACCCTGCCCGCAGGCCACTATCTAAACTGGCAACCTGCCCAATGTTCCACCAACGCGATTACACCTAACACCTACAGGTGAGGGGTTGTACCTCTTTCTCTCTCATTACGGCTATTCGCCTTTCTCGGTAATGGTATTTCTGTTTCCTGGGAGAGGAATTTGAACAAATGATTGTTCCTAACTGCAGGAGGATATTATCTGCCTGTGCCTCAGAGGTGTTTTTGTCACGTGGTTTCCTAATGCTTTCCATCTGGGCTTTTAGGTTCAGGGATTTTCGCTTTCATGGATAATGTTTTGGGGGGCTTGTCATTATTTTGGTTGTCTGTGTACTCTAAGTGATAATGTTATACAGAGTGGTGAACAGCCTGTACATCTTAATCTATGCTATAACTATACCAACTACACCATAATAATTTTACAATCAGGTTTCATGCTAATGTAGTATTCCTGGTTAATAGTTTTGTTATGTCTAAGAACACAAGATAAAAATAACTTTAGATGTTAGGCTCCATGACTTCTCTGATAAATGATTAGTGGGTGTCACCGGTGCGTTCGTGAATGTGTAAGTATATGTATGTGTGTGATTGGGGAAGGTGTACTGTAGTGTAGAAGTCACCTCGGCGCCCTGCCCACAGTGACTTGGCAGATGTGAGGCGAGGTGCAGAACAGCTGCTCAACTCTAAATCGCCGCTCCCATCCTCCTCTCATCCTCTCATCCCCCCTTCTCTGCCTTTGGGTTCCTGTGGTGTGCAATGTCAGCCACGCTGGAGTAATCATTCATTATCCACAGCCAGCATGCATCCCTCGCTCTCTCTTTTTCTCCATCTCCCGCTCTCTTCCTGCAGTTCTCCATCCATCCCTCTCTACTCTGTCCCCGCCTACAGAAAGTAAAAAATAATGCAATGGTCTGTGTTTGCAACTGTGCATGTGTATGTCTGTGAACCTGTGTGTGAGGGAATCTGGGTCAGTGTCTGTGTGTGGGAGTGGGAGTGGAAAACCTGTTTATACGTGTGTTTAACTGTACACACCTACACAGGATAGGGTGTGGCCACCCACAACAGGCAATTCTATGTCTAGGAACAAGTGGTGTGAGTTATTTGGGAGCCGGTGGGTCAACGTGTGGAGGGGTTAGTCACTTATTTGATTGACTGTTAATGACAGCTTAAAACCCTGGTGGAGATGAGAATGTTTTAAAGGGAAAATCCACTGAAGGGGATGGAGATGGGGGAAGGGAGATGGGGATAGAGGGGGAAAGAAGAAGGAGACGGGGGATAGAGGGGGAAAGAAGGAGATGGGGGATAGAGGGGGAAAGAAGGAGACGGGGGATAGAGGGGAAAGAAGAAGGGAGATGGGGGATAGAGGGGGAAAGAAGGAGTTGGGGGATAGAGGAAGGGAGATGAGGATAGAGGGGGAAAGAAGGAGACGGGGGTCAGAAGAAGGGAGATGGGGGATAGAGGGGGAAAGAAGAAGGGAGACGGGGATAGAGGGGGAAAGAAGGAGACGGGGGATAGAGGGGGAAAGAAGGAGACGAGGGATAGAGGGGGAAAGAAGGAGACGGGATAGAGGGGGAAAGAAAAAGGAGACGGGGGATAGAGGGGGAAAGAAGGAGACGGGGGATAGAGGGGGAAAAAAGAAGGGAGACTTGGATAGAGGGGGAATGAAAGAGACGGGGGATAGAGGGGGAAAGAAGAAGGGAGACTTGGATAAAGGGGGAAAGAAGGAGACGGGGGATAGAGGGGGAAAGAAGGAGACGGGTGATAGAGGGGGAAAGAAGAAGGGAGACGGGGGATAGAGGGGGAAAGAAGAAGGGAGACGGGGAAAGAAGGAGGAGACGGGGATAGAGGGGGAAAGAAGGAGGAGACGGGGATAGAGGGGGAAAGAAGGAGGAGACGGGGATAGAGGGGGAAAGAAGGAGGAGACTGGGATAGAGGGGGAAAGAAGGAGGAGACCGGGATAGAGGGGGAAAGAAGGAGATGGGGGATAGAGGGGGAAAGAAGAAGGGAGATGGGCTTTGAGATAGATGGGATTTGAGAGGCTTTGAGAGAGAAAAAGAAGAGCCACAGTGACCCACTTCTACTCCTTATGGACCTCTGTGTGTGTGTGTGTGTGTGTGTGTGTGTGTGCATGCATGTGTACACTGTGTGTATGAGGAAGAGTGTGTGTGCGAGTTGAAGCATTATGTCTTCCTGTGTATGTGGACTTGCATAGCTGAGTATGCAAGAATGTATCTGTATGCTACAAATTTCCCTCACTAAAATCACCATACTCAATCCCAGCTCCCCCTCTCCAGAATGCCCTAGCTATGATTTGATATCACATTCCCAGGACATTGTTCCTGGGAATATAGCTATGCCAGCGCTCCATATTGACTTGCAGGGAAGGATACAGATTTCCTCCAAACAAGCTACAACAGCCAATCTCTGCCTCATAGCAGAGTAGAGGAACCCCCAACAGAGATACCAGTCACAACTTCATTACATGAACCAGTGGGCTCTTCCATTGCCACATGTCAAATAGGGCGTTACTACAGATTATGTTAGTGCTGGTGTAAATTGCACTGTGACCTTGGGTTCCTTGATGCCTGTGAAGTGGTTTACAAACTGTGACACACGGCCCTGACCTGGTCCAGAGTGGTCATAGTACTGTAGTAAATGACCCTTTCTTGGGCTCAGCTGCATTGGCTATAAGAAGGTACACTACATGATCAAAAAGTATGTGGACATCTGCTCGTCAAACATCTCATTCCAAAATCATGGGAGTTGGTCCCCCCTTTGCTGCTATAACAGCCCACATTCTTCTGGGAAGGCTTTCCACTAGATGTTGGAACATTGCTGAGGGGACTTCCATTCAGCCACAAGAGCATTGGGTGATTTAGGCCTGGCTCGCAGACAGTGTTCCAATTCATCACAAAGGTGTTCAGTGGGGTTGAGGTCAGGGCTCTGTACAGGCTAGTCAAGTTCTTTCACATCGCTCCCGACAAACCATTTCTGTGTGGACCTCGCTTTGTGCACGGGGACATGGTCATGCTGAAACAGGAAAGGGCCTTCCCCAAACTGTTGTCACAAAGTTGGAAGCACAGAATCGTCTAGAATGTCATTGTATGCTGTAGCGCTAAGATTTCCCTTCACTGGAACTAAGGGGCTGAGCCCGAACCATGAAAAACAGCCCCAGACCATTATTCCTCCTCCACCAAACTTTACAGTTGGGCCTATGCTTTCGGGCAGGTAGCATTCTCCTGGCATCCGCCAAACCCAGATTAGTCCGTCGGACTGCCAGATGGTGAAGCGTGATTCATCACTCAAGAGAACGCATTTCCACTGCTCCAGAGTCTAATGGCGGTGAGCTTTATACCACTCCAGCCAACGCTAGACGTTTCCACTTCACAATAACAGCACTTCCAGATGACCGGGGCGGCTCTAGCAGGGCAGAAGTCTGATAAACTGACGTGTTGGAAAGGTGGCATCTTATAAACGGTACCACGTTGACTGTCATTGAGCTCTTCAGTAAGGCCATTCTACTGCCAATGTTTGTTTATGAAGATTGCATGGCTGTGTGCTCGATTTTGTACACCTGTCAGTAACGGGTGTGGCTGAAATATAGCCAAATCCACTAATTTGAAGGGGTGTATATTCACATGTAGTGTGTGTGTTCGTAATAAATGAATTGGCCATAAAAAGCAGTGGACATTCAGTCCAGCTGATCCTTTAAATATGGACCACTGTCTATGTAAGGATGACTAATGACCAGCCAAACCGTCACACACCACCACAAGCTGTTAAGTGTGTGGACAGACATGGGCCCCTGTGGTACCTGCAGTATGGACAAACGGCTACTGATTGGCTCCTTGTCTACACACACACCTCTCAATAGCTTGTGGTGGTGTGTGACGGATGGCTGGTCATTAGTCGTACTCACATAGATCGGCCTGCCTCAGTCAGCCTCTGTTTACATTGATCCACGGCCAGAGGTGAGAGCACTGATTACAATTGGCCAGCCGTGTGGGTTGCATAAGTGCTTGCATGTGTGTCTCATCAACTTTGTGGGTTTCACAGTGCTATGTGTGTGTTTCCATACTTGTGTGTGTTCCTGACCGTATGCTCAGACAGTGCCTTTGAATACCTATTTCTTTGTAAAGGATATTTAAACTAAAAGAAAAATGCCTCTAAATCGATCAACTCTAAGTATGAGCTGCCTGGATACTTGATATTCAGTCGACACCCCACAGTTTTGCAGTGCAGGCAACGTGAACAGACTAAATTGAGCTGGAATATGCAGAGGGAGAATTCATAACTTAAATCTGTCACTTGCCATTTGTCTTTGATGCATCAACCACAGCCTGGTTAATATTTCAAAATATCACTGGAGGATTAAGCTATGGGAGGGATGGATGAACCAGGCCCTGAGGTAACAGGAGTTTGCAGTAGCAGAGTGTATCTTGTCTCTACATCTGTCTCTGTACTGACAATGGAGATTTATCTGTGGGCAGATAGGTGACGGCCAAACCAGGCGAATCAACAATTAATGATAGCTGTATCACTGCTGCTTCCAGGCAACAAGTAGCACGGATTAATCACATTGATTAAGACCCATCTCTGTCTCTTAGCTCATGTACTATTCTTCTCTTCCTCTATCTCTCTCTCTCTCTGCCTCTCTACCTGTGATGCATAGATTGACCTTGGGCTAAACCTCATTAATAGGGTCTTAATTGCCTTCTCTCATCTCTGCCCTACAGGTTACAAGGTGAAGACAGGTGAAGATCCTTGCATTTGTTCATTAATGACCAGGTTGGCCTTCTGAGTATTCAGACTGCAGCTTTAGTTCCAGCTGCAACACTACTTGATCCACCTGCAATAGGGAACTATAAAGCCTGCTTTCGTCATACTCTTCTTATACAAACACTTTTTGCTGCAGCAGGACTCCAGCCCTCCTCCTCTCCTCCTTTACTGCTCTCCTCGTCTCTTGTCCTACACATAGGGACTACAAGTACGACAGTGGCCGTGTGGATGAGGTAGCACTTCCGCCAGCCACCACCGAGAGGCGCTGTCGCTCAACCTCAGCCCTGGCAGAGAAACCCACTTGAACTTCTGGATCGGACCGGAGACAGCGTCAGCTGCTCACTTCGGTGCCAGCATCTAAAAGTTACCCGGGGTGGCCAGATCTGCTGAGCTGTCTCTTCTTCAACCCACTGCAGTACGACTTATTAACCCAAACTCCCCATCTAAACTTTTCTATCTTTCTAGTCTCACTGTTGAGGGTTAAACCAGCATGTGTTCTATCGATCTGTGGTCCAATATAAACTAATCCCTCTTATTTTGTTAATCCAATTTCCGGACGTGTTTACAATGGTCATTTATCATCATTGGCCAGTGAGAATTTATGTCTCTTTTTAGCACCGCCTATGTATATCACATACCTTCTTGCACATGGGAGTGCAGAATGGTCTCTATGGCAGCAGTATGGTCTCTCAATGTCAGTAGTATATTTTTTCTCTATGGCAGCAGTATGGTCTCTCTATGGCAGCAGTATAGTCACTCTCTATGGCAGCAGTATAGTCACTCTCTATGGCAGCAGTATTGTCTCTCTCTATGGCAGCAGGATTGCCTCTCTCTGTGGCAGCAGTATGGTCTCTCTATGGCAGCAGTATGGTCTCTCTCTATGGCAGCAGTATTGTCTCTCTCTATGGTAGCAGTATTGTCTCTCTCAATGGCAGCAGTATTGTCTCTCTCTATGGTAGCAGTATTGTCTCTCTCTATGGCAGCAGTATGGTCTCTCTATGGCAGCAGTATGGTCTCTCTCTATGGCAGCAGTATGGTCTCTCTCTATGGCAGCAGTATTGTCTCTCTCTATGGCAGCAGGATTGTCTCTCTCTATGGCAGCAGTATGGTCTTTCTCTATGGCAGCAGTATGGTCTCTATGGCAGCAGTATGGTCTCTCTATGGCAGCAATATTGTCTCTCTCTATGGCAGCAGAATTGTCTTTCTCTATGGCAGCAGTATGGTCTCACTCTCTATGGCAGCAGTATTGTCTCTCTCTATGGTAGCAGTATTGCCTCTCTCTGTGGCAGCAGTATGGTCTCTCTATGGCAGCAGTATGGTCTCTCTCTATGGCAGCAGTATTGTCTCTCTCTATGGTAGCAGTATGGTCTCACTCTCTATGGCAGCAGTATGGTCTTTCTCTATGGCAGCAGTGTGGTCTCTTTATGGCAGCAGTATGGTCTCTTTATGGCAGCAGTATGGTCTCTCTCTATGGCAGCAGGATGGTCTCTCTCTATGGCAGCATGATTGTCTTTCTCTATGGCAGCAGTATGGTCTCTATGGCAGCAGTATGGTCTCTATGGCAGCAGTATGGTCTCTCTATGGCAGCAATATTGTCTCTCTCTATGGCAGCAGGATTGTCTCTCTATGGCAGCAGATGGTCTCTCTCTATGGCAGCAGTATTGTCTCTCTCTATGGCAGCAGTATTGTCGCTCTCTATGGCAGCAGGATTGTCTCTCTCTATTGCAGCAGGATTGCCTTTCTCTATGGCAGCAGTATGGTCTTTCTATGGCAGCAGTATGGTCTCTCTCTATGGCAGCAGTATGGTCTCTCTCTATGGCAGCAGTATTGTCTCTCTCTATGGCAGCAGTATTGTCTCTCTCTATGGCAGCAGTATTGTCTCTCTCAATGGCAGCAGGATTGTCTCTCTCTATGGCAGCAGGATTGTCTTTCTCTATGGCAGCAGTATGGTCTCTATGGTAGCAGTATGGTCTCTCTCTATGGCAGCAGTATGGTCTCTCTCTATAGAAGCAGTATTGTCTCTCTCTATAGCAGCAGTATTGTTTCTCTCTATGGCAGCAGTATTGTCTTTCTCTATGGCAGCAGTATGGTCTCTCTCTATGGCAGCAGTATGGTCTCTCTCTATGGCAGCAGTATGGTCTCTCTCTATGGCAGCAGTATTGTCTCTCTCTATGGCAGCAGTATAGTCTTACTCTATGGCAGCAGTATGGTCTCTCTCTCTCTATGGCAGCAGTATGGTCTCTCTCTATGGCAGCAGTATGGTCTCTCTCTATGGCAGCAGTATGGTCTCTCTATGGCAGCAGTATGGTCTCTCTCTAATGAAGCAGTGTGGTCTCTAAGGCAGCAGTAGTGTCTCTCCCTATGGCAGCAGTGTAGTCTCACTCTGTGGTAGCAGTATGGTCTCTCTATGGCAGCAGTATGGTCTCTCTCTATGGCAGCAGTATTGTCTCTCTCTATGGCAGCAGTATTGTTTCTCTCTATGGCAGCAGTATTGTCTTTCTCTATGGCAGCAGTATGGTCTCTCTCTATGGCAGCAGTATGGTCTCTCTCTATGGCAGCAGTATGGTCTCTCTCTATGGAAGCAGTATTGTCTCTCTCTATGCCAGCAGTATAGTCTCACTCTGTGGTAGCAGTATGGTTTTTCTCTCTCTATGGCAGCAGTATGGTCTCTCTCTATGGCAGCAGTATGGTCTCTCTCTAATGAAGCAGTGTGGTCTCTCTATGGTAGCAGTATTGTCTCTCTCTATGGCAGCAGTATTGTATTTCTCTATGGCAGCAGTATGGTCTCTCTATGGCAGCAGTATGGTCTCTATGGCAGCAGTATGGTCTCTCTCTATGGAAGCAGCATGGTCTCTATGGCAGCAGTATTGTCTCTCTATGGCAGCATTATTTCGCTCTCTATGGCAGCATTGTGGTCGCTCTAAATGGTAGCTGTATGGTCTCTCCCTATGGCAGCAGTATGGTGTCTCTATGGCAGATGTATGCTCTCTCTCTATGTCAGAAGTATGGTCTCTCTATGGCAGCAGTATGGTCTCTCTCTATGGCAGCAGTATGGTCTCTCTATGGCAGCGGTATGGTCTATCTCTATGGCAGCAGAGAAACACAACTGTGCTCTACGGCCACAGTTTACAGTTGGCTGATTTCTCCTTGTCTTTTAACCTGAGACTGGTTTCAACCAATGAAACCATCTGGGTGCGCTCCCCAACAAAGTGCCATTGAAAAATTAAATCCTTGACTTGTGCCTGTCTGCTCTCTCTAAGCTGGTGTCTGGTTGGTGGAGCTATGGTTGGTTGGTTAGTAGGCTGTAGTACAGTAGGGTCCCTGGTGCTTTGCTCTCTCCAAGCTCCCTGGGTAATACAGTTCACTCATTCTCATAGAAACAGTGGTGTCCCAGGCAGGGAGTCAGAGCCCTGGGGTGCATCTCCATATTCTAATGTACATCCTCTCCTCATCATGTGGTCGTTTGTCGCTCAAGCATGGCGCTTGTAGTGCCAGGGTAGTGGGTTCAATTCCCGGGACCACCCATATGTAAAATGTATGCTCACAAATTCCTTTGGGTTAAGGCATCTGCTAAATGTCATATATTATTATGTATTATCATCTCCTTCATGTGTACTGAGCTCAAAGTATGGGGTAGGTGAAAACAGTATGGTGGATCCCTACAGAAGCTGCTTTCATCAGTCTGGTTCTTTCACATCAGTGCAGGGAAAGAAGATGGAGACTATTGGACTTTAGACTATTCAGATGCTCCTGGGATATGGAGGGAGAGGTGGGACACTGCACACAGGGCGAGAAAGGGAAGAGATGACACATGACATGGAGTACAAGGAATGGAATGTTAGCTAAACACACTGGCAACCAGGCTATGATTCATGTATTCTCTCTGTGATATTTAGAGAGGAAAGGCAAGTCTGTCAATCTCCTTAATGGAGTAACAGCAACAGCAACAGCATGTAAGTGTGGAGTTTATGAATTTATGCTATGCTAAACCTACAGTTGAAGTTGAAAGTTTACATACACCTTAGCCAAATACATTTGAACTCAGTTTTTCACAATTCCTGACATTTAATCCAAGTAAAAATTCCATGTCTTAGGTTAGTTAGGATCACCACTTTTATTGTAAAAATGTGAAATGTCAGAATAATAGTAGAGATAATGATTTATTTCAGCTTTTATTTCTTTCATCACATTCCCAGTGGGTCAGAAGTTTACATACACTCAATTAGTATTTGGTAGCATTGCCTTTAACATGTTTCAAATGTTTCAGGTAGCCTTCCACAAGCTTCCTACAATAAGTTGGGTGAATTTTGGCCCATTCCTCCTGACAGAGCTGGTGTAACCGAGTCAGGTTTGTAGGCCTCCTTGCTCGCACACAATTTTTCAGTTCTGCCCACACATTTTCTATAGGATTGAGGTCAAGGATTTGTGATGGCCACTCCAATACCTTGACTTTGTGGTCCTTAAGCTATTTTGCCACAACTTTGGAAGTATGCTTGGGGTCATTGTCCATTTGGAAGACTCATTTGCGACCAAGCTTTAACTTCCTGACTGATGTCTTAAGATGTTGCTTTAATATATCCTCATAATTTTCCTCCCTCATGATGCCAACTATTTTGGGATGTGCACCAAAATGCTTCCCACCCCCGTGCTTCACGGTTGGGATGGTGTTCTTCGGCTTGCAAGCCTCCCCCTTTTTCCTCCAAACATAACGATGGTCATTATGGCCAAACAGTTCTATTTTTGTTTCATCAGACCAGAGGACATTTCTACAAAAAATATGATCTTTGTCGACCCATGTGCAGTTGCAAACCCTATTCTGGCTGATTTATGAAGGTTTTGGGGCAGTGGCTTCTTCCTTGCTGAGCGGCCTTTCAGGTTATGTTGATATGCAGTGGGGCAAAAAAGTATTTAGTCAGCCACCAATTGTGCAAGTTAAAAAGATGAGAGAGGCCTGTAATTTTCATCATAGATACACTTCAAATATGACAGACACAATCAGAAAAAAAAATCCAGAAAATCACATTGTATGATTTTTAATGAATTTATTTGCACATTTTGGTGGAAAATAAGTATTTGGTCAATAACAAAAGTTTATCTCAATACTTTGTTTTATACCCTTTGTTGGCAATGACAGAGGTCAAACGTTTTCTGTAAGTCTTCACAAGGTTTTCACACACTGTTGCTGGTATTTTGGCCCATTCCTCCATGCAGATCTCTTCTAGAGCAGTGATGTTTTGGGGCTGTTGCTGGGCAACACAGACTTTCAACTCCCTCCAAATATTTTCTATGGGGTTGAGATCTGGAGTTGTTTTAAAAATGACTTGTGTCATGCACAAAGTAGATGTCCTAACCGACTAGCCAAAACTATAGTTTGTTAACAAGAAATGTATGGAGTGGTTGAAAAACAAGTTTTAATGCCTCCAACCTAAGTGTATGTAAACTTCCGACTTCAACTGTATATTTGAACCCCTGGAGAACCAATCGAAAACCAATACCTAACCGGTGACTAGCAGTGGGAGGGCTAGTCTGAGCAAAACTGGTAGAAAGGTTTCCAACAAGACTTTCTCTCATTCTGTGTTCTGCTGAAGCCATCCAGTTATGTGTGTCTATGGGATTATTGAGCTCTATTAACTGTCTCTCTCTCTCCCTCTAATTTGCCCTCTCTTTGTCTCTAACTCGTTACTTAAAAGCTATATTGGGAAAAAACTAAACAAAAATAACTATGGAATGCACGGAACATCCTGCCGTGAGAGATCATCTCTGACTGTGGTTCCCCTTCAACCTGTCATGATATTGAAATATAAAATCCAATTTGCATGGGGCAGGGGAGGAACAGGAATGATGTCAGTGTCAGGAAGTGGATTATTCCCCCTCTCATGTGATCCTGGGTAAAACTGGGCCAGGGGGCAAACGTAGTGTGAGACCTCACCGTCTGGGAGAGTTTGTTTGACCTCGTTTCTTTATCCGTCTTTCTCTTGTATCCTCTTGATCCCTTTCTCTTTCTAGCTTTTTTTATTTTCTTCCCTAGCCACCGTTATTTTCACTTCCAACTCCCCTGTCCACGCGCAGCCCACTTGTAGATTAATAGGTCAACTCCCATACACCAACGGTTTCATCTGATTTAATTTGCCCCCCAATGTTCACCAGTATAATTACTTCCTGAGGCATTCAGAGAAGTAACTTTCCATGAAATGGAGTCTGACTAGAATGAGATCTAAGAAGTCCTGAGGTGTTATATATTGTTGGGTAACAAGGAAGTGTCTAGGGCTAATTGGTAATGAGGTCTAATTGATCCAGGCCATTGTGACATCTGCTTGTGGTGGTCCATTCTATTTAATGGCAGTTTGGACTAATCATCACACCTCGTTCCCTCTCTGACTTCCTAATGAAGCCCTTGTAATGGTAGGGAGAATGAATAGGGCATTGTTAGACACAACTTAACAGGGTTTTCCTTTTCTTTTAGTATTTTTCTTTTAGTCTTTTGCCTCCTTTAATCTTAATTTCCCCAGTGATATGGGTACTGCATGGGATGACTGCAATGCAGCTAAAGTTTGAGATAAGACTGAAAGGGTTTCTACTTGCTATAGGTCGTGTCTTGTCACACAGACATGACTGTGTGACAGTTGAAAGTGTTTCTCTGTTGTCATGAATGAGATGAGGCCAGAGAGCAGACACTGAACACTGGGCTTCTTCAGACAGCTTCGAGACGAGTTGGGGGGGGGGGGGGGGGGGGGGGGGGGTGGTGAAGGGAAATCTTAACGCTACTGCATACAATGACATTGTAGACGATTCTGTGCTTCCAACTTTGTGAGAACGGTTTGGGGAAGGCCCTTTGCTGTTTCAGCATGACAATTCCCCCGTGCACAAAGCGAGGTCCATACAGAAGTGGTTTGTCGAGATCGGTGTGGAAGAACTTGACTGGCCTGCACAGAGCCCTGGCCTCAACTCCATCGAACACCTTTGTGATGAATTGGAACGCCGACTGCGAGCCAGACCTAATTGCCCAACATCAGTGCCCGACCTCACTGATATTCTTGTGGCTGAATGAAAGCCCCCGCAGCAATGTTCCAACATCGAGTGTAAAGCCTTGCCAGACGAGTGGAGGCTGTTATAGCAACAAAGGGGGTACCAACTCCATATTAATGCCCATGATTTTGGAATGATATGTTCGATGAGCAGGTGTTCACATACTTTTGGTAATGTAGTGTATCTTGATTAGATACGTTTTCAATACACCCATGTTAGAATCACCTTTGGCAGTGATTACAGCTGTGAGGCTTCCTGGGTAAGTCTCTAAGAGCTTTCCACACCTGGATTGTGCAACATTTGCCCATTAATCTTTTCAAAATTCTTCAAACTCTGTCAAATTATTTGTTGAACAATGCTAGACAACCATTTTCAGGTCTTGTCATAGATTTTCAAGCAGATTTAAGTCAAAACTGTAACTCGGCCACTCATTGTCTTCTTGGTAAGCAACTCCAGTGTAGATTTGGCCTTGAGTTTTAGGTTATTGTCCTGCTAAAGGGTGAATTCATCTCCCAGTGTCTGGTGGAAAGCAGACTGAACCATGTTTTCCTCTAGGATTTTGCCTGTGCTTAGCTCCATTCAGTTAATTTTTTATCCTGAAAAACTCCCCAGTCCTTAACGATTACAAGCATACCCATATTCTTGAAAATATGGAGAGTGGTACTCAGTAATGTGTGTATTGTATTTGAACCAAACATAACACTTTGTATTCATGACAAAATGTGAATTGCTTTACCACATTTTTTGCAGTATTACTTTACTGTCTTGTTGCAAAAAGGATCCATGTTTTGGAATATTTGTATTCTGTATTCCTTCTTTTTGCTCTGTCAATTGGGTTAGTATTGTGGAGTAACTACAATGTTGTTGATCCATTCTCAGTTTTCTCCTATCACAGACATTTACTCTGTAAATGTGTTAAAACCTGTTGAGTCTATGGGGGCGCTATTTCATTATTGGATAAAAAAACGTGCCCGTTTTAAGCGCAATATTTTGTCACGAAAAGATGCTCGGCTATGCATATAATTGACAGCTTTGGAAAGATAACAGTCTAACGTTTCCAAAACTGCAAAGATATTATCTGTGAGTGCCACAGAACTCATGCTACAGGCGAAACCAAGATGAAACTTCAAACAGGAAATGAGCAGAATTTCTGAAGCTCTGTTTTCCAATGTCTCCTTATATGGCTGTGAATGCACCAGGAACGAGCCTGCGCTTTCTGTCGTTTCTTCAAGATGTCTGCAGCAGTGTGACGTATTTGTAGGCATATCATTGGAAGATTGGCCATAAGAGACTACATTTTCCAGGGGTCCGCCCGGTGTCCTTTGTCTAAATTGGTGCGTAATCTTCAGTTGCGGGCATTTTCTCCTGGGATTCAGGACAGAAAGCACACTTCCACTAACGATATATCATCGAAGAGATATGTGAAAAACACCTTGAGGATTGGTTCTAAACAACGTTTGCCATGTTTCAGTCGATATTATGGAGTTCATTTGGAAAAAAGTTCGGCGTTTTGATGACTGGATTTTTGTTTTTTTTTGGTAGCCAAACGTGACGCACCAAACGGAGCGATTTCTCCTAAACAAATAATCTTTCAGGAAAAACTGAACATTTGCTATCTAACAGAGTCTCCTCATTGAAAACATCTGAAGTTCTTCAAAGGTAAATGATTTTAGTTGAATGCTTTTCTGGTTTTTGTGAAAATGTTGCCTGCTGAATGCTAATGCTAATGCTAACGTTAAATGCTACGCTAGCTAGCTACTGTTACACAAATGATTGTTTTCCTATGGTTGAGAAGCATATTTTGAAAATCTGAGATGACAGTGTTGTTAACAAAAGGCTAAGCTTGAGAGCTAGCATATTTATTTCATTTCATTTGCGATTTTCATGAATAGTTAACGTTGCGTTATGGTAATGAGCTTGAATCTGTATTCACGATCCCGGATCCGGGATGGCTAAGTGCAACTGGTTTGTCACCATTGACCTCATGGTGAATCCCTGAGCAGTTTCCTTCCTCTCCAGCAACTGAGTTAGAAAGGACACCTGTATCTGTGTAGTGACTGTGTGTGTTGATACACCATTCAAGTGTAATTAATAACTTCACCATGCTCAAAGGGATGTCTGTTTTTTTTTATCCAACCCTCCCAGGTCTTTGTGGTTGAATCTGTGTTTGAAATTCACTGCTCGACTGAGGGACCTTACAGATAATTGTATGTTTGGGGTACAGAGATGAGGTCGTCATTAAAAACATCATGTTAAACATTATTATTGCACAAAGAGTGAGTCCATGCCACTTATTATGTCACGTGTTAAGCACATTTTTACTCCTGAACTTATTTAGGCTTGCCATGACAGGGCTTGAATACTTACTGACTGAAGACATTTCAGCATTTCATTTGTGATTCATTTGCAAAAATGTAATTCCTTCGAGAAAATGGTGGGGTATTGTGTACCTGTGACAAAAATTCAGTCTGTAAAATGTGGAACAAGTCAATTGGTGTAAATACTTTCTGAAGGCACTTTAGATGCAGTATAGACAAACACTCATATACTAGCCTGCATATGTACACAAATATTCACCCGTATGGATTATACAGAATACCCACACATTTACAGAATACAACATAGCCTATAGGCATACCACTAAGTGGAGATTACATAATGCAGTGACATACTGCGGCATGCAAACACATAGAAATGAATTAATTTCCATCCGGCCGGTTCACTCTATACCCAATGGTAGTGTCCTGTACATCCAGGCACCTTTATCCCCTTTATACAGATCTAACAGGTGCTTTCCATTGGGCATTAGTCCTGAAAGCTCTCCTCACTCTCACACATTACTTTAGCATGAGGCCCGGGGCAGCAGGTGAACAAATGTCAACCAAAGCCTTCTGTGCGTCAGTGTGGTAAATATAACAGTGACTTTTGAAGCTTTTTAATCTAAGAGCAGTGTGGTAATATCCAGTATGTTGTGTTATTGGGTCAACAGAGAGAGGCCAGAGAGGGTCTTAGAAACTAGATGTCCTAATGTACTGTCAGCCTGGATGGAAGCTTCCTGTCTCCGTACCAGCTAGCCCTGTCTCCCTGACACTTCAGCTGACCAGAACAGAAACAATTGTACACCCTGGTTATATGGATGTGTTTGGGAAATCCAGACTGTGTTTTTAATCAGGCAGCTAGAGAGAGGACGTCTGGTCAGGCCACCATGGGTCCTCGTTGGCCATTACCCCTGCCTGTCACACACACATGCACACACACAAGCTGCACTGTGCTGCCACCCAGGCCAGGATGACAGGCCGTTAGTGGTGTTTTTAATTGCTGTCTGTCGTTGGAGTCCTAATCCCTCACCTCTCCCCATGTCACAGCCCATCCTAATAACATTGTGACCACTGGAGCGCCACGGCAGTATGGCCAGGCTGGTCAGTCTTTGACAACATATTTCAACAGATATTTAGCTAGAGGCTATTGGGATGGCTGGATAGATTGGTTGGATGGAACACAATATATATATATTGAATATGCCTATACTGTAACAGAACACATACTGTACAGTGTATGTCAAACACTCTCACACACACATACAAATATCCTCATATCCACAAAGTTGTGGCTTATTTTGCATGTTACTGAATGGCTTTGTACCCCAGTCAGAGCTTGTAAGTACTTAGCGGGGCTTTCTGAGCTGTCTGTTCAGTAAAGATGGTCTGCTGCAGTGCCGTGACACAGAGAATAGCAGTCTATGACAGGTTTTAGTTATTGAGTGCAATAGTCTTCAGCAAATAAGATAAATGAGATTTATAGTATGTGTTTGTGTGGGGAGATAATGTTTCTCTCTCCCGCTGAAAAGTGGATTATTTTTTAAAGCCATGCTTCTTTCGGTCAGGGTGAAGGTTTGAACCGAGTTGTTTTTATTTCCCCTCCTCTGAAACTAGGTTGTGAAATTCTGTACCCCACAAGGCACGCAACAGAGTAATGACTGGGTTGCAGAGGTGTGTGCTCCACCTCTGATGTTTCACCAGTGACTCAGCCATGGTTAAGGAGATGGATTGAGGGCGTGTGCCGGTAATGTTAGGGGACGCACAGTGATTACTGGTGTGCAGGTGGAAAAGGGAGGCATTAAACAGCGGGTGGCACTGGTGTGTGTGTGTGTGCGGTTGCGTTTGTGCGTGCGTCCTCGCTCGCTCGCTCCTGGTCGTGATTTCTGAAGAACAATGTTTTTGTGGGTTTACCTTCATCGCCAGACTTCAAAGCCAGCAGTGAGTCTGGGGATAAAAGTCTATGAAAGGGGCCAATTAGCATGTATGTAAGACCTTAATGAGGGCGAAGCTCCTGTGTGGGGTTCTCACCCAGCACATAGAACACTAGGCTGTAGAGAAGAAGACATTCTAGAACACCAGGCTGTAGAGAATAAGACCTTCTAGGACACCAGGCTGTAGAGAAGAATACCTTCTAGAACACCAGGCTGTAGAGAAGAAGACCTTCTAGAACACCAGGCTGTAGAGAAGAAGACCTTCTAGAACACCAGGCTGTAAAGAAGACCTTCTAGAACACCAGGCTGTAGAGAAAAATACCTTCTAGAACACCAGGCTGTAAAGAAGAAGACCTTCTAGAACACCAGGCTGTAGAGAAGAAGACCTAGAACATCAGGCTGTAGAGAAAAATACCTCCTAGAACACCAGGCTGTAGAGAAGAAGACCTTCTAGAACACCAGGTTGTAGAGAATATGTTATAGAACACCAGGCTGTAGAGAAGAAGACCTTCTAGAACACCAGGCTGTAGAGAATAAGACCTTCTAGAACACCAGGCTGTAGAGAAGAAGACCTTCTAGAACACCAGGCTGTAGAGAATAAGACCTTCAAGAACACCAGGCTGTAGAGAAGAAAATATTCTAGAACACCAGGCTGTAGAGAAGAAGACCTTTTAGAACACCAGGCTGTAGAGAAGAAGACCTTCTAGAACACCAGGCTGTAGAGAATAAGACCTTCAAGAACACCAGGCTGTAGAGAAGAAAATATTCTAGAACACCAGGCTGTAGAGAAGAAGACCTTATAGTACACCAGGCTGTAGATAAGAATACTTTCTAGAACACCAGGCTGTAAAGAAGAAGATATTCTGGAACACCAGGCTGTAGATAAGAATACTTTCTAGAACACCAGGCTGTAGAGAATAAGATATTCTAGGACACCAGGCTTTAGATAAGAATACTTTCTAGAACACCAGGCTGTAAAGAAGAAGATATTCTGGAACACCAGGCTGTAGATAAGAATACCTTCTAGAACACCAGGCTGTAGAGAATAAGATATTCTAGGACACCAGGCTTTAGATAAGAATACTTTCTAGAACACCAGGCTGTAAAGAAGAAGATATTCTGGAACACCAGGCTGTAGAGAAGAAGACCTTATAGTACACCAGGCTGTAAAGAAGAAGATATTCTAGAACACCAGGCTTTAGATAAGAAGACTTTCTAGAACACCAAGCTTCAGAGATGAAGCTTTCCTTCCCTAGCATGCTGTCATGTCACAGTAGGCTGCACCATACAGTACTGTACAACAACCTTTTTTCACATTTTGTATTGACGTAAGGTTATCTTTGTGAGGTCATGTTAAGGGGACACACCTGTCATAGGGATTGGGGGTAGGCCGTCTTCTCTGAGGTGTGTGTGTGAAGAGGGGGAGTCTTCTCTTGTCAGCAGTTTTACACATGTTAATGCTCACACATGTTGTATGTGGCTACATGGGGATCAATGGAATCGACGGCATAGTTTGGTGGTGGACCCTGAAATAATTAGTGACTTGGGTTCTCTGCCTCTTGAAGTCACGGTTTATTTACCCAGTTTATAAAGCATGTTAAGTGGAAATCATATAGGACTGTTCAGTCACCTGCTGCACTAATTGCAATTACCTGTGTGTGTTATCTCTAAGCACTTGTGTGTGTATGAGTAAGTGTGTGCATTAACGTAGGCAATTATGTGTGTGCATAGACTATGTGTGCGTACGTGAGTATGTATAGGCCTATGTGTGATTGTGGCTGTGTGTGGGTGAGTTTAGTAACAGTGGGAAGGGAGCTCATGGCTTGTCTAGGCCAATCTCTATCAGCCCAGCTACTGCTACGGCATTATCCACACTTCTGAGTTACACCAGCAGGGTCACTCCTTCACAACTAGAAGACATTCTATCAGCATAAAAACATACACTTAATCCTTACAATCTTTCCTGTTTTTGGGAGCCAGTTTCACAGAAATGCTGTCCTATATTGAGCTGTTGTGCATTTCAAAAGTATGATCAAATAAATGTAAACGGTTTAATTATGATTTAAAACTGAAGAAGACTACCGTATATTTATTTTGGCCCATATGGACTGTATATGGTATGTGTGTCTCAGTGTCTTTGTTCCCTGTATGGCTTCCAGCAGGTTCCACAGTAAATCTACAGTAATGTAGCGTATAGCTGTGATCCTGACCTTAACCAATCACCTGCCTCAATTTGTCTCTGTCCATTTTACAATGTTTCCTGCATCTAGTCCAGCTGGTACCTTTATATGGCTGCCGTGAATCTCACATCTCTCTTACATCCCTCTCTCTCTTTTCACACACTACTCCCTTCCTTCTTCCTCCCCTCCTTTATTCCTTACCCCCTCTATCGCGCTTTCTCAACCATCCTGATCATTCACTTCCCCTTTCCTCTCTTGTCACATTTCCTACTGTCCCGTCTTTTTTTCCTCTGCCCATCCCTCTCCCCAACCCCCCCATCTCCCTACCCTCTCTAAATCAGTCTCTCTTTCTCTTCTCAGTTCTCCCCCTTCTCTTTTGTTTTCCTCCCTCATTCCCCCTCTCTCTCCTACTCTTCTTCTCTCGGGGTCAAGTCAGTGAGTTGCTGAGAGAGGACCATTGATTTCCTATCTGCATTGTTGTTCCCTCTCTTGTCTTCCATTAAAA
This sequence comes from Oncorhynchus clarkii lewisi, assembly GCF_045791955.1. Lineage (NCBI taxonomy): Eukaryota > Metazoa > Chordata > Actinopteri > Salmoniformes > Salmonidae > Oncorhynchus > Oncorhynchus clarkii. Next base: position 24,936,885 of record NC_092171.1, read on the forward strand.
CCCTGAGTGTCCCCGTCCCTCTGCTCCCCCTTCTCCTCCTCCTCCTTCTCCTCCTTCTCCTCCTCCCTGCCTCACCTTCGCTGTCACATATTCCAATTCCCGACCTCCATCCCTCCCCCTCTCTCCCTCATTCCCCTGCCAATGTGTCAGTCTCGCCTGTGTCTCTATTAGCATCCCCCTCTCTCCCTCCCTCTCTCCTTTCCTCTCGCTACTGGAGTGATACTGCTGATGCATCACAGCCTGGAATAATTTGTTTTAATGACAGATTAGGGGGGTAACTCGATTTGTGGCCGATACTGTATGTAATATATGTTACCAATCTAATAAGGAGGCTGCTGGGTTTGGCAAGGCACTCACTAATCGGCGCGGAGGGCTTCAGAAATGTTCCTTGCAGCTTAAGCCAATCAATCGAACAATTAAGCCTCTCCCTGTAGCCCAGCCTCTCTCCATTTAAGTCTAACCTCCGCAGCCGACTGCTGCTGTAAGCCCTAAATTAATAACTTATTACCGCACTGCACCCCACCAACCTGCCTGCTCCTCCTCCCACTACTGAGGGAATAGAATCCCCAATTTTAGAGTGCCTTCGGTGAGTATTCAGACCCCCTGACTTTTTCCACATTTTGTTACGTTACAACCTTATTTTAAAATTTAAAAAACTTCTCCACAATCTACACACAATAGCCCATAACGACAAAGCGAAAACAGAAAATAAATAAACAGAAGTAGCTTATTTTACATAAGTGTTCAGACCCTTGAGACTCGAAATTGAGCTCAGGTGCATCCTGTTTCCATTGATCAACCTTTAGGTGTTTCTACAACTTGATTGGAGTCTACCTGTAGTAAATTCAGTTGATTGAAAATGATTTGAAAAGGGACACACCTGTCTATATAAGGTCCCACAGTTGAAAGTGCATGTCAGAGCAAAAAACAAGCCATGTGGTTGAAGGAATTGTCCGTAGATCTCCGAGACAGGACTGTGTCAAGGCACATATCTGGGGAAATGTACCAAAAATATTCTGCAGCATTGAAGGTCCCCAAGAACACAGTGGCCTCCATCATTGTTCACTGGAAGAAGTTTGGAACCACCAAGACTCTTCCTACAGCTGGCCGCCCGGCTAACCTGAGCAATCGGGGGAGAGGGGCCTTGGCCATGGAAGTGACCAAGAACCCAATGGTCACTCGGACAGAGCTCTAGAATTCCTCTGTGGAGATGGCAAAACCTTCCAGAAGGACAACCATCTCTGCAGCACTCCACCAATCAGGCCTTTATGGTAGAGTGGCCAGACAGAAGACACACTCCTCAGTAAAAGGCCCGTCACAAGCCGCTTGGAGTTCGCCTAAAGGCACCTAAAGACTCTCAGACCATGAGAAACAAGATTCTCTGGTCTGATGAAACCAAGATTTGGCCTGAATGCCAAGCGTCACGTCTGGAAGAAACCTGGCACCATCCCTACGGTGAAGCATGGTGGTGACAGCATCTTGCTGTGGGGATGTTTTTCAGTGTCAGTGACTGGGAGACTAGCAAGATCGCGGGGAAATGAACGGATCAAAGTACAGAGAGATGCTTGATGAAAACTTGCTCCAGAGTGCTCAGGGTGAAGGTTCACCTTCCAACAGGACTAAGCACACAACCAAGACAGTGTAGGAGTGGCTTTGGGACAAGTCTCTGAACGTCCTTGAGTGGCCCAGCCAGAGATCAGACTTGAACCCGATCGAAAATCTCTGGAGAGACCTGAAAATAGCTATGCAGCTATGCTCCCCATCCAACCTGACAGGATCTGTGGAGAAAAATGGGAGAAACTCCCCAAACACAGGTGTGCCAAGCTTGTAGTGTCATACCCAAGAAGACTCAAGGCTGTAATCACTGGCAAAGGTACTTCAACAAAGTACTGAGTAAAGGGTCTGAATACTTATTGAAATGTTATGTTTCAGGTAGAACATTTTCTAAAAACCTGTTTTGGCTTTGTCATTATGAGGTATAATTCAATACATTTTAGAATAAGGCTGTAACGTAACAAAATGTGGAAAAATTCAATGGGTCGGGACATGTTCCGAATGCACTGTACCTGTAAACCTGTTTATACTTTGAATGCCTATCACTGGAGCCAATGTCCCCACTTTGGACTGTGTGTTTTTGTAAAATCTCTGCTAAGGGAGTGAGGGATGTGCCAGACGAGGGGAGAAGAAGAGGGAGGAGAGGAATCATCAGTACTGCAGCCATGCCTGCAGTGCCGCCCCTTCTCTCCCTCTCTCTCTCTGTCTCTCTCACTCTCCCTCCCCTCCTCCTAGAAAACAATCTAGTATGGCAGTAAAACAAGGTCCTACAAAGCCGGAAGGCAGATTATTCCTGGTTTATCACTCCGTGACTGGAATTCCACCACTGAGTAGCCAAATGGCATTATCAATTTTGTTCACCATGGCAACCCCTGTCACCTTAAGACTGCGCCTCCCTGGAACGTGCCTGAGTGGGCATCTGTCAGACAAGACCAGTGTGGTCTCTTTCTCTCTGTAACTATTTTTCTTTCTCTTTCAATCCCTTGTTCAGCTCTCCCTCCCTTTTTCACGCCCCTCTGCTCTGTAATTTTGGGGAGAAACGTGTAGAGTTGAAGACAGATGATGAGTCTGGCTGATGGCTGTTTGGTCTCTATCGATCAAAGGAACAGTATCCAGCCTCAAATTTCCTTATGCCCTTGTAACTTTTGCCGTGGCCAGGAGACAGCTAGGAGAGATTAAAATATATATATATTTTAACAACAAGTCCTTAATCTTTCAAAATGTCTCCCTCTGATTTGTGACCTTGACGATGTGTTGACGCAGGAGAGGGTGGCAGGACAGGACGAGTCGTCACATACACCAAATACCAAACCTGACCTGGCACCCTACGGAGATGGAAGGTGTCAGAAGAATTCTGTGTCATAGGTCAACAACACATTGGCACATGTGAGCTGCATACACCCCGAGCAAATCACGCTCTTTTTGAGGGAAGAGGTGGGTTGTGTAAAAATGTGTGTTTTCGAGGGAACCATGATGACCTGGTTATACTGCTGACCATGGTAGAGGGTGGGTGGTCAGTGTCACAGTTTGTTTGTGACTTCCCCTTGGTAATGGGTCTGTGAGGTGGTGTTTGTTTATCTGAGTGTGTATACTTGTACGTGCGTGTGTATACTTGTGTGTGTGTGTGTGTACTGATGAGTGTTTTCCCCTTGGTCATGTTTCTAGGAGGTAATATGTGTGTACATCTGACTCTACACATATAGGGCATTCACACCGGTGTGTGTGTTTATCTACGTTAGTGTGTCTGCACTTACTGCCACGGTCATTTAGTGTTGTCTCCTTGGTGACGTGTATTTGTGTATATGCGCGCATCAAATCAAATTGATCATATACACATGGTTAGCAGATGTTGTTGCAAGTGTATATCATGACACAAGGCGAGACCCAGATGCAGACACAGGAGGCAGATGGTTGGAGTCTTACAATATTTATTAATCCAATAAGGGATGGCAAGAGAATGGTCGTGGACAGGCAAAAAGGTCAAAACCAGATCAGAGTCCAAAAGGTACCGAAGGGCAGGCAGAATCAAGGTCCGGGCAGGAAGGATGATCAGACAGGCAGGAAAGTAGTCCAGAGTCAGGCAGGGGTCAAAACCAGGAAGACTATCGAAAGAAAATATCAAAAGGAGTACGGAAAAAACAAGCTGGTTGACTTGACTAACATACAAGACAAACTGGCACAGAGACAGGAAACACAGAGATAAATACACTGGGGAAAATAAGCAACACCTGGAGGGGGTGGAGACAATCACAGGAACAGGTAAAACAGATCAGTGCAGAAAAATGCTTCTAGTTCCGACAGTGCAGCAATATCTAACAAGTGATATCTAACAATTCCACAGCAACTACCTAATACACACAAATCTAAGTAAAGGAATACAAAAACATATGAATATAAATATATGGACGAGCAATGTTAGAGCAGCATAGACTAAGATACAGTAGATAGTATAGAATACAGTATATACATATTGTGGCGAAATCTGCACGGAGCCTTCACCGTGCACTGCCACTTTAAGAGCGCATGAGCAGTAAGGAAGGAGAAAATAAAGAGAGCTCGTTCAGCTCTTTGGGGAGGGGCTCTTTGGTGGCGCGACAGTTTGATTGTGTGTGCTGTGCTGCAGAAGTCTTGTTTGTTTTCAGCGTGTGTAGTTTATAGAGTATTTAACTCAATCATCGGTGTAATCGCTCTAGGTCGTGGTTGTTTTCGTTTGGGACCACGCCCGTTATGGATCGCATGGATTAGTAGCAACATTGTTGCGAAGCTTTAACATACAAACCAACAAACCATCGGACAGTCAGACAGTACACCTGCACGCCTGAAGACCACAGCTAAGATCTCTCTTGTTCTCTTTCTCTTTTTCTCTTCCCTCTATCGTTCCAGTGCTTTACCCTGCAACAGACTCTCTATTTTTCCAATGCACTTCCCATTGAAGTTCATTAGAGCTGGACTATTATTGCCCTGCCAGAAGTATACTGACATTTTAGTTAAAAGGGAGGTTGCTTGCAAGTTGTATGTTGTTATGTGAACTGTATTGAGGTGTACTAATGACATGTGGCCGAGAAGACTGTGGACATTTTTAAGGCCTTTGTTGTGTCGATGAACACCCCCCACATTCATACCCTTTGCACTCATCCACTAGAAAATAATACAGATTATTGCAAATCCTATGTTGATGACTGGGTTCGTTCTTGTATGAAGTTGCTGTTGAATTGCTATGCCATTATTAGTATTAGTATTATTGTATGAGGTATTCTTGTTTGGGTTACCCCTGTGTTGTGATGTGGGTTTTATATGGTGTGTATTCTTTTTTTCTCTCCACTGGCGATCTGGTAAACAGGCTACACTCTAGGCAGTCTCTTCTGCTGATGTGTGTGGGTCTGGTAGTGGTTCTCTCTAGTCTACTCTTTTCCTTTCGGCATGGTTAATACCTGCCTGGCGCCCGAACAAAGTCTTTCTTTACCCCTCTCTAATAAATACCGCTACAATATGAGATGAGTGATGCAAGATATTTAAACGTTATTAAAGTGCCGTTATTAAAGTGTCTAGTGATCCATTTATTATAGTGGCCAATGATATCAAGTCTGTATGTAGGCAGCAGCCTCTGTGTTAGTGATGACTGTTTAACAGTCTGAGCTCCTTGAGATACAAGCTTTTTCAGTCTCTGTTCAAGCTTTGATGCACCTGTACTGACCTAACCTTCTGGATGGTAGCAGGGTGAACAGGCAGTGGCTCAGGTGGTTGTTTTCCTTTATGATCTTTTTGGCCTTCCTGTGACATCGGGTGCTGAAGGTGTCCTGGAGGGCAGGTAGTTTGCCCCCAGTGATGCGTTGTGCAGATCGCACCACCCTCTGGAGTGCCCTGCGTAGAGCCCATCTGTGTTTGCATGTGTGGGTTTGTGTGCATGATCGTGTGTGTGTGTGTGTGTGTGTGTGTTTGCATGCCCCTGTGTCCTTGGCAGAGCAGTGCTAGTGTACAGACTGCTGTGACAGCCCCAGTGAGTCAGTTTGGAGTTGGATAGGGTTTCAGACACACTAGGCACTGATTTGAGATCAGTCAGTGAGTTTCAGATCACCTACAGGGTGTTAGCAGCTCTGCGCTGCAGGGTGGAGAGTGCTGACTTTAGATCAGTCATTATGCAATTCTGTGCTCCAGGATTTAGGCAGGCCCTTGAGACATGACTGCTGCTGTCAGTGCTTAGACAGCACTGATCCCTGCCAAGTCTCTGTCAGTGGCTGTCTCAGAGATTTATTCATATGAGGATGAGGTCTGTTTGGGTTGAGTCCCTAGTTGCCTTTTCAATAGTCAGAGTGGAGGATTAGTTGAGTTTGTGCTTAACAGGTGAAGGTCTGTCCTTCAAACACAGATACCTTTTTCCATGCTTTTACCTATGTTCTTGTAAGTCATACATACGCAGGCAGATTGACACTCCATTGATCTATAATTGAAATGAGTTGTTGTATAAAGGGTTAAGGCTTAGAGGATGAAAACCAGCTGCATTTTCAGGTGTAAGCAATACGGCATAATCTTATCATTGGGCTGGTTTTAACCTAAAATCTGACCACTGCAGATGAACCAGAGGAGATTAGAACATTGAGACTAAAGCTTTAACATTGTTGAGACCTGTATATGTTTACTTCTATCAGCAAACAATATGAACTATTTTCAGGACAAGTTAAAGTCAAGATTGGAAGGATTACACATTGCCCTCTTCCTCTCCTCCTCTCCTCCTCTCAGTACCAGAGACGAGCTAAGTGAAGTGGAGTGCTAACCACTATCAGAATCCCCATCTGCAATTAGCAAGAAAGAAGAAGTGGTTATGCAGGCTTACCCTCCAGGCTCCATTGCATTCCGTTGAATTAGAAACAATTATTTTACAAGTATTGTGGTTGCCCTATATATATATCAATATGGGCCTGTCTGCATTTTCCTCCTCTGACTGAAATAGCCCACTATATCTAATTGAAATAGTCATGAGCATGGTAGTATACCTACATTGTGTTTGTTTTTAATTTCCCACTGACTGTCTCATTAAAGGTAAAGGGTTAGAAAGTCTCTGTGGTTGTAAATAAGGACGTTGGTGATGGGCAATCACCCATGTCTCTCTTCAGAGGAGATGGCTCATGGCTGTTCTCATTCACAGGCACAAACACCAATGAGTGGGAAATGACTGCTTAATGACTTTAATTACAGTGCTTTATCTAACGAGGATCTTGTGCAGAGGAATGTCTGGGTGGTGGACCTGTGATCCCACTGTATTAGATAACTTTCAGAAGAGGGTGTGTTTGTTTATAAAGGTAGGGGATCACAGTGGATTAGTGGATCATAAATAAGAGAGCCATAAGTCTATTTTCATCACAAATGTTTCTTTTATTTTCTACTCCCTCAGATATCAGTTAAATATATATATACAGTACCAGTCAAAAGTTTGGACACCTACTCATTTAAGGGTTATTCTTTATTTTTACAATTTTCTACATTGTAGAATAATAGTGAAAACATCAAAACTATGAAATAACACATATGGAATCATGTAACCAAAAAAGTGTTAAACAAATCAAAATATATTTTAGATTTTAGATTCTTCAAAGTAGCCACCCTTTGACTTGATGACAGCTTTGCACACTCTTTGCATTCTCTTAATTCTCTCTTATTGCTATTATAAACTGATTACCAACATAATTATAGCAGTAAAAATACATGTTTTGTTATACCCGTGGTATACGGTCTGATATACCACGACTATCAGCCAATCAGCATTCAGGGCTCGAATCACCCAGTTTGTAATGAGCATTTTAAAATGAAGCGATTGTTCTCGGTTAGGAGGAAAACAGCAATACTTGACCTCATGATATTAAAATACAGATCAATACCTGACCTCGTTATTATCCTTTAACGATTGAATTGTGTCTTTGAATATATTTTCAAAGTCGCAGAATTCAGTACTGGAGAAAGTGATCATTGTAGTGTGTCAAGCCCTACCCAACTACCCACCAGGTTTATAGCACATTTAATTTCTGGCTATTTAATGGTGTATAATTTAAGACCTTAGGTCTTTATACCACTATGAAATAACGTTAAAGGTAGTCTCAGCGGTAGCACTTTATAGCAACTCCTATAATAAAGCATGTATAATGGATTAGTAAATAGTTTATTTATAATTTATTAATCATTACTCTATTATTCATAAGATGTTAGGTACAGGTCCTTAAAGTATAAACCATGTACTAACCATTAGTTAAGTCTTGTTGTGTGGCCTCATCTGAAGTGTGGGCTATTTTACTTTAGAAGTGTTTGAGTGACCGGTGTAATTTCTCACAAAAGATGGACATGCCATTGGTAGACATTCCAGCAGTACTTGATGCCCCCCTCTGGGATATGTGGGACGATAGCGTCCCATCTCGCCAAACAGCATGTGAAAGTGCAGGGCGCCAAATTCAAAACAACTAAAATTTCATAATTAAAATTCCTCAAGCATACAAGTATTTTACACCATTGTAAAGATAAAATTCTCGTTAATCCAGCCACAGTGTCTGATTTCAAAAATGCTTTACAGCGAAAGCTCCACAAACGATTATGTTAGGACTTCATGTTACACAATACATGTATGTTTTGTTTGTTAAAGTGCATATTTATATCAAAAAATCCAATTTCACATTGCCGCGTTACGTTCAGTAGTTCTAAAACATCCAGTGATTTTGCAGAGAGCCACATCAATTTACAGAAATACTCATCATAAATGTTGATGAAAATACAAGTGTTATACATGTAATTAGAGATATAGTTCTCCTTAATGCAATTGCGGTGTCCGATTTCAAAAAAACTTTACAGAAAAAAGCAAACTATGCAATAATCTGAGTACAGCGATCAGACAACAATGCAGCCAAAAAGATATCCGCCATATTGTGTAGTCAACATTAGTCAGAAATAGCGTTATAAATATTAACTTACCTTTGATGATCTTCATCAGAATGCACTCCCAGGAATCCCAGTTCCACAATAAATGTTTGATTTGTTCGATAAAGTTCCTCATTTACGTCCAAATAGCTTCTTTTGTTAGGGCCTTTGGTGAACAAATCCAAACTTGCGTTCAGGTCCAGCCAAACGCCGGACGTAAAGTTCAAAAAGTTCCGTTCCAGCCCGCAAAAACTTGTCAAACTAAGTATAGAATCAATCTTTAGGATGTTTTTAACATAAAAATCAATACTGTTCCAACCGGAGAATTCCCATGTCGGTAGAAAAGCAATGGAACGAGAGCTAACTATCTCGTGCCCGCGCAGCAGAGCCTGTGGCACTCTGCCAGATACCAGGTTCAATCCCCTCTCATTCACCCCCACCTCACAGTAGAAGCCTCAAACAACGTTCTAAAGACTGTTGACTGTTGATCTAGTGGAAGCCTTAGGAAGTGCAATACGACCCCATTTACACTGTATATTGGAATGGCAAAGAGTTGAAAAAATATTAAAATATTTTTTAGAAATGTCACTTTCACACATTAACAAGTCCAATAGAGCAAATGTCCGATTTCAAAAATGCTTTACAGCGAAGCACAACATATGAGGTCATAGCTAAGTCAAAAAAACACACATCCATTTTTCCAGACAAACATAGGAGTCACAAAAAGCAGAAATATAGATAAAATGAATCACTAAACTTTGCTGATCTTCATCAGATGACACTCATAGGACATCATGTTACACAATATATGTTTTGTTCGATAATGTGCATATTTACATCCAAAAATCTGTTTACATTGGCGCCTTACGTGCAGTAATGTTTTGATTCCAAAACATCCAGTGATTTTGCAGAAATACTCATAATAAACATTGATAAAAGATACAAGTGTTATTCACAGAATTAAAGATAGACTTCTCCTTAATGCAACCGCTGTGTCAGAGTTCAAAAAACCTTTACGGAAAAAGCATAATCTGAGAATGGCGCTCAGAGCCCAATCCAGCCAAAGAAATATCCGCAATGTTGGAGTCAACAGACGTTAGAAATAACATTAGAAATATTCAATTACCTTTGATTATCTTCATCAGAAGGCACTCCCAGGAATCCCAGTTCGACAATAAATGACTGATTTGTTCCTTAAAGTCCATCATTTATGTCCAAATAGCCACTTGTTGTTAGCGTGTTCAGCCCAGTAATCCATCTTCATGAGGCGCAAGCACTTTGTCCAGACAACTTGAAATGTTCCATTACAGGTCGTAGAAACAAGCCAAACGATGTATGGAATCAATCTTTAGGATGTTTTAAACATAAATCATCAATAAGGTTCCAACCGGAGAATTTCATTGTCTGAAGAAAAGCATTGGAACGAGAGCTAACTCTGTCAGGAGCGCACGTCACGAGCCTGAGACACTCTGCCAGACCCATGACTCATTCAGCTCCCATTCCCCCCTCCTTCATAGCAGAAGCCTGAAACAAGTTTCTAAAGACGGTTGACATCTAGTGGAAGCTTAGGAAGTGCAACTTGACTCCATAGACACTGTGTATTCAGTAGGCTAAGCTTTGAAAAACTACAAACCTCAGATTTCCCACTTCCTGGTTGGAATCTTCTCAGGTTTTCACCTGTCATATGAGTTCTGTTATACTCACAGACATCATTCAAACAGTTTTAGAAACGTAAGAGTATTTTCTATCCAATACTAATAATAATATGCATATATTAGCATCTGGGACAGCGTAGGAGGCAGTTCACTCTCGGCACGCTATTTATCCAAAAGTGAAAAGGCTATCCCCTATCCCAAAAAGGTTAACAGAAAAATCCACATAAACTATCCTTTGGTATATTTTTGCATTGGTCTTTGTTTGTCCTAAGATCACCATGCGCAATGCCACGCGTCGGCTGGTGTGGTGTAAGCTCTGCATCATTGGAGCAGTGGAATCTGGGTTTGGGGGATGCCAGGAGAACACTACCTGCCCCAATGCATAGTGCCAACTGTAAAGTTTGATGGTCTGGGGCTGTTTTTCATGGTTCGAGCTAGGTCCCTTAACTCCATTGAAGGAAAATCTTAACACTATACAATGACATTCTAGACGATTCCGTGTTCCCAACTTTGTGGCAACAGTTTGGGGAAGGCCCTTTCCAGTTTCAGCATGAAACATGCACAAAGCGAGGTTCATACATACATTTTACAGGCCTGCACAGAGTCTTGACCCCATCCAACATCTTTGGGATGAATTGGAACGCAGACTGCGAGCCAGGCCTAATCATCCAACATCAGTGCCCGACCTCACGAATGCTCTTGTGGCTGAATGAAAGAAAGTCCCTGCAGTAATGTTCCAACATCTAGTGGAGGCTGTTATAGCAGTAAAGGGGGGACCACCTCGATATTAATACACATGATTTTGGAATGAGATGTTCGATGAGCAGTGTCCATATACTTTTGGTCATGTAGTGTATTACTGAAAATGCATGTATATTCAGGTGTGACAGCTGGAGAATAAATGTATTATTCCCTTTTCCCATTTTAGCTAGTGGGATTGGGAAACCCTGGTCTGACTCAACGGGTTATGGTTCTGGTCCCAGAGGTCTTTGCTTTTTTATATCAGATCTCTCCCTCTCACCATCCCTCCATCCATTTTGTTTTCTTTGGGCTTTTAAAGTAATGAGAATATGTTCCACATTATAGGTTTTCAATCTGTATGAGGTGTTACACCCGGGGCAACAGATTTCTCCAGACTTCATGAGTGTGGAGGTTGATTGTAGTTTCAAGGTAGGCTACCATCGCATGATATTCCTTAGCATGTTGCTTTAATGAATAGTTTCACTCAAAATACCCAAAACTTGACTTTTTAGACAAAGGAAATTGGTTTAAGGCATTGCATCTCAGTGCTAGATGCGTCACCACAGACCCTGGTTCGATTCTAGGCTCTATCACAACCGGACGTGATTGGGAGTCCCATAGGGCGGCGCGCAATTGGCCCAGCATCGTCCGGGTTAGAGTTTGGACATGGTAGGCCGTCATTGTAAATAAGAATTTGTTCTTAACTGACTTGCCTAGTTAAATAAAGGTTCAATTAAAAATAATTATAATAAAAAAATACAAAATGTAATAATAAGAGTAATACAAATAACAGAGTAGCAGCAGCAAATGATGAGTGTAAAAGTGTGTGAGTGTGTATACTGTATATGTGTGTAATGTGTGTGTGTGAATGTAGTGTATGTGAATGTGTGTGGGAGTGTGTATGTGGTGTGTGTATATATAGTCCAGTGAGTGTGTGTAGGGTCAGTGCAGATAGTTTGGGTAGCATTAGTTGAGTATTTAGCTGTCTGGATATTTAGTAGTAAAATTGGGGGGTAGAAGCTGTCTCGGACGGTAGCAGAGTAAACAGTCTATGGCTTGGCTGGCTGGAGTCTGGCAATTTTTTGGGCCTTCCACTGACACTGCCTAATATAGTGGTCCTGGATGGCAGGGAGCTCGGCCCCAGTGATGTACTGGGCTGTCCGCACCACCCTCTGTAGCGCTTTGCGGTCAAGGCCAGTGCATTTGCGATACCACGCGGTGATGCAGCCAGTCAGTGGTGCAGCTGTATAACTTTTTGAGGATCCGAGGGCCCATGCCATGCCCTCTTCACGACTGTGCAGATGTGAGTGGACCATGTTCATTCCTTAGTAATGTTGACACCAAGGGACTTGAAGCTCTCCACAACAGCCTTGTCAATGTGGATGGGGTGTGCTCTCCCCTCTTTCTGTTATTCATGTTTTGTGTTTCATATACAGTTGAAGTTGGAAGTTTACATACACCTTAGCCAAATACATTTAAACTCAGTTATTCACAATTCTTGACATCTCAGAATAATAGTAGAGAGAATGATTTATTTCAGCTTTCATTTCTTTCATCACATTCCCAGTGGGTCAGAAGTTTACATACACTCAATTAGTATTTGGTAGCATTGCCTTTAAATAGTTTAAATTGGGTCAAACGTTTTGGGTAGCCTTCCACAAGCTTCCCAAAATAAGTTGGATGAATTTTGGCCCATTCCTCCTGACAGAGCTGGTGTAACTGTGTCAGGTTTGTAGGCCTCCTTGCTCGCACACGCTTTTTCAGGTCTGCCCACAAATGTTCAAACTTTAACTTCCTGACTGATGTCTTGAGATGTTGCTTTAATATATCCACATAATTTTCCTCCCTCATGATGCCATCTATTTTGTGAAGTGCACCAGTCCCTCCTGCAGCAAAGCACCCCCACAACATGATGCTGCCACCCCCATGCTTCATGGTTGGGATGGTGTTCTTCGGCTTGTAAGCGTCCCCATTTTTCCTCCTATCATAACGGTGGTCATTATGGCCAAACAGTTCTATTTTTGTTTCATCAGACCAGAGGACATTTCTCTAAAAAGTATGATATTTGTCCCCATGTGCAGTTGCAAACTGTAGTCTGGCTTTTTTATTGCTGTTTTGGAGTAGTGGCTTCTTCCATACTGAGCAGCCTTTCAAGTTATGTCGATAAAGGACTCATTTTACTGTGGATATAGATACTTTTGTACCTGTTTCCTCCAGCATCTTCACAAGGTCCTTTGCTGTTCTGGGATTGATTTGCACTTTTCAAACCAAAGTACGTTCATCTCTAGGAGACAGAATGCGTCTCCTTCTTGAGCGGTATGACAGCTGCATGGCCTTTGTACAGATGAACGTGGTACCTTCAGGCATTTGGAAATTGCTCCCAAGGATGAACCAGACTTATGGATGTCTAAAAAAATGTTGGTTGATTTCTTTTGATTTTTCCCATGATGTCAAGCAAAGAGGTACTGAGTTTGAAGTTAGGTTTTGAAATACATCCACAGGTACACCTCCAATTTACTCAAATTATGTCAATTAGCCTATCAGAAGCTTCTAAAGCCATGACATCATTTTCTGGAATTTTTCAAGCTGTTTAAAGTCACAATCAATTTAGTGTATGTAAACTTCTGACCCACTGGAATTAGGATACAGTGAATTATAGGCGAAATAATCTGTCTGTTAATAACAATTGTTGGAAAAATGACTTGTGTCATGCACAAAATATATGTCCTAACCGACTTGCCGAAACTATAGTTTGTTAACAAGATGTTTGTGGGGTGGCTGAAAAGCGAGTTTTAATGACTCAAACCTAAGTGTATGTAAACTTCCGACTTCAACTGTACGTCTATTGGATTAGTGACAGGAAGTCTGAGGAAAGCCAGCTACATTATCAGAGTTGGTCAACTTGATTTCTCTGAGGAAATATGAGAAATATTATTAAAACAAGTGAATTTGACTGTATTGCATCCTTGAAATCTTCCCTAAAGTTTTGATTACAGTTATGTAGAAAACATTCACAGAGATTTTTCAGAGCTTCCCAGATATGAGAAGTGCTTCTCTGAGGGCAGTTAGAGAGGATTAATGCTAGCCTATTAGCGGTTTTAGGGTCATTAACACAGCTTTGGTACTATTAACTTCAAGTCAAGACTCCCAGTAGCCATGGGTTAGAGACGAGGAGTAGGAAATTAGCGCATTAGGGCTCTAGCTTTATGTCAACAGTTTAATATGGTTTAGGGTTGTGTCATGGAGATATTAGCATAGCCCTATTAGGAAAACAAGGGCTTAGATCTGACATTGTACTAGTGTACAGAATTGTATCAAATTCCCTGTTGCTGGGATTAGAAGGTGTATGTCAACGGTCTCATCAGTTTCTCAGTAACATAAGAAAACATGAAAGACAAAAGAAGACAGTGGCTTTACATCACCATGCACCAACCTAAAGAGAACCACGTATTGTATTCGCAAAAGCGTCAATATCCAGTCCCTCCAGGAATCCGCGATTGCAATTTTTTGTGCAAAATCAACAATTCCATGCATATTATGAGGGCTTGCAAATTTGAACAATCACAGCACTATTTCCGCATAATATGGTTCAATCAAGCCACATGTCAACAAACTTTTTCCCTCATCTGTGCATTTTAGCAAAACATTTGACAAAACCATTGCATATTACCACGCAAATTGCCAGAATTGCTGCAGCAAAATATCACAAAAAACCTGTCTTCATATACTGCACCTCCTTTCTTATATCAACATGTTTTCTCTTTATTTGTACACGCTGTATAAAATGATCTAAAGCGGCCATCCATTCCAACCTCTGCAGCCCCATCATCATGTATCTACGATCCATAGAGAAAGTGTTTCCCTGTAGAGCCTAACAACTTTTTGAGTGGCCTGCATCAACCATTAAGCTGTTAATCATCATTCTCCCCTGCAACCTGGCCCTGTCAACATACATGCACACACTGTTGACAACGACACGCATGACACACACACAAGTACGCGCTATCAGATTACTGCAGTAACCTCAGAGTAGAGGTATCACTTTAGCTGTATGTCTATGTGTGCTTGGCTCCAAAAAGGAATATCTCTTTCTCACAGGGTGAGAGAGGGGGAGGAGGACCTCTCTAAGTGAACAAGGTGATGAGAGAGGGAGAGGTCGGGAGGAGCTGCGAGAGAAGGGTAAGAGAGGGAGAGAATTGGAAAAAATAGAGATGGTGGGGAGAGGGAGGGAGGGGAGTGGAAGGAAGAGATACGGGGGAAGAGCGAGAGTAGTGTGAACACAGCAGGACAGGGTGTTGGCTCGTCAGATTGACTGCATACCAGCAGGCTGGTTATAGTAAGAGATCCTCATGAAGAACACCTCACACACACTTCATGTGCAGGGGCAGTAGGGGCCACCAATCTTGCCAGAGGTGATGTACATGTAGCTGATGTGTTCCATGAGACTGCTAGCCGTGCATCACCTCTGTTGGAGTCCTTGAGCTGCTCACTGGTCGGCTGTCTGAGAGACACAGGCACACACTGTATGATGGATAGATTACATGCTGGTATCCTATGTCCATGTAATAATGGCAGCAGGTGAGGTGAAGTGAGAGATTTTACACTTTTAATGAGGATAGATTGATCTGATGAAGAATGGGGGGGGGGGGCTTGTGATAGGCTAGCCATTATAGGGTAAAGCTCATTGTTCTTTATTTTCTCTCTCAGGTGGAGGTTGGCCCCTCACAAGACAACAACAAACGGTAACTGTGGTTTTTTCCTTGGCAACAGTTGCCAGTTACACTCCTCTGAACTGTCCAGTCCTCCTGTGTGTGAGGTGCAGCTTGTGTGTGTGTGTGTGAGTGGTGTGTGTGTGTGTGAGTGAATAACCTTGGTGCCTGACCCTGCCTGCCACACAGACATAAGAGGCTTTGGCGTGTGTGTGTTTAGACGTGGATCACTGTAGCAGAGCTCACAGAGTGGGAAACAGTTACATGGAAGAGTGTTGGCAAGATACACTACTGGTCACTACTGGTTTGGACACACCTACTCATTCAAGGGTTTTTCTTTATTTTTACTATTTTCTACGTTGTAGAATAATAGTGAAGACATCAAAACTATGGAATAACACATATGGAATCATGTAGCAACCAAAAAAGTGTAAAAATTCTAAATATATTTCAGCTTTGAGAATCTTTTACTCAAGTAGTATTTGACTTGAGTAACTTTCTATTAAGGTATATTTTACTCAAGTAGTATTTTACTTGAGTAACTTTCTATTAAGGTATCATTTACTCAAGGATGACAATTGGCTACTTTTTCCACCACTGTAGTTAGGAATAGGTTAGAGTTCTATTAAGATACGAGGTGAATGCTGGTGTGACAGGTTATATCAGGGGTTAGTGTTTTACCTACCAAATGTATTAACACTAGAAGAGCAGAGGGAGTCATTTTGACTCAATATGAATAAGATATTTTTAAAATCATGCCCCCCTCCTTCTTTGACTAAATACAACTATTTAACACACGGGTGTAAGAATTTGTGTTATTAGCAGTTTTAAAGAATATGCTCCGATATTTCCTGGTTGCAAAAATATAGCGTAGAGCAAGTATAGTGTTGAGAATCATTGTACCATCTAAATGGCTGTGAAATATATTTTCCATAACCAAAAATATAGTCTTTTCAGCTGTTTGAAGTTGGTGTACAAAACTGAAAGTAAAAGAAAAAACAAAACTTAAAGATTCTGAGCTTTCCAAAAACCTTTTGACAAATTACTTTCTAAATGGAAGAGATCAGCTCTATTTCAAAATATAACTTTTCCAAAAATAAACACAATTCCATGAACTCAACACCTCAGCATGAGGCAACAGATTGCCTACAGTAACATAAACTGATGAAAATGCTATCGTGTTCTTTGAATATTTTTTGGGGGGAGGAATTACTCTGATTTTACCCAATACCTTCATAAACACAACCAGATAATGAGCATATATGAAATATATTTTAGACTGTTATAATGTTTGAGTCAACTATATCTACAGTATGTTCAGTCTATTCTTTGATACGATACAGTATAGTGTAGTACAGTAGGTGTCTACTTTAAATGTCTATCAGCCAGGCATGAGAGCCCAGACCCCAATCATCTTACTGTGGGAGGCATGATAAGAAAGCAAACTGATTCAACTGTTACATAACCCAGCCATGTCGGTTGTCAGTCTCAGTGAAGGCTGAGACAGAGACGTTCATTCCCCCTGTGCACAGGACATGTCATGCTGGCTCACCTCTGGCCCCCAGCCCTGACCCCAAGCCCTACACAGGGTCATGATCTCTGTCCATCTCTACTTCTGACTCTTTTTCATCCTCCCCTCTCTCCTTCTGGGACACTTGTTCTGTACCACCCCCTCCTCTCTTCTTTATGTCTGACTGCCCCCATGGCTCACTGTGACTTACCTCCTGGATTTTGAGCTGGGCTTTGACATTGGTTCCCTATGACAGCTTCTACCAGGCTACCAGGCCTTAGTGGACTGACTAATAGGCAGCTGTGTGTGTCTCCCTCTCAAAGCTGGTATTAGCAGAGCAAACCTGGGCAGATGCATGCACACACACACACTATATAATTACTGTTTGTGGAGTCTTTGACGTGCCATCCAGGTGGTAGTGCCCATTCCCATGCCCAAGGCCTTGTCACATTGTCCACCCTTATACACCCACATCCTATTGCGGAACCCCTCGACAACATTCCGCTGAAAGGTAGCGCGCAAAATTTAAAAAATATTTTTTAGAAATATGTTACTTTCACACATTAGAAGTCCAATACAGCAAATGAAAGATAAACATCTTGTTAATCTACTCATCGTGTCCGATTTTAAAAAATGCTTTACAGCGAAAGCACCACATGATTTTTAGGTCATAGCCAAATCAAAAAAACACACAGCCATTTTTCCAGCCAAACATAGGAGTCACAAAAAGCAGAAATATAGATGAAAGTAATCACTAACCTTTGATGATCTTCATCAGATGACACTCATAGGACATCATGTTACACAATACATGTATGTTTTGTTCGATAATATGCATATTTATATCCAAATATCTCAGTTTACATTGGCACCTTACGTGCAGTAATGTTTTGATTCCAAAACATCTGGTGATTTTGCAGAAATACTCATAATAAACATTGATAAAAGATACAAGTGTTATTCACAGAATTAAAGAGACTTCTCCTTAACCTGTTGCGTCTACCAAACCCGGATCCGGGATTCTATTTACAGACCTAAGCTCATTACCATAACGCAACGTTAACTATTCATGAAAATCGCAAATGAAATGAAATAAATATGCCATCTCTCAAGCTTAGCCTTTTGTAAACAACACTGTCATCTCAGATTTTCAAAATATGCTTCTCAACCATAGGAAAACAATCATTTGTGTAAAAGTGGCTAGCTAGCGTAGCATTTAGCGTTAGCATTAGCGTTAGCATCCAGCACGCAAGATTTCAACAAAAACATAAAAGCCTTCAAATAAAATAATTTACCTTTGAAGAACTTCGGATGTTTTCAATGAGGAGACTCTGTTAGATAGCAGATGCTCAGTTTTTCCCAAAAAGATTCTTTGTGTATTAGAAATAGCTCCGTTTTGCACATCACATTTGGCTACCAAAAAAAAAACGAAAATTCAGTCCTCAAAACCTGAACTTTTTTCCAAATTAACTCCATAATATCGACTGAAAACATGGCAAACGTTGTTTAGAATCAATCCTCAAGGTGTTTTTCACATATCTCTTCAATGATATATCGTTCGTGGAAGCATGGTTTCTCCCCTCAATCAAATGGAAAAGTACAAGCAGCTGGCGTTTGCGCACCGAATTCCACGCAGGACACCAGGCGGACACTTGGAAAATGTAGTCTCTTATGGTCAATCTTCCAATGATATGCCTACAAATACGTCACAATGCTGCTAACACCTTGGGGGAACGATAGAAAGTGTAGGCTCATTCCTTGCGCAATCACAGCCATATAAGGAGACAATGGAAAACAGAGCTTCAGAGATTCTGCTTTTTTCCTGGTTGACGCATCATCTTGGTTTCGCCTGTAGAATGAGTTCTGGGGCACTTACAGACAATATCTTTGCAGATTCTGAAACTTCAGAGTGTTTTCTTTCAAAAACTGTCAAGAATATGCATAGTCGAGCATCTTTTCGTGACAAAATATCGCGCTTAAAACGGGAACGTTTTTTTTATCCAAAAATGAAATAGTGCCCCTAGAGATCAAAGAGGTTAACCTCTCTGAGCACGGAACCCGGTAGCGGGCTGAAATTCCACAACATACGGTGATCGCTACATAAATAGTCATATTAAACATTCATGAAAATCCAAGTGTCTCACATGTATCGAAAGCCTAGAATTTTGCTAATCCAACTGCGTTGTCAGATTTAAAAAAGGATTTACTGCGAAAGAATACGATGAGATTATCTGAGCATAGAGCCCCATAAAAAAACAACAATTTCAACCAGCACAGGCGTAACATAATCACAAACTGCATTAAAATAAATTGTTTACCTTTGACGACCTTCGCCTGTTTGCAATCCCAATGCTCATTGTTACACAATTAATGATCTTTTGTTTGATAAAATCTGTTTTTATAGCCTAACCCGAAACATTTTGTGAACCGCTTGTGTCGTGAATTCCGTCTCATTCCATTTTCGACGACACATTTCAGTTAAACAACCCACACAGAACGTGACTTTTCCAGTCATGTTTGGTTTCATTGCAATCAACTGGTTTGTTTGTAACACAGCTTGTTTGTTTAACACAACCAAACCTGATGGGCCATTTCGCGGGACGTATTGACTGAAAGAAACCGATTTGAAGACAACAAGTAATGACATCACTCTGCACAAATTATATGACCACTGTTTTGTTGATTGACTATATTTTAAACCAATGACCACTGATCGTCTTGAAATCTTGCTGGGTAGATAGCCAATGAGCTGAGGTAAATGGCAGTATGCAATGGTTGTGTGTGGGAAGACCAACCCATGTCGTAAACTCCAGCGTAAAGAGAGTCATTCGCTATTGAAGTTTTATTCCGGAAGGAGCTACGCATTTTACGCACAGCGTTGTTTTGGTAAATGCGCAGATTCAGCTGTTTATATATCAATCAGTATGGTGACTAAGTCAGGGAAAGCTATATCTAAGTCTAGATATACAGATGTACACACAATTTTAGAAGAAATTGATCAGAAAAGTGAGACAGAGATTGTTGTAGGACTATTCATTTAGCGATTCCCAAGTGGAGGAATATTTTTTGAACGGAGAGGACACCTTTGTAGCCACTGTGTATAATCTGTAACGTGCCTGCAGAAGAGGAACAATGTCACCGTTTTGGACTGGTAAGTTCTTCTCATGCTAATGCCCTTGTTTGAAATTAATAATATGTGTCGAAGTGACGAAGTCCAGAGATATATGAGACCAGGGACGATGAGGGACCGGTAGTGACTGATGGAGGCCAGAAGGAGCTTGCCGTGGAGTCTTGTTCTGAGCACACACTGTGCATGCAGCAACGAAGGCAGAGACGTCAGGGACAATTGTGGGCCTCCAGACACGTTGTCGGAGGAAGGCTAGTGTACGATGGGACCCTGGATAACAGGTCAGCGTGTAGGAATGAGCCGGGACCGGACTGGATTAGGGACAAACAGCCGGTTAGCCGGGCCCCCTTCAGGTCCAGGCTGGGAGCGTTATGCCCCGCAGACCAGGTTCTCAATACCCCAATCCACAGTGGCAGCAAAGCATGAGGTAGGGAGAATGGTTTCAAGAGCTTGAGGGTGTGGCAGAGGAACTGTATTGGTGGGAGAGTGCGTCAGGCTTCACATTCTTTGACCCTGGGCGGTAGGAGATGGTGAAGTTAAATCTGGAGTTGAGGCACTTGGCTGTACGGAGATATTCCAGATTTTTATGGTAGGTCCAGACCACGAATGGCTGTTCTGCTCCTTCCAGCCAGTGTCTCCACGCTTCCAACGCCATCTTCACTGCCAGGAGTTTTTGGTTGCCAACATCGTAGTTCCTTTCAGCAGGATTGAGACGATGGGACAGGGATGCACAGGAATGAAGCTTCTGGTCCTGGGCAGATCGCTGGGATAGGATGGCCCCCACTCCAACATCTGAAGCATCCACTTCCACCACAAATTGACGTGAGGGGTCCGGATGGATGAAGATGGGTGCTGTTGTGAACCGATGCTTCAGGGCCACAAAGGCTTTGTCAACAGCTTAGACCATTTGAACGGTACCTTGGGAGATGTGAGTGCCGAGAGGGGGGCCACCAGGGTGCTGTAGTTGCGAATGAAACAGCGGTAGAAATGTGCAAATCCAAGAAACAATTGCAACTGCACCCTGGATGTTGGTTGAGGCCAATCCACCACTGATTTCACCTTTCCAGGATACATCTTTCCCTCAGCAATGACATATCCCAGGAAGGTGATTGTAGAGCCGTAGAACTCACACTTCTCAGCTTTCACGAACAGTTGGTTCTCCAGGAGGTGCTGAAGGACCTGTCTGACATGAAGAACATGTTCTTGTGCAGATCGGGGGAAAACCAGGATGTCGTCAAGGTACACAAACCGGTTTAGCATGTCCCGAAGCACATCATTGACCAAAGCCTGGAAAACAGCGGGACTAGAAAAAGGACTAGAAACAGGAGAATAGCAAAAGGAGTACGGGAAAAAACGCTGCTTGACTTGACTAAACATACAAGACAAACTGGCACAGAGAGACAGTAAACACAGAGATAAATACACTGGGGAAAATAAGTGACACCTGGTGGGGGTGGAGACAATCACAGGAACAGGTGAAACAGATCAGGGCGTAACAGAGAGAGAATGCATTTTGATAGTTTTATTGGTTCTGTATCACAGTGAACCTAAATCACTGTCAACCCTAATTCTCACAAAGAAATCAAATCCCTGCGGTTTAATCCCTGGCTCTTAATTCTGAACAGAGAGGAGCACAGCCAGTGTGGAGAGGAGTGGAGTGCCTCAACTTATAATGTCAATCTACTACTATTGTGAATGGTTGGTTTAAGGGTTTCAACCCTATAGCTGGCATAGCAGGTTACTGCTACTCTGGACTCCATTGGGGGGGGGGGGGGGGGGGATAGTTCTCTCAAACCCTCTCCTCCATGCGCTGAAACTGCTTGTTGTGCATTCATGTAAAAGCTATTGATTTATTTTCTCATTTCTCCAAAGATCAATACATGTCCAGGACAATGTATGTGTTACACACAGCTGAAATGAGAGTAACAAGGCTCTTGATGTCTTCTTTTTGGTATTTTTCCTTCTAAAACACCACTAATTAGTTGTTTAAATTCGGAACATAAACTGGGGTTGTGAGCCTGATTTTCCCACCACCCGGCAGAGCTATTGTTGTGCCAGCATTACATACCTTTACATAAAGCAGAAAGACTTGATTGTTTCCATGACATATTTATATTCAACTTCGTTTTCATAACACACGATGGGATGCCATCGTCCGTGTATTTATAGTCGTTTTCCTCACATTACGAGTCCTGAACTGTGACTAAGTTATTTAGCATTGTTATTGCAGTCACTAAAACTAGCTAGCTAAACTTTTAAGTACAGAAATTGCTTCCTATCCCTCAACGTATTTTTATTGCAGACTCCGAAACACTGTACCCCTGTTGATATTCCATCATATATAATTTAATTACTTTGTCTTTCCATTAAATGTTCATAGAACCCTGGATGGGTGGGAGCAAGGTCCCAGTGATGTGCTTGGCCATCTTCAACACCTGCTGGAGGGCCTTGCAGTCATGGGCAGAGAAATTCCCATACCAGGCCGTGATGCAACTGGTCAGGACGCTCTCAATGTTGCAGCGGTAGTATTTGGAGAGGACCCGGGGCGGCATATTGAATTTCTTCAGCTGCCTTAGAAAGTATAGACACTGTTGCGCCCTCTTGACAAGAGTGTTGGTGTTGTTGGTCCATTTCAAGTCCTCTGTTATGTGGACGCAGAGGAACGTATAACTGCTGACTCTCTCTACTGCAGTCCCGTTGATGTGGATCATGGCATGTTCCCTCCACTGCTTCCTGGAGTCACCAATCAACTCTTTTATTTTGCTGACATTGAGGAAGAGGTTGTTGTCATGACACCACAATGCCAGTTCACTCACCTACTCCCTATAGGCAGACTCGTCGTTGTTGGTTATCAGGCCTACAACCGTGGTGTCATCAGCAAACCTGATGATAGAGTTGCTGTCGTGCAAAGTCACGCATTTGTGGGTGAACAGAGAATACAGCAGAGGACTGATGAGGTGTTGACGAGGTATTGTTCCCAATCCTCACAGCCTGTGGTCTGCCCATCAGGAAGTCCAGGATCCAGTTGCAGAGGGTGGTGTCCAGACCCAGGGCTTTGAGCTTGGTGTCGAGCTTAGAGTGAACAATTGTGTTGAATCCTGAACTGTAGTCAATGAACAGCATTCTCAGATATTGTAGGTGTTCCTCCTGTTCAGATATGTTACGGATGTGTGAATAGCAATGGAAATCGTATCTCCCATGGATCTGTTGAAGCGGTAGACAAATTGGAGTGGATCCAGTGTACCGCGATGTGAGTCATGACCAGCCTCTCAAAGCACTTCATGATGACTGAGGTGAGCGTGACGGAGGTAGTCATTTGGGCATGTCACCTTGTTTTCCTTGTGCACTGTCTTCTTAAAGCAGGTGGGGATTACAGCCTGGGACAGGGACAGGTTGAAGATGTCAGAGAAGACGCCCGCCAAGTGATCAGCACACACTCTAAGGACGCGGCCAGGGATGCCATATAGGCTTTGTGTGTATTCACTATTTTCCTCATGTCAGCCTCGGAGAGCGAAAGCATCTGGTTGTGCAGAGCAGTGAGAGTCTTCTTGGATGGCTTGGTATTGTCTGCCTCGAAGTGAGCATATAATGTGTTAAGCTCATCTGGGAGGGAGGCTTCAGTGGGCACCACACAGCTGGATTTGCCTTTGTAGTCTGTGATAGTCTGTATTCCTTGCCACATGGTCCGCAAGTCTGACTTCTCAAAGATCAATTCAAGTTTAAGACTGTATTGTCTTTTGCATTCCTAATTGTTTTTCGGAGCTTGTACCTGCTTGCCATGGACGTGTCGCGGACCACCGAGTCATCGGGGTTTGTTCTGCTGACACTGAATGCTGCCGTACGGGCACTCAGCATTCTACGGATATCTCAGTTCATCCAGTTTTTTTGGTTGGGGTATGTCTGGATAATTAAAAACCTCTTAAGGATCAGCCTCTTTTTTTCAATTTTTGCCTAAAATGATATACCCAAATCTAACTGCCTGTAGCTCAGGCATTGAAGCAAGGATATGCATACTATTGATAACATTTGAAAGGTAACACTTTGTAGTTTGTGTAAATGTGAAATGAATGTAGGAGAATATAACACATTAACACAAACCATTTGTATTTTTTTTCTACCATCATCTTTGAAATGCAAGAGAAAGGTCACACATTCAGCTAGGAAGTCTGATGTCATTTAGATGGTGTCCACAAGAGGGAAAGAGTATATGTGCAAAGTTTCAGACTGATATCTTCAAGAATGAGCAAGCTAAATTATATTTAGTATGAAGTCACCCAGGTGTCCTTCACAATTTGCCCAAATGTACCCAAGTGGCCGAATTGGTAAATTGATAACTTTTCAAGAACGTAACTGTAAAAAATATACAAAACTGCTATGCTAACAAAAAATACAAGTTTACGCTCTCCCAAGAATGTCATACATTATGGATCATTAGCTACCCTACATAAAATGTACTAGCAGGAGACACGACAAGAATGCTGATCCAATGTCTCCAAACACAGAAGTGAAAAATGTAAGATAAGGGTCAAGTTAGCAGCTAACACTGATCCAATGTCATAAGTGAACACACCACACACCACAGACCACACACAAAATAAAACATTTAAAAATAAATGTACACACTATTTACAATTACAATATTTAGAACACCCTCTACATAAGATTATGCTGATGGTCCCAAGTCCCAAGTCTCGTTCTGCTGTAAAGCACTTACCATCCTCTACTTGTAGGCTGGCTGGGTATTCAGACCTCTAGATGGCCAGGCGGGGGTTTGTTGTGGAGCCAGGGAGAGCAGCAGTCAGACTAAGTGGGGGATGGAGGACTTGAATGTGGTTTCTTTGAAGTCAGTCTTTACCACAATTGAAGATATAAAACAATATCGGTAAAAACTCAAGTTTATTACTTATTTTATTGAACCTTTATTTTAGCAATACATCAAATAAAAAACATCTATAAACACATATTATATAGAGTGGAGAACACTGTGGTGAAGTGTGTGTACCATTTTATTATTTCTATTTTTTATTAACCTTTATTTAACTAGGCAAGTCAGTACAAATTCTTATTTACAATGACGCCTACCCCGGTCAAACCCGGATGACGCTGGGCCAATTGTGCGCCGCCCTATGGGACTCCCAATCACGGCCGAATGTGATGCAGCCTGGATTCGAACCAGGTACTGCAGTGTGTTAGACCACGGTGCCAGTCGGGAGCCTCGTGTGTATTATATGTTGACTTTGACATTGTGAATTTCGGATTTACAATATAAAATAATATAAATATAAAGAATGTTATTTCACTGACCAGTCTAAGGTAACGTTCGCGTCCTCTCCATTAGCTGTTAACTCACAGATATGCGTAACACGCTTCAACATATTCTTGCATAAATGTCCAAACGGAAGTAGCCTCCTAGCACACGAGGTTAGCTGAAAGATTGTGTGATGGACAAAGGGTTTCCACCTGCTCCTGTAAAGCACAGCTCATTAGCTATCTAGCTAGCTTGGTTTCAAAATGATAGGCGGTCATTTGCCAAACATACAGTCAATCAAGTGAACACCACCCGTGTCATCTGCACACAAAGATGCCGTATGATCCTGGCTAAAATTGGCTTTCCAGTGTATATACTGAATGCAGAATGATATAGCAAAGACTGGTTACTTTTCAGAGTGTCTGAGGAATAAATACGAATGTAATTTGACTGGTTGAAACAACGTTTAGCGTTAGATTTTCACAGAGTTCTTTCTTTGCAAGTTGAACGAGTGGAAATACAAAATCGACTGTGCATGCTATATGGACCTTTTTAGGACATGAAAAAGGATTTTATCTAACAAAATGACACTTCATGTCATCTCTGGGACCATTAGGATGACAAATCAGAGCAATATTTCAGAATGTAAGTAAATAATTTATCCTTCAGATGTGAATGTATCAAACCTGTCGCGGTGACAAGTGTTTTGTTGTTGTTCTCCTCAAAAACTAGCACAGTATTTTTTGTGCTGTAATAGCTACTGTAAATTGGACACTGCAGTTAGAAGCTTTCTGCCCATATAAGACACTTATATCTACCAACATTTTATTTCTTCGTAAAAACGACATTGTTGACACATTATGCTAATTGAGTAGACGGGACACCGATCTCTAACAAGTTTAACCTCTTTATCCTACCCCCTCCTTTTTCGAACATTCTGTTAAAAATCGCGCAACTTTTCAGCGTCCTGCTACTCATGCCAGGAATATAGTATATGCATATGATTAGTATGTGTGGATAGAAAACACTCTGAAGTTTCTAAACTGGTTAAATCACGGCTGTGACTATAACAGAGCGTGTGTTTCATCGAAAAGCGCAAGAAAAACTGGTCACTGAAATCTGAAAAAAGTATCCATTTCATGGATTATTTAAAGGAAACCAAATTTAATATGGAGACGGATGCAATTCTACAGCTTCCACACGATGTCGCCAAAAACGTCATTTTCATTGACAAAAATCCATTGAGACATTATCAATAGATCCGTGATTCCATCCAGCCTACCTCAATCGATTTTGGAAGATTGAAAAATGGACACTGTTTTCTTTTGTACAGTGCCTTGCGAAAGTATTCGGCCCCCTTGAACTTTGCGACCTTTTGCCACATTACAGGCTTCAAACATAAAGATATAAAACTGTATTTTTTGTGAAGAATCAACAACAAGTGGGACACAATCATGAAGTGGAAGACATTTATTGGGTATTTCAAACTTTTTTAACAAATCAAAAACTGAAAAATTGGGCGTGCAAAATTATTCAGCCCCTTTACTTTCAGTGCAGCAAACTCTCTCCAGAAGTTCAGTGAGGATCTCTGAATGATCCAATGTTGACCTAAATGACTAATGATGATAAATACAATCCACCTGTGTGTAATCAAGTCTCCGTATAAATGCACCTGCACTGTGATAGTCTCAGAGGTCCGTTAAAAGCGCAGAGAGCATCATGAAGAACAAGGAACACACCAGGCAGGTCCGAGATACTGTTGTGAAGAAGTTTAAAGCCGGATTTGGATACAAAAAGATTTCCCAAGCTTTAAACATCCCAAGGAGCACTGTGCAAGCGATAATATTGAAATGGAAGGAGTATCAGACCACTGCAAATCTACCAAGACCTGGCCGTCCCTCTAAACTTTCAGCTCATACAAGGAGAAGACTGATCAGCGATGCAGCCAAGAGGCCCATGATCACTCTGGATGAACTGCAGAGATCTACAGCTGAAGTGGGAGACTCTGTCCATAGGACAACAATCAGTCGTATATTGCACAAATCTGGCCTTTATGGAAGAGTGGCAAGAAGAAAGCCATTTCTTAAAGATATCCATAAAAAGTGTTGTTTAAAGTTTGCCACAAGCAAGAAGAAGAAGAAGGTGCTCTGGTCAGATGAAACCAAAATGGAACTTTTTGGCAACAATGCAAAACGTTATGTTTGGCGTAAAAGCAACACAGCTGAACACACCATCCCCACTGTCAAACATGGTGGTGGCAGCATCATGGTTTGGGCCTGCTTTTCTTCAGCAGGGACAGGGAAGATGGTTAAAATTGATGGGAAGATGGATGGAGCCAAATACAGGACCATTCTGGAAGAAAACCTGATGGAGTCTGCAAAAGACCTGAGACTGGGACGGAGATTTGTCTTCCAACAAGACAATGATCCAAAACATAGAGCAAAATCTACAATGGAATGGTTCAAAAATAAACATATCCAGGTGTTAGAATGGTCAAGTCAAAGTCCAGACCTGAATCCAATCGAGAATCTGTGGAAAGAACTTTGAAAATTTGTGAATTTGCTGTTCACAAATGCTCTCCATCCAACCTCACTGAGCTCGAGCTGTTTTGCAAGGAGCAATGGGAAAAAAATGTCAGTCTCTCGATGTGCAAAACTGATAGAGACATACCCCAAGCGACTTACAGCTGTAATCGCAACAAAAGGTGGCGCTACAAAGTATTAACTTAAGGGGGCTGAATAATTTTGCACGCCCAATTTTTCAGTTTTTGATTTGTTAAAAAAGTTTGAAATATCCAATAAATGTCGTTCCACTTCATGATTGTGTCCCACTTGTTGTTGATTCTTCACAAAAAAATACAGTTTTATATCTTTAGGTTTGAAGCCTGAAATGTGGCAAAAGGTCGCAAAGTTCAAGGGGGCCGAATACTTTCGCAAGGCACTGTAGCTGCTATTGAATACAGATCGCCCAGTAATCAATTTGATCGCTTATCAACGTTTACAAATACCTAAAGTTGGGTTATAAAAGTAGGTTGAAGTGTTTTGTCAAAGAATATAGGCAACTTATATAATTTTTAAACATGATGTTGCGTGTTGGAAGAGAGCTTTTTTCGTGATGCAGACAGGCTATACAAATGGATATTTTGGGCATTCATGGACGGATTTAATCGGGAAAAAGACCAATTTGTGATGTTTATGGGACATATAGGAGTGCCAACAGAATATCATCAAAGGTAATGAATGTTTTATATTTTATTTCTGCGTTTTTGTGTAGCGCCGGCTACGCTAATTATTTTGTTTACGTCGCCTTCAGGCATTTTGGGGTGTTGCATGCTATCAGATAATAGCTTCTCATGCTTTCGCCGAAAAGCATTTTAAAAATCTGACTTGTTGGCTAGATTCACAACGAGTGTAGCTTTAATTCAGTACCCTACATGTATATTTTAATGAACGTTTGAGTTTTAACGAGTACATTTAGCATTTAGCGTAGCGCATTTGCATTTCCAGGTGCCTACTTGAGACGTCTGCGTCTCAAGTAGGAGCAAGAAGTTAATGTGGGTACTATACATCATAAACACATTTCCTAATGAATCCTGTGACTGACAATATATATTCCTCAATGTTGATGAATGAGTCTTAGGTGGATGAATCTTTGAACATGTTCCAATCAGTTTTTCGAAAACAATCCTGCAGCATTGAGTCTGCCTCCTCTGTCCAGCACCTTATTATTCTCTGGTAGCTTCCTCTTGAGTTGCTGCTTTTAGGAACAGAGACGTGATCGGATTGGCTGAAGTGGGGACGGGGGATGGCTTTGTACGCGTCATGGATGTTTGTGTATACACGGTCAAGCATGCTGGATCCTCTTGTGGGGCAGGATACATGTTGGTGATATTATTGGGAAAATGTGTTTGAGACGGGCTTGATTAAAGTCACCCGTGACAATAAAGACTGCTTCCGGGTGAGAGGGTTCTTGCTTGCTATTGATCTTGTACAGAGCCCGCATGGTGTTTGCTTGTGGCCAAACCCTCCCCTAACCCGGATGATGCTGGGCCAATTGTGCGCCGCCCTATGGGACTCCCGATCACGGGCCGGTTGTGATACAGCCCGGGATCGAACCAGGTTCTGTAGTGCCTTGCAGAAAGTTCACAAAGTTTATTTTCCAGCGATTGGACACTTGCCATCAGGATACTAGGAGGGGAGACCGTGTAGCCCGTCTTTTCAGCTTGGAGTCCCCCTTTCCTTCCTCTTCTTTGTGGAGGTCTAGCCTTAGGTCTTCTTTGTGGAGGTGTAGCCTTAGGTCATCTCGGCCAGGAGCATCAGGTAAGCCCGCTGTGCATGGAACAAAGTAGCCAGTGTTGCATTCCAGATCTGGGAGGCTGAGAGATGTGTTTAGCTTCTGATTCATGATCCAGCAATGTTTGTTGGTCGTAGAAAATGTTTGTCGGTCGTAGGAAATGTTTGTCCGTCGTAGGAAATGTTTGCACAAACATTCTGAGCAAACAAAGTAAGAATTATGGCAGAAATAGTCAGAAACAAGCAAGTCGAGCAGGAACTGACAAGACACGCACCCTCCTCAGCAACCCCATCTCACATTATATGTGTGTGTGTGGCACAGAGGTCATAGCTATGTCATCATGGAATGATATCATCACCTTTCCAGAGACATGAAGTAGCGATCGCCACAAATTCACAACAGCTGAGCTAGAATGGCTTAGTAGTCTTGGCACTACAGAGTGCTGATGGAAGCATGTTATCAAGTCCCAGTGGGATTGGTACAATCCAGGAGCATTCTGTAAACAATAACGTATTGTTATTGGATGACAGTATAAGCTCATTATATATTTGTGTTGACTCTACAATATACAGTAGATACAACTTATAATCTCCTGAAGCTCCTTAGTGTATCTACATGTACTAAGTGGCTTTGATCCAAAAACAAGCTCTTGACTAGCACTTGAAAAGGTCTTCTTCCATTCCCGATCTGCATTACCGCATTACTCGTGTGCACACCCCCCCCCCCCCCCAGAATTCCTCAAATGTACAAGTATTATACACCATTTTAAAGATAAACTTCTTGTAAATCCAACCACAGTGTGTGATTTCAAAAAGGCTTTACAGCGAAAGCACACCATGCAATTATGTTAGGTCAGCGCCTAGTCACAGAAAACCAAAGTCAAAAATAGCGATTAACCTCTAGCGTCGAGCAATCCCGTATCCGGGAGCGTAATCATAGCCTCAAGCTCATTACCATAATGCAACGTTAACTATTCATGAAAATCGCAAATGAAATGAAATAAATATATTGGCTCTCAAGCTTAGCCTTTTGTTAACAACACTGTCATCTCAGATTTTCAAAATATGCTTTTCAACCATAGCAACACAAGCATTTGTGTAAGAGTATTGATAGCTAGCATAGCATTAAGCCTAGCATTCAGCAGGCAACATTTTCACAAAAACAAAAGCATTCAAATAAAATAATTTACCTTTGAAGAACTTTGGATGTTTTCAATGAGGAGACTCTCAGTTAGATAGCAAATGTTCAGTTTTTCCAAAAATATTATTTGTGTAGGAGAAATTGCTCCGTTTTGTTCATCACGTTTGGCTAAGATAAAAACCTGAAAATTCAGTCATTACAACGCCAAACTTTTTTCCAAATTAACTCCATAATATCGACAGAAACATGGCAAACGTTGTTTAGAATCAATCCTCAAGGTGTTTTTCACATATCTATTCGATGATAAGTCATTAGTGGCAGTTGGGTTTCTCCTCTGAAGCAAATGGAAAAATACACGCAGCTGGAGATTACGCAATAATTGCAACGGAGGACACCAAGCGAGCACCTGGTAAATGTAGTCTCTTATGGTCAATCTTCCAATGATATGCCTACAAATACGTCACAATGCTGCAGACACCTTGGGGAAACGACAGAAAGTGTAGGCTCATTCCTTGCGCATTCACAGCCATATAAGGAGACATTGGAACACAGCGCCTTCAAAATCTGGGGCATTTCCTGTTTGAAATTTCATCTTGGCCTGTAGCATCAGTTCTGTGGCACTCACAGATAATATTTATATTATATTATAATATATATTCAGTTTTGGAAACGTCAGAGTGTTTTCTTTCCAAAGCTGTCAATTATATGCATAGTCGAGCATCTTTTCGTGACAAAATATCTTGTTTAAAACGGGAACGTTTTTTTTTTATCCAAAAATTAAGAGCGCCCCCTATATCGAAGAAGTTAAATGAATCACTAACCTTTGATCTTCATCAGATGGCACTCACAGGACTTCATGTTACAAAATAAATGTGTGTTTTGTTTGATAAAGTTAATCTTTATGTCCAAAAACCTCAGTTGAAATTGACGCGTTATGTACAGTAATTATTGTCTCAAACAAACATCCGGTGAAATTTCAGAGAGCCACATCAAATTACAGAGATATTCATTATAAACATTGATGAAAAATACACGTTTTATACATAGGATTAAAGATAAACGCCTTGTTAATCCAGCCGCTGTGTCAGATTTCAAAAAGGCTTTACGGCGAAAGCACACCATGCGATTATGTTAGGTCAGCGCCTAGCCACAGAAAACCATACAGCCATTTTCCAACCAAGGAGAGGTGTCACAAAAGTCAGAAATAGCGTTACAATTAATCACTTACCTTTGATGATCTTCATCTGGTGGCACTACCAGGTCTCCACGTTAGACAATACATGTTCGATAATGTCCCTCTTTATGTCCAAAAACCTCAGTTTTGTTGGTGCGTTTAGTTCAGTAATCCAAAGGCACAAAGAGCTCTCTCAACATCCAGACGAAAAATCAAAAAAGTACAATAAAAGTTAATAGAAGCATGTCAAACGATGTTTAAAATCAACCCTCAGGTTGTTTTTGTCAAAAATAATATTTAATCTGGACAAAAGCTTCGTCAATAGAAAAGGAGAAACAAGAATTGCGCGCTCCTGATCACGCGCTGGACTCATGACTGGAAATTTCCACTGTCCACTAATTGAAAGTGTTGTATCTCCCTCATTTTTCAGAGTAAAAGCCTGAAACTATGCCTAAATACTGGCCACATGTAGAAGAAGCCATAGAGCAGGAATTGGGTCCTAAGTCTTTGCATGGTGGATAGGCTTTCAATGGAAAAACACCCTTTAAAAATAATTTAACAGTTTTAACAGTTTTGGAAACTGGACAGTGTTTTCTATCCAAATCTACCAATCATATGCATATCCTAGCTTCTGGGTCCGAGTAGCAGGCAGTTTAATTTGGACATGCTTTTCATCCACAGTTCCGAATACTGCCCCCTACCCTAGTGAAGTTAACATGCTGATAGAAATGAGGTAAAACTGATTTAACTTTCCCTGCATTAATGTCCCCGGCCACTAGGTACTCCGCCTCTGGATGAGCATTTACGGTATACAGCTCATGGGTGCGGTTTTAGTGCCAGCAACGGTCTGTGGGGGTTTGTAGACAGCTACGAAAATACATATGACAACACTAAGTAGATAGTGTGTTCTACAGCTTATCAAGAGATACTCTACCTCAGGTGAGCAAAACCTTGAGACTTGCTTCGAAATCGTGCACCAGCTGTTGTTTTCAACTGGTGCACCCCGTGTCTTACCAGAGGCTGCTGTTCTATCCCGCCGATAGAGTGTAACCCACCAGCTGTATGTTCTTAATGTCGTCGTTCAGCCACGACTTGGTGAAACATAAGATATAACAGTTTTTATGTCCTGTTGGTAGGATATACCTGCTTTCAGTTCGTCCCATTTATTTTCCAGCGATTGAACGTTAGCTAGCAGGACGGAGGCAAAGGCAGATTAGCCACTTGTCGCCTGATCCTTACAAGGCACCCTGATCTTTTTCAGCAAAATCTCTGTTTCCTTCTCCAGTGAATGACGGGGATCTGGGCCTGGTCGGGTGTCTGTAGTATATCCCTCACGTCTGAGTCATCGAAGAAAAAATCTTTGTCTAATCTGAGGTGACTAATTGCAGTTCTGATGTCCAGAAGCTCTTTTCGGTCATAAGAGACGATAGCAGAAACATTATGCACAAAACAAGATACGAACAACACTGTGCACAGATTCATACACACACACACCACACACACACACACACACACACACACACACACACACACAATGTTAAAAGCTGACAAACTCTGCAAGGCAATACAGCATAACCCTCCCTCCCTCCCTCACTTCATCATTTATTCACCAACACAGCAAGCTGTGACCACCACATCCTATAGAGCAAACATTTATTCTCAGCACTCTTCAATTTCCCCCCACAAAGCTTTTTCCAACCTCTGTGAACGGCCCTTTACACAACACGACCGTCATTTTGGTCCCAGAAGCCAATTCTGTGGTTTGCACTTTGTGATTCAGTCCAATAGTGCTGAATGAGGGAGGCCTGGATGGACACTGTTATCTGACATGATCATCGTACAGTGTATGGATGCACAGTATCAGAGGGGTATCAGAGGGGGATGGGGGAGGGAAGGTTATTGGGAAACTACCGACCTGTAAAGATCTTGAGGCACTGGAGGCCAGTTGTGGCTATTTGGCTGTGAATAATTTAAAAAGAAACTTGGGATTCATATTTTTACCGAAAATCTACCAAGTTTCAACACTGGGAATAATTCAAATTTATCACAAGAGTCCCGGGAAATACCGACAAAATCGGAAGTGCTCATTTAAAGACCAAGATATGGTCACTATGCCAAGGTTCTCCCCAAATACAATTTGCACTGCAACACCTTGTCAGCTCAGCTGCGCCACTATGTAAAGATTTCAGAGCAATGATGATAGAATACCTTTGATCGGCGATTACATTGTTGTGAATTGCGAAACAGGCTATTCATAAATTCAGGGCGTTATCATGTTCTTCAATTAATTCAGCGCATTTCAGCAGTAGGCCTACGCTATCTTGACACCATAGGTCATAGCATTGTCAAATCATACAAACTTTGTATTGGAGGTCAAACCAAAGCCAAATGACCCAAGATGCTAAGCTTGCTAGATACACTATCTTTCGTTTGAGGTTATCTCCAGTTTGGCAAAATGGCGTTGATGGTTATACAGAGAGCAGATCAACTCATGAATAACGGGGAGATGAAGAGCAGAAATTGTTTAAATATCAAGGTATCTTATCAGGGACCAACTCTGTTTAAAAAATCCATATCTACTCTTATACTGTTTGTTGATCTACACATTCTCTACAGAAGTTCTCATATGGGCAGCATGTACGAGACATCTCAGAGAAGCAGGGGAAATGTTCTAGCACTATTTTGACATGCAGGCGAGAGACGTGCTTTGATAAGGCAACCTATGGATTACATAATAAAGTTAGGAATTTTCATGTGAGACAAGAGTCAGGATATTGGGTTTCAGTGGGATTTGGACGATAGAAAAATTGCCTAGGCTCATATATATATATATATATATATATATATATATATATATATATATATATATATATAAGGCTACTATGTAAGTCAATAGATAAATAATACACTTAGTTTAGGCTACATTATTACATAATGTTTCTGACCAGGAATCAATGAGCAAACTAATAAAAGAGCTACCACTTCCACTTGTCCAGCCAGAGATTACTTAACCAAATATACATACATTCAGTTAAACAAAATCACATTGATTGATTATCAGACAAGTCACAGGCTGGTCGATGGTAGGACAGGGTACCACGCCATTGAAGAGCAAAATACACTTGTATAACATGCTATTAAAATTTTCTGATCAACTAATATATGAACAAACTAGAAGAAAGATGATCATTAGCACTCACCTCAACTTAGCTAATATTTCCCCAGACTAAAATTTACCAAATATCCAAATGGATATTCAGTGAAAACAAAGTTCTGACATTTATAGATTTTTGAAGTCCCCAACAGTTGTCTCAAAATAGTGCTATGGAGCTGTCTCAATCAAAATGATGCTGAAATGATAATCTAGGTGAAAACACATGACTAATGCTTTAAATTAGGCTAGTATAACGGTTGTATATGACTTCAATGCCTTCAATTGTATATGACTTCAATTGCATTAGCCCACTATATTCCAATATTTTAATTATTCAGTTGACCATAACTAAGGGGAGTTTCCTCTCTGCGCTTTTTCTAGGCCCTCCTTTCCTCACTCCACTGCCTCCCGCCTCTGCCACATGGTTCTCAACACCAGTTTAAATCAAAATAGCATACTGTTTTCTAGAAATCTTGCTTTTCTTGGGGTCCGGGATCATTTAATTTCTGTGATATCAGACCAGACCAGGCCTGGGCTCAGGCTTTAGCTCACCGGGCTTGGGTTGGACCGGAATCACATTTTCAGTTCTGATGAGAACTCTAAACTGCATTTGGGTCTTGTCTGCACTCTGGAGTCAATTATGCGTGTGCTTTGAATTTATTTACTTTGTGTGACTTTGTACACTAGGCTAAAAGCTTCCACGCAAAAACCTGTTTGGATAATGTGCTATTACATTTTTTGCCAATTTAATGCTGCACATGTTGTATACTTTGTGGAACTATATTCGTGCAACATTAGAGAAAAATGTTGTAATTTCCCGTGTCTTGTCATTTTATATTTTCATGAAATGTGAAGAATGGTCCTACGACAGTCCCGGGATCCCTGTTACCCAACAATATAATGAAGCTCCTTCCCATCAGTGCAGAGTGTTTATTGAAGATGCGACCAAGGGACCAACCTGCAGAGGAAGCATAATCCAAGCCTGATGCATAGAGAACAAAGTGCCTTAGAGTAGGCTTCATAATAGCACTGTCACTGTCAGTGATAGCCCTTATAGAAGATTCAATTGCGCGTCAACAGACAAAATTTAACTGAATGCAGATCTGGTTAAGGTAAGTTAGACTCACCACACACACGCACGCATGCACACACACACTCACACACACAAACCCCCGACCCGTTCTTCTGGCTTAAAGAGTTTCCCATGACAAAGCCGTTCATACACTCTTTCTTCACCACTTTATATTTAGGCATTTAGGCTCGAGGAGGTGTGGTATATGGCCCATATACCATGGATAAGGGCTGTTCTTAGGCACGATGCAAAGCGGAGTTCCTGGATACAGCCCATAGCCGTGGTATATTGGCCATGTATCACAAACCTCCGAGGTGCCTTATTACTATTATAGAACTGGTTACCAGCGTAATTAGAACAGTAAAAATAAACGTTTTGTGATACCCTTGGTATACGGTCTGATATACCACAGCTTTCAGCCAATCAGCATTCAAGACTCAAACCACCCGGTTTATAATTAGTGGCAATCTTCTTCGCATTAAATACTTTCCAAATCGATTTCTTCTTTTTATACTGAGTTGTAGTCACGAAAAATAATGGGATTCATATGTGTGGCCTGGTTGATGGTTTTCCAAATGTAAAAAAAGTATTCATAATTAGCATTCAATTGATGTTAATAGATGACGCTGAGGCATTTCATTGGGCCATTACAGGTGTTGTATCAGACCAGGAGAATGGAGAGTATGTCAAGGTTTAGGATCTTATGTTCTCACGTTGTGGCGTGCCTTGGAGAATGTTTTTTTCTCCATATTACGCATTGTCAAATGCAATTTATTTGAATGACATCCGTTTAATTAGGGAGATGTAATTTATGGAAGTGTTAAATATGTATGGGAACAAGGCTCTCCATGGCAACCCAAATCAGAATAGGAAAACTTTGTTTAAAGCGTCTAGAACATTTTCATGTTTCAAGATAAGACATGCTATGCTATTTTTAGACAAGTGTAGTATTGTGAGACGCATTTGATTCTGTGTGATATTTGGAATATCTGCGTTTCCTAAGCACTTTTTTAGCTTTGCGTTTACAGTATTCAGCATTACCGTGCTACAGAGGGATCCTCATCATTATACAAATCAAATGTTATTAGTCACACAACAGGTGTAGTTTCACCTTACAGTGAAATGCTTACTTACGAGCCTCTAACCAACAATGCCGTTTCAAAAAAATACGGATAAGAATAAGAGTTAAAAGTAACAAGTAATTAAAGAGCAGGATTAAAATAACAATAGTGAGACTATAAACAGGGGGGTACCGATACAGAGTCAATGTTTAGGGGCACCAGTTAGTTGAGGTAGTATGTAGGTAGAGTTATTAAAGTGACTATGCATAGATGACAACAGAGAGTAGCAGTGGTGTAAAGAGGGGTGGGGGGGGGGGGGCAATGCAAATAGTCTGGGTAGCCATTTGACGAGATGTTCAGGAGTCTTATGGCTTGGGGGTAGAAGCTATTTAGAAGCCTCTTGGACCTAGACTTGGCACTCCGGCACTGCTTGCCATGCGGTAGCAGAGAGAACAGTCTATGACTGGGGGGGCTGGAGTCTTTGGCAAATTTTATTTGTCACATGCACCGAATACAACAGTGAAATGCTTACTTACAAGCCCTTAACTAACCATGCAGTTTTAAGAAAATACAAAAAAGAGAGACGATTAACAAATAATTCAAGAGCAGCAGTAAATAACAATAGTCTCCCGAAGAGGAATTGGTTTTGTCGTGCCCTCTTCACGACTGTCTTGGTGTGCTTGGACCATGTTAGTTTGTTGGTGATGTGGACACCAAGGAACTTGAATCTCTCAATTTGCTCCACTGCAGTCCCATCGATGAGAATGAGAATGGGGCATGCTCTGTCCTCTTTTTCCCTTAGTCCACAATCATCTCCTATGTCTTGATCGTGTTGAGGGAGAGGTTGTTGTCCTGGCACCACCCGGCCAGGTCTCTGACATCCTACCTATAGGCTGTCTTGTCGTTGTCGGTGATCAGGCCTGTTGTGTCATCGGCAAATGTAATGATGGTGTTGGAGTTGTGCTTGGCCGTGCAGTCGTGAGTGAACAGGGAGTACAGGAGGGGACTGAGCACGCACCCCTGAGTGGCCCCTGTGTTGAAGATCAGTGTGGCGGATGTGTTGTTACCTACCCCTTACCACCTGGGGGTGGCCGTCAGGAATTTCAGGATCCAGATGCAGAGGGAGGTGTTTAGTCCCAGGGTCCTTAGCTTATTGATGAGCTTTGAGGAAACTATGGTGCCAGCCCTACAATACAAAACAGTACCAGCAGGCCACAACCCAGACACAGTCAGAAAGCATCAGAGATACTGAACAGCACAAAGGCCCCCCACAGACGATCCAAGAATAATGACCTGATCTACAGCTTCATATTGAAGAGGATAATTCATTTGAGTGGAATGCATGGCAAATCAGAAGAAGGTGTAACTTAATGAAAATATGGGAAACAGCAACTACATGTTCAGTGATGAATAAAGAGCATAGGGCCAAGAAAGAAAGAAATAAAGAAATGGGAGGTGATGAGGGAATAGTACATGTAGCTGGGCTTGACGTTAAATTGCTACGCTACTATTCTGTGAGTGTTTTCCTTTGCTACGGTAAGATGGCAATTTTTATTGCATCATTCATGATACAAGTGTTACTACTGTCATAGAGAGAACTTAATGTGAGTAACTTTAATGTTTAAGGATGACCTTCTTATTACCTTTAATGGTTAAAAGTCCTATGGCAGGGATGACACTCTTCAGGAAAGTCACCAGGGACTGAAATAAAATATATTTTTGGGAAGCTGTAGTTGGGAGGATGTGGGTAAGATAAGTCAGAGGCAGGGGAAGTTTTCAAAAAGCCATGACCATCAGAAGATTACTAAGACCCTCAGGAGTGACTCCTCTATCCTGTGTGGCCTCTGACCAGGTGATGTGTCTCCTTGCCTGGTTAGAAACAGTCCCTCCTGTCTTATTTTCCCACATCCTCTAACCCCTGACCTTGGCTGGTCATTTGTGCAAGAGGGGTCTAAAGTGTGCCTCATAGATTGATAGTATTTTTGTCCTCCAGTTCATAGTGTACCAAGCTAACGTGACAAAAGGTATGCGAATGTCTAAGGAAGTAATTTGCATTGTGCCAGGATGTCTCAGATCAAGGGGCCAGTGTACCATATGGGAACTAAATTAGTGAGAGGCAGAGCAGAGAGAGGCAGGTCATGGGTGGGAGTAAAATGGGACAATCCAGCCTCCCATCTCAATACAATAATAAAAACAGGCGGAGGAGAATCTGCACCAGAAAAAAAGTCGTAAGGAGAAAATCTGCACCAGAAAGAGGTCAGAAGGAAGAGACTGCACCAGAAAGATGTCAGAAGTAGGAGAATCTGCACCAGAAAGATGTCAGAAGTAGGAGAATCTGCACCAGAAAGAAGTCAGAAGGATAATCTACACCAGAAAGAGGTCAGAAGGATAAGAATATTCACCAGAAAGACATCAGAAGGAGGAGAATCTGCACCAGAAAGAAGTTAAGAGGATAATCTGCATCAGAAAGAGGTCAGAAGGAGGATAACCTGCACCAGAAAGAGGTTAGAGGAGACTCTGCACCAGAAAGAGGGGAATCTGCACCAGGAAGAGGTCAGAAGGAAAGAATCTGCACCAGAAAGGGGTCAGAAAGAGAGATTTGCATCAAAAAGAAATCAGTAGGAGGAGAATCTGCACCAGAAAGTGGTCAGAAGGAAGGAAACCTGAACCAGAAAGAGGTCAGAAGGAGAGAATCAGCACCAGAAGGAGGATGATCTGAAGCAGAAAGAAGTCAGAAAGAGGATAATATGCACCAGAAAGACTTCAGGAGGAGAATCTGAACCAGAAAGAGGTCAGGAGGAAAATCTGCACCAGAAGGAGGTCAAAGGAAGAGAATCTGCACCGGACAGAGTTCAGAAGGACTTGATTCAGCACCAGAAAGATGTCAGAAGGAGGAGAATCTGCACTAGAATGAGGTCAGAAGGAGAAAATATTCACAAGAAAGAGGTCAGAAGAAGGAGAATCTGCACCAGAAAGCAGTCAGGGGGATAGTCTTCACCAGAAAGATGTCAGGGGGAGGAGAATCTGCCCCAGAAAGAGGTGAATCTGCTCAAGAAAGAGGTCAGAAGGTGGAGAATCTGCACCAGAAAGAGGTCAGATGGAGAAAATCTGCACCAGAAAGAGGTTAGAAGGAGGGGAATCTGCACCAGAAAGAGGTCAGAACGAGAATCTGCGCCAGAAAGAGGTTAGAAGGAGGGGAATCTGCACCAGAAAGAGGTCAGAACGAGAATCTGCGCCAGAAAGAAGTCAGAAGGTTGATAATCTGCACCAGAAAGTGGTCAGAAAGATGACAATCTGAACCAGAAAGTGGTCAGAAGCAGGAGATTCTTCACCAGAAAGAGGTCAAATGGAGAGAATCAGCACCAAAAATAGTTCAGAAGGATGAGAATTTGAATGAAAAAGAGGTCAGAAGGGGAAAATCTTCACCAGAAAGACTTCAGAAGGAGGAGAATCTGCCCCAGAAAGAGGTGAATCTGCTCAAGAAAGAGGTCAGAAGGTGGAGAATCTGCACCAGAAAGAGGTCAGATGGAGAAAATCTGCCCCAGAAAGAGGTTAGGAGGAGAATCTGCACCAGAAAGCGGTCAGAGAGTATTTGCACCAGAAAGAGGTTAGTAGGAGAATCTTTACCAGAAAGAGGTCAGAAGGAGAAAAGCTGCACCAGAAAGAGTTGAGCAGGAGAGGAATATGCACCAGAAAGACATCAGAAGGATGAAAATTGCACCAGAATGAAATCAGATGGAGGAGAATTTGTACCAGAAAGAGGTTAGGAGAAGAATCTGCACCAGAAAGAGGTCAGAGGGAGACTATCTGCACCAGAAAGAGGTCAGAAGGAGAATCTGCACCAGATTCAGCAGGAGAAGCTGCACCAGAAAGAGGTTAGAAATAGATAATCTGCAACAGAAAGAGGTCAGAAGGAGAAAATCTGCACCAGAACGAGGTCATACGCAGAAAATCTGCACCAGAAAGAGGTTAGGAGGAGAATCTGCACCAGAAAGAAGTCAGGAGGATAATATGCAACAGAAAGACGTCAGAAGGAGAATCTGCACCATTGAGAGGTCTGAAAGAGAGATCCTGCGGCAGAAAGTGGTTTGGAGGAGAATCTGCACCAGAAAGAGGTCAGAACAAGGGGAATCTGCACCAGAAAGTGGACAGAAAGAGAGTATTTGCACCAGAAAGAGGTTAGGAGGAGAATCTTTACCAGAAAGAGGTCAGAAGGAGAAAAGATGCACCCGAAAGAAGTCAGAAGTAGGAGAATCTGCACCAGAAAGAGTTCAGCAGGAGAATCTGCCCAAGAAAGAGGTTAGAAATAAATCATCTGCACCAGAAAGATGTTAGAAGGAGGAGAATCTGCACCAGAAAAAGGTAAGGAGAAGAATCTTTACCAGAAAGAGATCAGAAGGAGAAAATCTGCACCCGAAAGACATCAGAAGAATGAAAATGGCACCAGAATGAAATCAGATGGAGAATCTGTACCAGAAAGAGTTTAGGAGGAGAATCTGCACCTGAAAGAGGTCAGAAGGAAGAGAATCTGAACCAGAAAGAGGTAAAGAGGAGAATCTTTACCAGAAAGAGGTCAGGAGAAAATCTGCACCCGAAAGAAGTCAGAAGTAGGAGATTCTGCACCAGAAAGAGTTCAGGAGGAGAAGAATATGCACCAGAAAGACATCAGAAGGATGAAAATTGCACCAGAATGAAATCAGATGGAGAATCTGTACCAGAAAGAGTTTAGGAGGAGAATCTGCACCTGAAAGAGGTCAGAAGGAAGAGAATCTGCACCAGAAAGAGGTCAGAGGGAGACTATCTG
Source organism: Oncorhynchus clarkii lewisi (assembly GCF_045791955.1). Lineage (NCBI taxonomy): Eukaryota > Metazoa > Chordata > Actinopteri > Salmoniformes > Salmonidae > Oncorhynchus > Oncorhynchus clarkii. The sequence goes on from NC_092171.1 coordinate 24,979,024, forward strand.
CACCAGAAAGTGGTCAGAAGAAGAAGAATCTGCACCAGAAAGAGTTCAGCAGGAGAATCTGCACCAGAAAAAGGTTAGAAAGAGAGAATCTGCACCAGAAAGATGTTAGGAGGAGAATCTGCCTTCGGAAGAGGTCAAATTGAGGGAATAAGCACCAGAAAGAGGAGAATCTGCACCAGAAAGAGGTCAGAAGGAGGATAATCTGCACCAGAAAGAGGTTAGGAGGAGAATCTGCACCAGAAAGAGGAGAGTCTGCCTCAGAAAGAGGTCAGAAGGAGGAGAATCTGCACCAGAAAGAGGTCAGAAGGAAGAGAATCTGCACCAACCGCCCAGGCAGAAGTTCACTCCAGGCAGGGTGTATCTCTGTGCCTCTGCAGCCTGCGGGGAAAGCCTCGTCCTTGACTTGATCTGCCATATGCCACATGCCCCCACCATGAATTGTCACCCTTAGTGGACAGAAATAAGTCACGGCACCCCCCTCAACCTGGCACCTAGCAGGTCCATCCCCCTCCCATCACCCTTTCCCGTGTGCTCATGCATACAGTACTGTACACATAAACGACAGCAGCTCAGCTCCTCTTCGACCTTGAGGGATCGATGTGGTTGCGGTAGTGCTGGAAGAGTGTCCGATTGGATGCTCATAAATAAGAATAAAGGATGACCCCAGGAGCTTTGAGCAGGGGTTGGTGGAGTGGAGGTGGTGGAGAGGGGGGGCCCAGAGGTTAAATACGTTGTGTGTCCACATTACCATCCAACCCCCTCCAGGAAACCTTGACCCCCAGCATCCCTCCACCCACCCCCTATACAAACAACCCCACCCATCCATCCACCCACTCACTCCATCCTCCCACTACAAAGAAAGGGCAGGTTACTGCACGTGTGTAACTCAATCTTCTGCTTTTTATGGCTACATGAAAACCTCACCAAAGTCGCTCTTATTGAGATAAATGAGCCAGACATTATATTCTTGTTATCAAGTCCTCTATAAAATAACCTATGTCTTCACACATGTATCTGTAATCATATGTGCAATGCAGCAGCAGGCGCTGGAACTTTTTCTCCATTAGCGTCTCTCACCGTGATGCCAGTACTGCATTCACGAGTCACCACTCTTCCCTCACAGCTTATAGTCATTAGTTATTGATAGAGCCCATTGGAAAATGACCCCATACAAAGCAAAGCACAACTTATAAAGTCTGGGCTGGGACCCATATACAGTGCCTTGCGAAAGTATTCGGCCCCCTTGAACTTTGCGACCTTTTGCCACATTTCAGGCTTCAAACATAAAGATATAAAACTGTATTTTTTTGTGAAGAATCAACAACAAGTGGGACACAATCATGAAGTGGAACGACATTTATTGGATATTTCAAACTTTTTTAACAAATAAAAAACGGACAAATTGGGCGTGCAAAATTATTCAGCCCCCTTAAGTTAATACTTTGTAGCGCCACCTTTTGCTGTGATTACAGCTGTAAGTCGCTTGGGGTATGCCTCTATCAGTTTTGCACATCGAGAGACTGACATTTTTTCCCATTCCTCCTTGCAAAACAGCTCGAGCTCAGTGAGGTTGGATGGAGAGCATTTGTGAACAGCAGTTTTCAGTTCTTTCCACAGATTCTCGATTGGATTCAGGTCTGGACTTTGACTTGGCCATTCTAACACCTGGATATGTTTATTTTTGAACCATTCCATTGTAGATTTTGCTTTATGTTTTGGATCATTGTCTTGTTGGAAGACAAATCTCCGTCCCAGTCTCAGGTCTTTTGCAGACTCCATCAGGTTTTCTTCCAGAATGGTCCTGTATTTGGCTCCATCCATCTTCCCATCAATTTTAACCATCTTCCCTGTCCCTGCTGAAGAAAAGCAGGCCCAAACCATGATGCTGCCACCACCATGTTTGACAGTGGGGATGGTGTGTTCAGGGTGATGAGCTGTGTTGCTTTTACGCCAAACATAACGTCTTGTTTTGTTGCAAGTTCATTTTTGGTTTCATCTGACCAGAGCACCTTCTTCCACATGTTTGGTGTGTCTCCCAGGTGGCTTGTGGCAGACTTTAAACAACACTTTTTATGGATATCTTTAAGAAATGGCTTTCTTCTTGCCACTCTTCCATAAAGGCCAGATTTGTGCAATATACAACTGATTGTTGTCCTATGGACAGAGTCTTCCACCTCAGCTGTAGATCTCTGCAGTTCATCCAGAGTGATCATGGGCCTCTTGGCTGCATCTCTGATCTGTCTTCTCCTTGTATGAGCTGAAAGTTTAGAGGGACGGCCAGGTCTTGGTAGATTTGCAGTGGTCTGATACTCCTTCCATTTCAATATTATCGCTTGCACAGTGCTCCTTGGGATGTTTAAAGCTTGGGAAATCTTTTTGTATCCAAATCCGGCTTTAAACTTCTTCACAACAGTATCTTGGACCTGCCTGGTGTGTTCCTTGTTCTTCATGATGCTCTCTGCGCTTTTAACGGACCTCTGAGACTATCACAGTGCAGGTGCATTTATACGGAGACTTGATTACACACAGGCGGATTGTATTTATCATCATTAGTCATTTAGGTCAACATTGGATCATTCAGAGATCCTCACTGAACTTCTGGAGAGAGTTTGCTGCACTGAAAGTAAAGGGGCTGAATAATTTTGCACGCCCAATTTTTCAGTTTTTGATTTGTTAAAAAAGTTTGAAATATCCAATAAATGTCGTTCCACTTCATGATTGTGTCCCACTTGTTGTTGATTCTTCACAAAAAAATACAGTTTTATATCTTTATGTTTGAAGCCTGAAATGTGGCAAAAGGTCGCAAAGTTCAAGGGGGCCGAATACTTTCGCAAGGCGCTGTATTGGTTTGGTGGTGTTTAATGTCGGCGGCATGCACCCATATCAACCATCAATTATGGCTGGTAATTGTGGTATTTAGGAACAATATAGACTAATCTATAAACAAAGCCTTGCATGCTATTATGTCTGCTCCAACTAGATTTACCCCAGGATAAAGAAAAGGCCTGTTTTTTTTTTACTGTGTTGGGGGGAGACATTTTCAGTCCAAGCTGAGATGTAGTCATAAAACTGTGTGCTGTGAGATGAAAGCTGACATTTCAGGATAACCTTGTAATATAGTAGGATATGATAAAACTCTTGACGGAGGATCCATCTTTGTGTTTCCAGCATGATTGTGTCCAGAGGAAAGGAGGATATTCCTTAAACGGTGGGGTGGTGGGCCCTGTAGCCATTCCCTTTGTCATGATCTCATGTGAGGTCATCAGGAGATGCCCAGTGATACAGGACCCGTGAAGGCCCCGCAGGTTCCACAGGGAAATGTCATCCCACACAAGGACCTTTCCTGTCAGAGAGATTACATAGATTCCTGAGATGCATCTTCTGAGATATATTCACCAGTCTGATATCATCAACTGTATCTTCACTGTTTATCTTCACCTGCTGCTTAAAAACTGTCTGGATAAGAAAATGTGCAGTATGTTCAGTAGAGATGCAAATTCACAGCAATATTGCTCTGATTTGCCATTTAATTACATTGCTTAATTAAAAAAAGACACGTTGGATACTATGCCATACGAATTACCTCGAAACTGATCATGAACGTTATTGTCATTGATTTGTAACAGCGGACTAATCCAATGACTGTACTGTATCTTTCTCAGTCTATAGATATGTATCTAAATCTTTAATCATGTCAAACCTTCATCTTTACTTGTATTACCTCTTATCAACAGATATCTTATCTTTGCAGGTGTCCATCTCAAGATGCCAGGCAGCATATGAAAACAACACAATTAGACCCAGGCAGGCTCCCCTGGTAATAGCGTTACAGTCTAAATCTGGTGCCATGGGACCTGAATGAGAAGACAGCTGGAAGCAGAGTTTAAACCAGGTGTAGACAAAATGCGTTTTCTTGGCTCAGGTGAAAATACGTTTTTCAGGCTATCAGACGGAGAATCATGGAGAGGAGTGACCATTGTCCATCCTCTAGTAAAAGCTGTAGCGGATGCCCCTCCAGGAAGATAGCCTCATGGGATACTAAAATTATCTATAAAGGGCCAAAGGACCCCCCCACTACCACAATACATATTTGTTGCTAATTAGTCATAGCACAATGAGTTTTGAGAGCAACTTCCAAATACTGTAGCTACATGCTACCAACTCTCAACTTTACAACTTCCAGTCATAAACTTAGCAACAAAAGAAATGTCCCTATTTCAGGACCCTGTCTTTCAAAGATAATTAGTAAAAATTCAAATAACTTCACAGATCTTCATTGTAAAGGACTTAAACACTGTTTCCCATGCTTGTTCAATGAACCATAAACAATTAATGAACATGCACCTGTGGAATGGTCGTTAAGACACTAACAGCTTACAGACGGTAGGCAATTAAGGTCAAGGTTATAAAAACTTAGGACACTAAAGAGGCCTTCCTACTGACTCTGTAAACACCAAGGGTCCCTGCTCATCTACGTGAACGTGCCTTAGGCATGCTGCAAGGAGGCATGAGGACTGCAGATGTGGTCAGGGCAATAAATTGTAATGTCCGTACTGTGAGACGCCTAAGGCAGCATTACAGGGAGACCGGATGGACAGCTGATCATTCTCTCAGTGGCAGACCACGTGTAACAACACCTGCACAGGATCGGTACATCCAACATCACACCTGCAGAACAGGTACAGGATGGCAACAACAACAGCCCAAGTTACATCAGGAACACACAATCCCTCCATCAGTGCACAGACTAGCCGCAATAGGCTGAGAGAGGCTGGACTGAGGGCTTGGAGGCCTGTTGTAAAGCAGGTCCTCACCAGACATCACCGTCAACAACGTCACCTATGGGCACAAACCCACCGTAGCTGGACCAGACAGGACTAGCAAAAAGTGCTCTTCACTGACAAGTCCTGGTTTTGTCTCACCAGGGCTGATGGTCGGATTTGCATTTATCGTCGAAGGAATGAGCGTTACACCAAGGCCTGTACTCTGGAGTGGGATCGGTTTGGAGGTGGAGGGTCCGTCATGGTCTGGGGCAGTGTACCACAACATCATCGGACTGAGCTTGTTGTCATTGCAGGCAATCTCAATGCAGAGCGTTACAGGGAAGACATCCTCCTCCCTCATGTTGTACCCTTCCTGCAGGCTCATCCTGACATGACCCTCCAGCATGACAATGCCACCAGCCATACTGCTCGTTCTGTGCATGATTTCCTACAAGACAGGAATGTCCGTGTTCTACAATGGCCAGGGCGGGGTGAGGACTCGGGCTATTCCCCCCAGAAATGTCCGGGAACTTGCAGGTGCCTTGGTGGAAGAGTGGGGTAACATCTCACAGCAAGAACTGGCAAATCTGGTGCAATCCATGAGGAGATGCACTGCACTACTTAATGCAGCTGGTGGCTACACCAGATACTGACTGTTACTTTTGATTTTGACCCCCCCCCCTTTGTACAGGGACACATTATTAGATTTGTGGAACTGTGGAACTTGTTCAGTTTATGTCTCAGTTGTTGAATCTTATGTTCGTACAAATATTTACACGTTAAGTTTGCTGAAAATAAACGCAGTTGACAGTGAGAGGATGTTTTTTTTTTTGCTGAGTTTATAAGTACATTCAGAGGCCTTGCACATCACATTATGCTGTCTGACTCATAGCCTTTTAGCGTTCTCTCTCTCGGTCTCTCCTCCTGTCCTCTGTAGCTGCACCTGCACTGTGCTCTGCTATAAGCCTTAGAGCAGGCAAAATCAGAGCGGGCAGCCTCAGAGTCTGTGTGCTGATCTTAGCTGACAGCGCCAGCAAGCTTATCTGTGAGTGCATGAGTGACACTGCTGTCAATGCTAGCTCTGAGAAGACACTGTTGTGGAAAACATTTGATGACTGATCCGTTAAAAAAAAATCCACTCTCTCTTCTAGGATGTTCAATGTGTGCTTTTCTATAGCCTCTCCCATGTTTGGGAGTCTAGAGGCTTCTATGGCATATCTGTCAACATCACTCTTACTGAGATGAGGGAGTGAGCGAGGGAGGGAGATAGGGATAGATGGAGGGATAGATAGAGGGATAATGGTGGAGGGAGGGGGGGGCATAGTGAGCTCTCATATATTTAGCTCTGAATCATATTCCTGCTGCATGACTCGCCCATCTCTCTCCACCAGAAATCCTTTTATTTTTTTCTAAAACAACACTGTTCTAAAAAGACAAAGGGAAGTTTGCGTCCCTCTCATTTCTCCGCACTGCAGCAGGGTGGGGAGGCTGATGCTGAATGTGAGGCTCTATGTTCGCTTTGGGTATATTGATCTGGCTGAGGCAACTCCTCTCTGAGCCGCACCTGAAATAGCACTGTCAGAGAGAAGAAGAAAGCTGCTGCCGGGGGGAAAGAGAGAGACACGAGGGGGGACATGTCCTTTCCAGGGGACTAATGGAAAACAATGGTATGCTAACTTGGTCTTGAAACTGCACTCCTGACCTGTCCTGTCCTGTCTCTCACTCTCTCTCTTGCTCACTCTTTCCCCTGTATCTCTACTCACCGAGACCCACGTGAGGAGGAAAGGAAAGAAGAGGCATCTCCTGGGCCAGTACAGAGAGAAAGGAAAACATGATGACCTTTCTGTAGAAATAAACCTTCACCTTTCATCTCCTCTAGGGACCAAGCTTTACGTATTGCTGCTGCCTGGGCTTTGACGTAAAACTCTGGGTCTTCTCATTAAATACAGAGTGAGTGTGCCCTTCACAGAGAGTGTGCCCTTCCCAGTATTTAAGACACTAGATAATCCTGGACAGCTCTTCGCAGTCACAGCTATAAAGCTACAGCAGTGGTGTGCGTGTAGTATAAGTTTGTGTACGTGCACTTGTTTTCCTTTGTTCAAATGCTATTTTCAAGCTTAAGGGTTAGGTTTAGGGTTACAATTAGGGTTTTGTTGTTAAGGTTAGGTTAAGGGTTAGGTTTAGCGTTATGGAAATAGGTTTTTTAATGGTGAAACATTTTTACACTCCAAGAATTCCAGAAATGTCATGCAAACACGTGTGTGTGTGTGTCACTGGAGGCAGACCAAGGGGAGGACCATCCTCCTCAGTGTAATTTCCTAAAAATAGTGAAACATTAAAAAAGTTAGCCTTTGTAGATCGAACTATATTAAATAAATACATATGCCACCAAGTAATTGATTAAATTACACTTTTTTACAATAAAGGTCTACAGCAACTTCAACAGCACTGTCTGGTGTAGCGCCATGGTGCAGCCGGAGGACAGCTAGCTTCCGTCCTGTCGTGGTAATTTCCTGTATTACTAAATGAGGAGAGTTTACAAACCACACACAAGTCAGAGTTATATTATAAAGTCCATCTTTAATCATATGAGCTTCACCATAGCCCTTTGACTCTCAGATCAATTCAGTATCTATAAATGAAGTCTCTGAGAGTCCTTACAAAATAATTATAGTATCTTTTATAGCCAAGATACACCCCTCTCAACTCACATGACGAACCACCGCTCTCAGGAACTCTTCACAAAGGGCCTTACTTACTTAAAAAAGGAGTATCCCATAGCCATATAGCATTAGCTATAAATTATCATTCAGTTTGGTCTCTAAAATGAGATTCTAATCTCGTTCCTTGTACTTCATAGTACCAAAACATTACCTCACTATCTGGAATGCTCTTTAGTTTTTATTGGCCAAAGACATCATAAATCTCCTCTGTCAGTGCTATCTCATAGAGGCACATCCTGTGTGGAACACACACAATATTTGACAGATTCTATTCTGTCGAATAAAACAACCATTCTAATGCAATACAAAGATTATAAAATAATCTTACAAGCACTATAACATAATCTTGCAATTTTCCACGACATCTCCCCATCGCATGGTTTAATAGGATGTCGGTGGGCGGAGCCGGGAAGGTCGTCAGCGAAATGGAACACCTGGGCTCGTGGGTGTCCCGGGGATAACTACACCTTTCCTCCATACATTGAGGAGACTCTCTCCACTCAGACAGGCTGTTTTTGGTTGTGGCATTTTGGGGCTACTTTGTATTAATTTGTTTTAGCACCTCAATACCCCTCATTATCACCACCTATCCACACATCCACTCAGTTACACTACTGACTACACACCATTGTTACTTGGATGTAGTTTTAAAAAATAAATATGCTTGTTATTTCTTTATCTCTGCGTTGTCTCCCTCTTTGTTACGGGCTACGAGCCGGTTGGTAACAAAAGTCATGAGCTGCAAAAAGTGAGAGAGAGGTAGAGAGAAGGGGTATTGAGAAAGGCAGAGAAGGGATGGAAAGAAGACAGGTAAAGAATGTAGAGCGGCTGAGAGAAGCTAGAGTGAAATTATGAAAAGGGAGATGTAGTGTATAAGGAGGAAGGGAAAGAGGCATACAGAGAGAGAGGGTGGAGTGATAGGGATAAAGAGAAAGTTGGGTAGCCCTAATGCCTATAGCCAGACCCGGTCCTGGCCGATATCACACCCTAGACAGGACAAAAAATTGCTGCCCTCCTATCTCCACTTTATTTGGATAGTCCCTCTGAAGATGCTCTACAGACTATCAGTAAAATGTCAACTATCTACTAACCTTAACCCTTGCCCTAACCCTTATTCTAAACTTAACCCTAGGTGCTTATCAACAGATAGTTTGTTGATATTATAACAATCAGTAGAGCGTCTACAGATGGAAAATCCGGACTATCCAAATAAACCTTTGGCAAAGTGGGCACTGCTTATCATGGGGTGGCATCAGCGCTCACCTTAAAAACTTCTTAGGGCTGCAATCCCGTTAACGGGATGATATGACAACCGCCAGTGAAAGTGCAGGGCGCCAAATTCAAAACAACAGAAATCTCATAATTAAAATTCTTTAAACATACAAGTATTATACACCATTTTAAAGATAAACTTGTTGTTAATCCCACCACAGTGTCCGATTTCAAAAAGGCTTTACAGCGAAAGCACCACAAACAATTATGTTAGGTGACCAGCCATTTTTCAAGCCAAAGAGGAGTCACAAAAAGCACAAATAGAGACAAAATGAATCACTAACCTTTGATGATCTTCATCAGATGACACTCATATGAGTTCTTGTTACACAATACATGTATGTTTTGTTTGATAAAGTTCATATTTATATTAAAAAATCGGAGTTTACATTGACACGTTACGTTCACTAGTTCCAAAAACATCCAGTGATTTTGCATAGCCACCTCAATTCAACAGAAATACTCATCATAAATGTAGATGAAAATACAAGTTATACACATGGAATTATAGATATACCTCTCCTTAATGCAACCGCTGTGTAAGATTTCAAAAAAACTTTACGGAAAAAGCAAACCATGCAATTATCTGAGACGGCGCTCAGAAAATAAATACAATTATCCGCCATGTTGGAGTCAAAATTAATCAGAAATCACATTATAAATATTCCCTTACCTTTGATGATCTTCATAAGAATGCACTCCCAGGAATCCTAGTTCCACAATAAATGCTTGATTTGTTCGATAATGTCCATTATTTATGTCCAAGTAGCTACTTTTGTTAGCGTGTTTAGTACACAAATCCAAACGCTCATGCAGGTCCATCCGAACGTCGGACGAAAACTTCAAAAAGTTATATTACAGGTCGAAGAAACTGTAAGTATAGAATCAATCTTTAGGGTGTTGTTATCATAAATCTTCAATAAAGTTCCAACTGGAGAATTCCTTTGTCTGTAGAGAAGCCTTGGAACGCAGGTCGCTATCATGTGAATTGCGCATGATCAGCCCTTGGCTCTCTGCCAGACACCTGGCTCATTCAGCTCTCATTCAGCCCCACATCACAGTAGAAGCCTCATTCAAGTTTCTAAAGTTCATCCATATCCCACTGTGAATTCAATAGGGGCTGGGTTGAAAATCGACCAAACTCAGATTTCTCACTTCCTGTTCCTGGATTTCTTCTCAGGTTTTTGCCTGCCATATGAGTTCTGTTATACTCACAGACATCATTCAAACAGTTTTAGAAACGTCAGAGTGGTTTCTATCCAATACTAATAATAACATGCATATATTAGCAACTGGGACTGAGGAGCAGGCCGTTTACTCTGGGCACCTCTGGGCACTTTTCATCCAAGCTACTCAATACTGCCCCTGCAGCCATAAGAAGTTTTAACAGCCCATATGCTGCTGGGTGAGGTATGTTTAAATTGTTTTGGAGCAGAATTATGTGAGGGGTTATGTTTTGTTGGAGGTGCAACTTGGTCAGTTTAGCTCGGAAAATTACGCTCTCTTCAATCTGCTGACCCTAGGTGGCTGCCTTATCCTGCCTAATGGGCTTGCCGGCCCTGCCTATAGGAGCCTAGGCAATGTAATAAAAGACAGCTCAATACTGGCTGGTTCACTGTGGTGTTTGATACAGCGCCTGAGCTTGTCAACACCAGGCACACCACACAATCCGTAGAGGAGGGAAAATGCCATCTAAATATAAAACGTCTGTTGTATTAGCTTATCCCTGCAGCGCTCCACTGAGCATGCCATTTTAAACACTGTAAATATCCTTTGCTATACTTCTCTCATTGGCCCTCAAGGTTGAATTAATGAGTGTTTGTGATATTTATGTATGAAACCTTCTAACCATGTGACATTCACTGTAATCTTGTCTATGTGGACACACAGACAAGCACAGACCACACCTGCATTCACCCAGAGGAACTAAGTACAGTAGGCACACACTCTCACACACATGCACGCAATGGCGCACAAACAGATCCTTGTTATATCTACCGCACTGCATATTCCCTCTCTACATTTTCCTGTCTAACAGTGTTTTTTTTACATGTCAATAATGTATGTGTTTAATGAGTACTAAGGATGGATAGATACAGCACTGTGATAACCCACACTACCCCCCCCCCCCCCCCCCCCCCCCCCCTTCGAACTCTAACCCAGGATAGGTGAAGTTAATGGCCCCTCTCTGAGTGCTGTATCCACCCCCTCCTTGGTGTCAGGTCAGGAAGAGAATCTTTCCAGGCCTCGCTGAGACTAATATCGCAGACGATCCTATTTCATATGTTGTGTTGGATCTTCTCGCTGTGGTTTCACATTAGAATTTCATTTGTCTCACTATCCTAGTGGTCAGTGGCAAAAATACAAGATCTGTAAAGCTAGTGGAATAAAAGCATGGCCTCTCACATTGACTCTGTCGGTAAGACCAGGGACGTCGTAATTATTGGCAAGAACGGTTGTGTAGTCAAGACAGTATATCATCTTAACAATGAAATATATTTATGATATGTGTTATTGGTGATGGTGAAATACAGTATCTGTACCTGTTTTTTTTTTTTACATTTGAATATGCAAAGTGCACATATATTTTTGGGGGTTTCATCAAGGATAATTTACGAGGTATGTTTAAATCCCACTGGATCTGTCTTATATATTGCGTCAGGCATTGTACAGTGCATTCTGAATGTATTCAGACGTCTGAAAGTATTCAAAGGTAAAGGGACTTTTTCCACAGTTTGTTACGTTACAGTCTTAACATTTATTAGATAGAAACATTTCCCCATCAATCTACACACAATACCCCATAATGACAAAGCGAAAAACGTTGTTTTTAAAAAAAACATTTTTGCACATTTACGAAAAATAAAAAACAGAAATAACTTATTTACATAACTATTCAGACACTTTGGTATGAGACTCGGAATTGAGCTCAAGTGCATCCTGTTTCCATTGATCCTCCTTGAGATGTTTTTCTACAATTTGATTGGAGTCCACCTGTAGTAAATTCAATTGATTGGTCATGATTTGGAATAGCACACACCTGTCTATACAATTGACAGCGAATGTCAAAGCAAAAACCAAGCCATGAAGTCGAAGGAATTGTTTGTAGAGTTCCAAGACAGGATTGTGTCGAGGAAGAGATCTGGGCAAGGGTACAAAAACATTTCTGCAACATTGAAGGTCTCCAAGAACACAGTGGCCTCCATCATTGGAAGAAGAAGTTTGGAACCACCAAGACTATACCTAGAGCTGGCCGCCCGGCCAAACTGAGTAATCGCGGGACCTGAGAAGACTCAAGGATGTAATCACTGCCAAAGGTGCTTCAACAAAGTACTGAGTAAAGGGTCTGAATACTTATATAAATGTTATATATAAAAGTTATATATTTAAATGTTATAAATGTTATATAAATGTTATAATGAGCAAACATTTATAAAAACCTGTTTTTGCTTTGTCATTATGGGGTATTGTGTGTAGATTGATGAGGGAAAAAAAAAATATATAATCCATTTTAGAATAAGGCTGTAACAAAATGTGGAATAAATCAAGGGGTCTGAATACTTTCCGAATGCACTGTAAATCAGTCAGTGTGTGTGTTTGTATATATATATGTACATTTTCACATGGAGATATATGCATCCCCATTACAATCATACAGAAAAAGGTGGTGTTTGTTAATCTGGTGTTATATAATTGCTACAGTAGCAATCATATTGTTTAACTATATGGAAGCAAAGAAGTATGCTCCCCCCAAAAAACAGGATGAATACATAAACTTGCTTTTATCTGTTATTATTTTCGTTTAATTAATCGTTTTGTTATGTTTCATTTCTTTTGCTATTAGTGACCCCATGCACAGACAATCTGAAAAAAAGAGATACAAATATAAATGTTTCAGTCACTCAGGGATTAGAGACATAGATGGACATGTTTAAATCCTACAGAGTGCAATCACAGCAGCAAAATGTGTGCCTCATTACTATGAGAAAAGGGCAACCAGTGGAGCAAAAACAACATTGTAAATACCACCAATATTTATCTGCATATTTTTTCCCCCTTTCATACTTCAACTAGCAGCAAGCCAGTAGCATACCACCCTGCATACCACCCTGCATATCACTGCTAGCTTGTTCTGAAGCTAAGCAGGGATGGTCCTGGTCAGTCCCTGTATGGGAGACCAGATGCTGCTGGAAGTGGTGTTAGAGGGCCAGTAGGTCTAACACTCTGGTCTAAAAAGTGGCACTGCCCTGTGTAGGGTGCCGTCTTTCGGATGGGACGTTAAACGGTTGTCCTGACTCTCTGAGGTCATTAAAGATCCCATGGCACTTATCGTAAGAGTAGGGGTGTTAACCCTGGTGTCTTGGCTAAATTCCCAATCTGGCACTCAAACCATCACGGTCACCTAATAATCCCCAGTTTATGATTGGCTCCTTCACCCCTGTAACTATTCCGCAGGTTGTTGCTGTAAATGAGAACGTGTTCTCAGTCAACTTACCTTGTAAAATAAAAAAAACTATGGCACATTATTACAATGCTGTACATAGCCAATCGTATGACATTTGAAATGTTTTTCTAAACTTTTGGTAGTGTAATGTTTACTGTTCATTTCTGATTGTTTATTTCCTTTGTTTATTTCCCTTTTGTTTATTGTCTATTCCACTTGCTTTGGCTATGTAAACATATGTTTCCCATGCCAAGCCCATTGAATAGAGAGATGGAGAGAGAGAGGATATCAAAGCCCTGGATGTAGGGAGACTTCCAAATGAAGACGTCTGTCCTGATGGATTTTGGTTTATAGAGGTAGAAGTTTCTCAGGTGTCAGCAGACTTTTTTTATGAAATCCACCTCTGTGGGATGTCACAGCAGATATTTCAAGTCCTGTCGCGCCCTAACCTCTAAGAACTCCTACTTCAGCGGGATAGCCTGTCACCCCACATGGCTAGTGCATTCAGAATTAGGACTGAGTCAACCCCATCCAGTTCCAAACGGCTGAGAGATGGTCCCTGCAGAGATACAAACACAGTATCAGCTTCGCCAGCCACTTTGAACTGGCTATATGGATGGCTATATTATACCTATACCATATTATATCCAAATGAGGTGTCACAATACAAGTTACATTTATATAATTCATATCCTTTCAGCTCTGGCTATATTCTATTTGTCTCAAATATTGATATCTGTATTAGGTAGTGAAATAGGTCGGAATGAGAATAGTGACAGTATAGGGGATGGTGTGTGATTCTAATAATCAAATCAAATTCTTAAATTGTCACATGCTTTCGTAAACAACAGGTGTAGACTAACAGTGAAATGCTTACTTACGGGCCCTTGGTACCCGTACCAAGTCGATGTGCAGCGGTACGTAATTGGGGCAGATACAGTTCTGGATCATTGTTACTCTAACTTCCGCGACGCATACAAAGCCCTCCCTCGCCATCCTTTCGGGCAAATCTGACCACGACTCCATTTTGTTGCTCCCAAACAAGCTAACCAACTTCTTTGATCGCTTTGAGGACAATACAGTGCCACTGACACGGCCATGCTACCAAATCCTGCGGGCTCTACATTCACCACAGCCTACTTGAGTAAAACATTTAAACGTGTTAACCCACGCAGGGCTGCCGGCCCAGACGGCATCCCTCGCCGCGTCCTCAGAGCATAGGCAGACCAGCTGGCTGGTGTGTTTACGGACATATTCAATCAATCCTTATCCCAGTCTGTTGTTCCCACATGCTTCAAGAGGGCCACCATTGTTCCTGTTCCCAAGAAAGCTAAGGTAACTGAGCTAAACGACTATCGCCACGTAGCACTCACTTCCGTCATCATGAAGTTCTTTGAGAGACTAGTCAAGGATCATACCACCTCCACCCTACCTGACACCCTCCAATTTGCATACCGCTCCAATAGGTCCACAGACTACACAATGACAATCACACTGCACACTGCCCTAACCCATCTGGACAAGAGGAATACCTATGTAAGAATGCTGTTCATCGACTACAGCTCAGCATTCAACACCATAGTACGCTCCAAACTCTTCATTAAGCTCGAGAACCTGGGTCTCGACCCAGCACTGTGAAACTGGGTCCTGGACTTTCTGACTTTCTGACTTTCCCCCAGGTGGTGAGGGTAGGAAACAACATCTACACCCCACTGATCCTCAACACTGGGGCCCCACTGGGGTGCGTTCTCAGCCCTCTCCTGTACTCCCTGTTCACCCATGACTGCGTGGCCACGCACGCCTCCAACTCAATCATCAAGTTTGCAGACAACACTACAGTGGTAGGCTTGATTACCAACAACGATGAGACAGCCTACAGGGAGGAGGTGAGGGCCCTTGGAGTGTGGTGTCAGGAAAATAACCTCACACTCAACGTCAACAAAACAAAGGAGATGATCGTGGACTTCAGGAAACAGCAAAAAAAAACACACAAACTTTTACAGATGCACAATCGAGAGCATCCTGTTGGGCTGTATCACCACCTGGTATGGCAATTGCTCCGCCCACAACCGTAAGGCTCTCCAGAGGGTAGTGAGGTCTGCACAACGCATCACCGGGGGCAAACTACCTGCCCTCCAGGACACCTACACTACCCGATCTCACAGGAAGGCCAAAAAGATCATTGAGGACAACAACCACCCGAGCCATTGCCTGTTCACCTCGCTATCATCCAGAATGCGAGGTCAGTACAGGTGCATCAAAGCATGGACCGAGAGATTGAAAAACAGCTTGTATCTAAGGCCATCAGACTGTTAATAAACAGCCATCACTAACATTGAGTGGCTGCTGCCAACATACTGACTCAAATCTCTAGCCACTTGACAATTAAAAATTGGATGTAATAAATGTATCACTAGTCACTTTAAACAATGCCACTTTATATAATGTTTACATACCCTACATTACTCATCTCATATGTATATACTGTACTCTATACCATCTACTGCATCTTGCCTATGCCGTTCGGCCATCACTCATCCATATATTTCTATGTACATATTCTTATTCATTCCTTTACACTTGTGTGTATAAGGTAGTTGTTGTGAAATTGTTATATTGCTTGTTAAATATTACTGCATGGTCTGAACTAGAAGCACAAGCATTGCGCTACACTCGCATTAACATCTGCTAACCATGTGTATGTGACCAATAAAATTTGATTTGATTTGAGTATAAGTCGGAAATTTACATACACCTTAGCCAAATACATTTAAACTCAGTTTTTCACAATTCCTGACATTTAATCTTAGTAGAAATTCCCTGTCTTAGGTCAGTTTGGATCACCACTTTATTTTAAGAATGTGAAATGTCAGAATAGTAGTAGAGAGAATGATTGATTTATTTCAGCTTTTATTTCTTTAATCACATTCCCAGTGGGTCAGAAGTTTCCATACACTCAATTAGTATTTGGTAGCATTGCCTTTAAATTGTTTAACTTGGGTCAAATGTTTTGGTTAGCCTTCCACAAACTTTCAACAATAAGTTGGGTGAATTTTGTCCCATTCCTCCTGACAGATCTGGTGTAACTGAGTCAGGTTTGTAGGCCTCTTTGCTTGCACATGCTTTTTCAGTTCTCCCCACATATTTTCTATAGGATTGAGGTCAGGGCTTTGTGATGGCCACTCCAATATCTTGACTTTTCTGTCTCAACTTTGGAAGTATGCTTGAGGTCATTGTCCATTTGGAAGACCCATTTGCGACCAAGCTTTAACTTCCTGACTGATGTCTTGAGATGTTGCTTCAATATATCCACATAATTTCCCTGCCTCATGATGCCATCTATTTTTTGAAGTGCACCAGTCCCTCCTGCAGCAATGCACCTCCACAACATGATGCTGCCACCCACGTGCTTCACAGTTGGGATGATGTTCTTCGGCTTGCAAGCCTCCCCCTTGTTCCTCCAAACAGAATGATGGTCTTTATGGCCAAAAAGTTATATTTTTGTTTCAGACCAGAGAACATTTCTTTGTCCCCATGTGCAGTTGCAAACCGTAGTCTGGCTTTTTTAATGGTGGTTTGGAGCAGTGGCTTCTTCCTTGCTGAGCGGCCTTTCAGGTTATGTCGATATAGGACTTGTTTTACTGTGGATATAGATACTTTTGTACCTGTTTCCTCCAGCATCTTCACAAGGTCCTTTGCTTTTGTTCTGGGATTGATTTGCACTTTTTGCACCAAAGTACGTTCATCTCTAGGAGACAGAATGTGTCTCCTTCCTAAGCGGCGGTATGGCGGCTGCGTGGTCCCATGGTGTTCATACTTTGTACTATGTTTGTACAGATGAACGTGGTACCTTAGAAATTGCTCCCAAGGATGAACCAGACTTGTGGAGGTCTACAATTTATTTCTGAGGTCTTGGCTGATTTCTTTAGATTTTCCCATGATGTCACACAAAGAGGCACTGAGTTCAAAGGTTGGCCTTGAAATACAGGTACACCTCCAATTGACTCAAATTATGTCAATTAGCCTACCCAGCTTCTAAAGCCATTAAATCATTTTCTGGAATTTTCCAAGCTGTTTAAAGGCACAGTCAACTTAGTGTAGGTAAACTTTTGTCCCACTGGAATTGTGATACAGTGAATTATAAGTGAAATAATCTGTCTGTAAACAATTGTGTAACGCTTCTCGTTGGTGGAAGGGGAGGAGGCCCAAAATGCAGCGTGGTAAGTGTTCGTCATATTTTAATTTAACAAACTGAACACTACTCAAAATAATAACGAAGAGAAAACGAAACAGTTCTGCCAGTTGAACAGACACTAAACAGAAATTAAACACCCACAACCAAAATGGGGAAAACAGGCTACCTAAGTATGGTTCTCAATCAGAGACAACTAATGACACCTGCCTCTGATTGAGAACAATACTAGGCCAAACACATAGAAATATAACAACCTAGAAAAAGGAACATAGACTACCCACCCCAACTCACGCCCTGACAAACCTAAAACAAAGACAATAAAAATGAACTAATGTCAGAACGTGACAAATTGTTTGAAAAATTACTTGTGTCATGCATACAGTAGATGTCAAAACCGACTTGCCAAAACTATAGTTTGTTAACAAGAAATTTGTGGAGTGGTTGAAAAACAAGTTTTAATGACTCCAGTGTATGTAAACTTCCGACTTCAACTGTATGTGCATATCGGTAGGGATAAAGAGACTAGGCAACAGAATAGATTAACAGTAACAGCAGCATGTGTGATTAGTCAAAAGAGTTAGTGCAAAAAGGGTCAATGCAGATAACCAATAGTTAAAACCTCTTAGTGATCCCTTCGCGCACCCAATCCCGTTAACGTAATAATAATTCATAAATCATACAAGTGTTATACACCGGTTTAAAGATTAACTTCTTGTTAATCCGGCCACAGTATCACATTTTTAAAAAGACAGCACCACATCAAACATACACATGAAAATCTTAATTCAACCCGCCAGGCACGACACAAAAGTCAGAAATAACATATAATTCATGCCTTACCTTTGAAAATCTTTTTCTGTTGGCACTCCAATATGTCCATTAATCATCACAAATGGTCCTCTTTTTTGACTAATTCTGTTGTTATATCCCCAAAATGTCCATTTATTTGTCGCGTTTGATTCTGAAAATACACCGGTTCCAACTCGTGCAACATGACTACAAAGTATCTAATAAGTTACCTGTAAACTTGATCCAGACATTTCAA
Source organism: Oncorhynchus clarkii lewisi (assembly GCF_045791955.1). NCBI lineage: Eukaryota > Metazoa > Chordata > Actinopteri > Salmoniformes > Salmonidae > Oncorhynchus > Oncorhynchus clarkii. Next base: position 24,997,466 of record NC_092171.1, read on the forward strand.
ACAACTTTCCTAATACAGCTTGAGGTATTTTTTTAACGTAAATAATCTATAAAATTTAAAACAGAATAAACTGTGTTCAATAGTGGATAAAAACAAAGTGGAGCGAGATTTCAGGTCACGCTCCCCAACCACAATAGTACACTTCACTCGACCCTCGTTCTGAACTGCCCTACTTCTTCATTTCTCAAAGGAAAAACATCAACCAATTTCTAAAGACAGTTGACATCCAGTGGAAGCGATAGGAACTGCAAGCAAGTGCCATAGAACTCTAGATCCCCATGGGAAGCCCATTGAAAAGAGAGTGACCTCAAAATAAAAATTTCCTGGATGGGTTGTCCTCAGGGTTTCGCCTGCCAAATAAGTTCTGTTATACTCACATACATAATTTTAACAGTTTTAGAAACTTTAGAGTGTTTTCTATCCAAATCTACCAATATGCATATCCTGAGTAGCAGGCAGTTTACTTTGGGCACACTTTTCATCCGGACGTGAAAATAGTGCCCCCTAGCGTTAAGAAGTTTTAACCTGACTAACTATTTAACAAACTATTTAGCAGTCTTATGGCTTGGGGGTAGAAGCTGTTCAGGGTCCTGTTGGTTCCAGACTTAGTGCATCGGTACAGCTTGCGGTGCGGTAGCAGAGAGAACAGTCTATGACTTGGGTGGCTGGAGTCTTTGACAACTTTTAGGGCCTTTTCTCTGACTCAGCCTGGTATAGAGGTCATGGATGGCAGGGCGCTCTGCCCCAGTGATATACTGGGCTGTCCACACCAACCTCTGTAACACTTTGCTGTTAAGGGATTTTCCATACCAAGCGGTGATTCAGCCAGTCAGTGGTGTAGCTGAATAACTTTTTGAGGATCTTAGGGCCCATGCTGCATCTTTTCAGTCTCTTGATGAGGACCATGATCATTTCTTAGTGATGTGGACACCGAGGAACTTGAAACGCTCAGCCTGTTCCCTTACAGCTCCTTTGTCTTGCTGACTTTGTGGCAGAGGTTGTTGTACAAGCATCACACTGCCAGATCTCTGACCTCCTCCCTCTAGACTGTTTCATCATTGTCAGTGATCAGGCCAGTGTCCAGGTGGGAAAGGGCAGTGTGGAGTGCAATAGAGATCAGGCCAGGTGCGTAAGGGAAGGTCTGCTACATTCTAAAAGCTTCTTCTATCTGAACTCCTTCCCCTTTGTCCTCTCTTTTCCTCTCCGGCACCCCTTGGTGAATTATTCCTGTGCATGATGTGTGGGCTTTGATCTTTCACTGACTAGTTCCTTGTGTGAAGGATGGTTAAGCTCATTAGGTTAAGCTCAACAAAACTGTTGGTGCTGTTATTATTATTCCGGTACCCCCAACATTTTGTGAAAATATGCAAATTCCTGTGTGACGGTAAGGCCGAGGAGGGTGCAACCTGACATGATGGTGAAAGGCCACACCCTCGCATGCAATGCCATGCCAATTGGCCACCCGGACTATTTCACTTTACAAATTACCCTTTTGACTAACCTGCACATTGACTTGGTACCGGTACCCCCTGTATATAGCCTCGTTATTGTTATGTCATTTTATTGTGTTACTTTATGATTTGACTTTTTTACTTTGTAAATATTTTATTGAGTCTATTTCTTGAACTGCATTGTTGGTTAAGGCCTTGCAAGTAAGCATTTCACTGTAAGGTCTACCTGTTGTTTTTTATTTTTTATTTTTATTTCACCTTTATTTAACCAGGTAGGCTAGTTGAGAACAAGTTCTCATTTACAGCTGCAACCTGGCCGAGATAAAGCAAAGCAGTTCGACACATACAACAACACAGAGTTACACATGGAATAAACAAACATACAGTCAATAATACAGTAGATAAAAAGTAAATATACAGTTTGTGCAAATGAGGTAAGATAAGGGAGGAAAGGAAATAAAATAGGCCATAGTGGTGAGGTAATTACAATATAGCAATTAACACTAGAGTGATAGATGTGCAGAAGATGAATGTGCAAGTAAAGATACTGGAGTGCAAAGGAGCAAAATAAATACAGTATGGGGATGAGGTAGTTGGATGGGCTATTTACAGATGAGCTATGCACAGGTGCAATGATCTGTGAGCTGCTCTGACAGCTGGTGCTTGTAGTTAGTGAGGGAGATACGAGACTCCAGCTTCAGCGATTTTTGCAGTTCGTTCCAGTCATTGGCAGCAGAGAACTGGAAGGAAAGGCGGCCAAATGAGGAATTGGCTTTGGGGGTGACCAGTGAAATATACCTGCTGGAGAGCGTGCTGCGGGTGGGTGCTGCTATGGTGACCAGTAAACTGAGATAAGGCGGGGCATTACTTAGCAAAGACTTGTAGATGACCTGGAGCTAGTGGGTTTGGCGAGGAGTATGAAGCGAGGGCCAGCCAACGAGAGCGTACAGGTCACAGTGGTGGGTAGTATATGGGGCTTTGGTGACAAAATGGATGGCACTGTGATAGACTGCAATCAATTTGTTGAGTAGAGTGTTGGAGACTATTTTGTAAATGACATCACCAAAGTTGAGGATTGGTAGGATGGTCAGTTTTACGAGGGTATGTTTGGCAGCATGAGTGAAGGATGCTTTGTTGCGAAATAGGAAGCCGATTCTAGATTTAATTTTTGATTGGAGATGCTTGATGTGAGTCTGGAAGGAGAGTTTACAGTCTAACCAGACACCTAGGTGTAGTTGTAGTTGTCCACATATTCTAGATCAGAACCGTCCAGAGTAGTGACGCTGGACGTGCGGGCAGGTGCGAGCAGCGATCGGTTGAAGAGCATGCATTTAGTTTTACTTGCATTTAAGAGCAGTCGGAGGCCAGGGAAGGAGAGTTGTATGGCGTTGAAGCTCGACTGGAGGTTAGCACAGTGTCCAAAGAAGGGCCAGAAGTATACAGAATGGTGTCGTCTGCGTAGAGGTGGATCAGAGAATCGCCAGCAGCAAGAGCGACATCATTGATGTAACAGAGAAGGGAGTTGGCCCGAGAATTGAACCTTGTGGCACCCCAATAGAGCCTGCCAGTTGTCCGGACAACAGGCCCTCTGATTTGACACACTGAACTCTATCAGAGAGAGAAGTAGTTGGTGAACCAGGCAAGGTAGTCATTTGAGAAAGCAAGGCTGTTGAGTCTGCCGATAAGAATGTGGTGATTGACAGAGTCGAAAGCCTTGGCTATGTTGATGAATATGGCTGCACAATATTGTCTCTTATCAATGCCAGTTATGATTTTGATTAGGACCTTGAGCGTGGCGGAGGTAAACCCATGACCAACTCGGAAGCCAGATTGCATAGCGGAGAAGGCACGGTGGGATTCGAAATGGTCTGTAATCTGTTTGTTAACTTGGCTTTCGAAGACCTTAGAAAGGCAGGGTAGGATAGATATACTGTAGGTCTGTAGCAGTTTGGGTCTAGGGTGTCTCCCCCTTTGAAGAGGGGGATGACCGTGGCAGCTTTCCAATCTTTGTGGATCTCAGACGATACGATAGAGAGCTTGAATAGGCTAGTAATAGGGGTTGCAACAATTTCAGCAGATCATTTTAGAAAGAGAGGGTCCAGATATTCTAGCCCGGCTGATTTGCAGCTGTCCAGATTTTGCAGCTCTTTCAGAACATCAGCTATCTGGATTTGGGTGAAGGAGAAATGGGGAGGCTTGGGCGAGTTACTGTGGAGGGTGCAAGGCAGTTGACCGGGGTAGGGGTAGCCAGGTGGAAAGCATGGTCAGCCGTAGAAAAATGGTAATTGAAATTCTCAATTATCGTGGATTTATCGGTGGTGACTGTGTTTCCTAGCCTAAGTGCAGTGGGCAGCTGAGAGGAGGTGCTCTTATTCTATGTGGACTTTACAGTGTGACAGAATTTTTTGGGTTTGTGCAACAGGATGCACATTTCTGTTCGAAAAAGCTAGCCTTAGCTTTTCTAACTGCTTGTGTTGTATTCAGCGCATGTGACAAATTACATTTGATTAGATTTGATTTAAAGGGGTCCTAAAATTAAAAATCAAAATAACTAAATGATCCATTGCATGATCATCTTAAAACAATTCCATGTGTCAGCTCAGCAACCCCCCCCCCTCCCCCCTTTGTGTTTGTCTTGTCTTTGGATGACAGGAACAGACCCCAAATTGACTTACAATCGTTACCATGGTCTGTTGTGGAAGTGAGTACCATGGTGTCCCAGCAGCTCTACATACAGACAACGGAATGGTGATCACTATTCACATATGCGGGTTTAAGCAATTTTGCTGAATTAGGGACATTTTCAGATTGTTGTGTTTCTTCAGATTGCAGTACTGTAGTCCCTCCCTTTGGGCTGGTGTTTTGTTTCAGGGCTGTGTAGGACACTACCTGCAGAACTGTGATGTGTGCGTAAGAGAGGCTCTAATGATACATCTCCCAGTGGTGACATCCTGCTGTTTCTATCACATGTTTGTCCATCCACCTCCATCAGTCCCAGTGGTGACATCCTGCTGTTTCTATCACGTTTGTCCATCCACCTCCATCGGTCCCAGGGGTGACATTCTGCTGTTTCAATCACGTTTGTCCATCCACCTCCATCGGTCCCAGTGGTGACATCTTGCTGTTTCTATCACGTTTGTCCATCCACCTCCATCAGTCCCAGTGGTGACATCCTGCTGTTTCTATCACGTTTGTCCATCCACCTCCATCGGTCCCAGTGGTGACATCCTGCTTTTTCTATCACATGTTTGTCCATCCACCTCCATCAGTCCCAGTGGTGACATCCTGCTTTTTCTATCGCATGTTTGTACATCCACCTCCATCAGTCCCAGTGGTGACATCCTGCTGTTTTTATCACGTTTGTCCATCCACATCCATCAGTCCCAGTGGTGACATCCTGCTGATTTTATCACCTGCTCGTCCATCCACCTCCATCGGTCTCATGGAGCTAGGTGAGTCACTTACCTAGGTGGAGGGAACACAGCCATATCCTCGCTACTCTCTTATCTCTCCTCCTCTTTTTCCTCCTCCTTGGAGAAGTGTCAGTGCCTGAAGGATGTGCTGGGTTTGGGAGGCACTCAGTGGAAGAGATGAGTGCACTTTCAGATGTGTCTCCAATCCCCCAGGGTGTAAGAATGGAAGCCTAGAGAGAGAGAGGGAGGGAGGACAGAAAACAGAAGGAGAGAGAAAGGAAGAGAGATACCCAGGGCCTACTAGGCCTTTTTCTTTGTCATGTAGGCCATGCTGTTCACCCTCACTTTATCAGCCCCTCCGCTTCCCTCGTAACAAAGACTCTCAGATAACCTTTATCTCGTCATGTAGGCCATGCTGTTCACCCTCACTTTATCAGCCCCTCTGCTTCCCTCGTAACAAAGACTCTCAGATAACCTTTATCTCGTCATGTAGGCCATGCTGTTCACCCTCACTTTATCAGCCCCTCCGCTTCCCTCGTAACAAAGACTCTCAGATAACCTTTATCTCGTCATGTAGGCCATGCTGTTTACCCTCACTTTATCAGCCCCTCCGCTTCCCTCGGAACAAAGACTCTCAGATAACAATTCACTTATTCCTTTGAAGTAAAGAGCATCGTTTTGGTCTTATAATATTTTTTACCCCAAAACTAAAGATTTTTTAGTCTTCAAAAATATATGATAGTTAGTTACAATGCTTTTATTGCGGCCGGATCTGAAAGAAACCTTCCTGCGATTAACCTTATTCACACTCACATTAACTTTTTGGTATAGTTCTACAGGATCAGGGAAGGGGAAGTACCTGAAAGATAGCTCTTGTTGCTTCTTGCAGAAGGGATAGAGAGGAATACATGAGTGATGAATTTCTCCAGCTTTAATGTGAGGATCTCCTGGAAGCAGCACATTAGTTAATAGCATAACGAGTACTGATAGCGGGCCTGAATTCCCCACACCCGTCACTCTCAGGGACACAATCCTGTCACAGTTTGTTTTACTTTTAATTAATCCCCCACCCCCACCCAACCAATAAAATGGTGAGGACTCTGGAGCTTTCAGTCTTTCAGTTCATTCCAATTAGTATTCTGGTGTTATTTTTAGGGCTCTTTCATAGGAGCGGGTCTGAACACACACATACACAAACACACACACACACACACAGCCAGTTTGTGAATTAATCAGTGGATCTAGTGTTTTTGTTCAAATGTTTTCCTCTGTTATGTTAAGATGGTTTTATATTAATGGGACTTAATAGTGTGGAAGCAAGCCGCTGCCTGATATTCCCCCGGCTTCAGTAACACAATGCCTGTTTAGATGCATACAAATCCCTCCTTCTTATCGTGTGCCAATTTGCAATTTCACAAGTATGGATTTGGGGTTTGTCATGCTGCGACTGGGTGAACAAAAACAGAATCCCCCCTGCAGTGGGAAAAGGGGTTTAGACCAGGGCACATATTTAAAAGATCAAACCAATATGTCACATCAAAACAGCTAAGATCTTATCTCTCTCTGAGTGTGCGTCAATCATGCACTGTAGCACAGCATTTACATCCTTTAGAAAATGCTCTTTATACTGGTGCCCTGTGGGAATTGAACCCACAACCCTGGCATTGCAAGTGCCATACTCTACCTACCAACTGAGCCACACGGCACATTGGCGCTACTCCCTCCTTCCTTTCAGAGAGTGAGCAGATAGTGATTTCCTGTGATGGATTAGTCCAATTCCTGTATATGAATCTTTTACCCCACACTGATTTAGGAACCATGATTCCAACATCTGTCTGCTGGTAGAAATGGGTTGTTTTAATCAATGTTGTCCCTATAGACAAAGGGTAGAATCTTTTCTGTTTGATATTCATTGCTTCTATAGGCTACACAGGGCTGCTTTCTCTTCCTGTTTCGTTAACCTGTGGGTATACTGTAAGCTGTGGTACTACCCTGATACTGTAGGCTTCATCACTTACAAACGTGTTTTATTTTAAGTAGGCCATTAAAATTAAAAGGACTTTACTGCCTACACTCCTTTTATATTTTTAATACTGCCTATGTGGCAAACTTTTACCGCACACAAATATCACAGAATATCACTAGTTGCTACATCGGTGCTGTTTTAAAGAATTCCACAACAGCAAATTTATTTTACATTTTTTATCTGAAAGACGATGCCCAGAACTTAGCCATGATGTTGCACAACGATTTAAGTCAATGAGTCAGAGGCAGAACAAATAGTACAGCAAATAATATGGCTAAACTCCAACGTACTGATAGAGGAAAGACCCATTTTCTTGGAGGAAATGTATAAGGAAGGTAAAATGTAATTAAGGTAAAGTTACAATAGGTATACAAAAGTATGTGGACACCTCTTCAAATTTGTGTATTCGACTATGTCAGCCACACCCGTTGCTGACAGGTGTATACAATCGAGCACACAGCCATGCAATCTCCATAGCCTAACATTGGCAGTAGTGGAGAGCCTTACTGGAGCCTTACTGGAGAGCTCAGTGACTTTCAAGGTGGCACCGATATTGGATGCCACCTTTCCAACAAGTCAGTTTGTCAAATTTCTGCCCTGCTAGAGCGGCCCGGTCAACTGTCAAGTGCTGTTATTGTGAGGTGGAAATGTCTAGGAGCAACAACGGCTCAGCGTGGTAAAGTGGTAGGCCACACAAACTCACAGACGGGACCACTGAGTGCTGAAGCGTGTAGAGCATAAAAATGATCTGTGCTCGTTTGCAAATGACATTCGCGAGTTTCAAACTGCCTCTGGAAGCAACGTTAACACGAGGTGTTTGTCAGGAGCTTCATGAAATGGGTTTCCATGCCCGAGCAGCCGCACACAAGCCTAGGATTACCATACGTAATGCCAATCGTCAGCTGGAGTGGTGTAAGGCTCACCGCCATTGGATTCCAGAGCAGTGGAAATGCGTTCTCTTGAGTGATGAATCACCCTTCACCATCTGGCAGTCCGAAGGACAAATCTGGGTTTGGCGGATGCCAGGAGAACACTACCTGCCCCTATGCATAGTGCCAACTGTAAAGATTGGTGGAGGAGGAATAATAGTCTGGGGCTGTATTTCATGGTTCTGGCTAGGCCCCTTAGTTCCAGTGAAGAGAAATCTTAACGCTACACCATACAATGACATTCTAGATGATTCTGTGCTTGGGAAGGTTTGTTTCTGTGCTGGGAAAGGCCCTTTCCTGTTTCAACATGACAATGCCCCCGTGCACAATCGAGGTCTATACAGAAATGGTTTGATGAGATCGGTTTGGAAGAACTTGACTGGCCTGCACAGAGCACTGACCTCAACCCCATCAACCACCTTTGGGATGAATTGGAATGACGACTGTGAGCCAGGCCTAATGGCCTTTTGGTCATTTTAGTGTATTTGGGCTTGAAATCTGTAGTGGGAAATTCATGGAAATCTGTGTCAATGCCGTGTGTTTCTCCTATGAGATGAATTGCAAATACTTTTCAGACTACATTTCCTTTCAGGGATAGCATTGTTTATTAATCAGAACCATCTGCATAGTTTTTCCTTTTACCGAGCCGCGACTGAGCTTGAGCCATGGTGTAAATTAAAATAGGGGGTGCAAATTATGGTTTTCTGCCTCCAAATTTTTACCAGATAATTATCATAATCTATTGGATAATTTGGTAATTTTCACTAGTCTGTATAAAAACTGTATACATGATCACTTTATAAATGACATACTTGAAGTGTTTCGGAAACTACTCTGAAAATATTGTTTACCAAGCTACCAATGGAAGAAGTTAAGCTACACTTAAGCTACCCTTAAGAAAAATATACTTATGGATCGGACCCTTTTTTTCAATTTTCACCTGAAATGACATATCCAAATTTAACTGCCTGTAGCTCATGACCTGAAGCAAGGATATGCATATTCTTGATACCATTTGAAAGGGAACACTTTGAAGTTTGTGGAAAAGTGAAATTAATGTAGGAGAATATAACACATTAGATCTGGTAAAAGATAACACATAAAAATTTACTTTTTAAAATGTATTTTTCATCATCTTTGAAATGCATAAGAAAGGCCAATGTATAAGTTAGGAATCTAGAGGCAATTTAGATTTTGTCCACTAGATGGAAGCTGTGTATGTGCAAAGTTTTAGACTGATTCAATGAAACATTGCATTTCTGTTCAAAATGTTGTATCATGACTGCCCAAATGTGCACAATCGGTTTATTAATACATTTTCAAGTTCTTAACTGTGCACTCTCCTCAAACAATAACATGGTATTATTTCACTGTTAATAGCTACTAAATTGGACAGTGCAGTTAGATTAACAAGAAGTTAAGCTTTCTGCTCATATCAGATATGTCTATATCCTGGGAAATTTCTTGTTACTTACAACCTCATGCTAATCACATTAGCCTACGTTAGCTTAACTGACTAACTTTTTTCTTTAGGTGAAGGAGAGGCGGACCAAAATGCAGCGTGGTGGTTATTCATGATTCTTTAATAAAGAAAACTATACATGAATAAACTAACAAAAACAATAAACGTAACGAGAAAACCTAACAGCCTATACTGGTGCACAAACAAACACAGAGACAGGAACAATCACCCACGAAACACTCAAAGGATATGGCTGCCTAAATATGGTTCCCAATCAGAGACAACGATAAACACCTGCCTCTGATTGAGAACCACTCCAGACAGCCATAATCCTACTAAGCCACAAATCCAATACCTAACAAAAACCCCAAGACAAAACACACCACATAAATAAACCCATGTCACACCCTGGCCTGACCAAAATAATAAAGAAAACACAAAATACTAAGACCAGGGTGTGACAGAACCCCCCCCCCCCCCCCCCCCCCAAGGTGTGGACTCCCGGCCGCACACCTAAACCCATAGGGGAGGGTCCGGGGTGGGCGTCTGTCCACGGTGGCGGCTCCGGCTCGGGACGTGGACCCCAGTCTTAGTCCCTTTGCCTTGCGTCCTTAGATAGGCGACCCTCGCCGCCGACCTTGGCCTAGAAGTCCTCACCAAGGGCCCCACTGGACTGAGGGGCAGCTCGGGACTGAGGGGTAGCTCGGGACTGAGGGGTAGCTCGGGACTGAGGGGTAGCTCGGGACTGAGAGGAAACCCAGTACTGAGAGAAAGCCCAGTACTGAGAGGAAGCTCAGGCAGGTAGAAGGCTCTGGCAGATCCTGGCTGGCTGGTGGTTCTGGCAGATCCTGACTGACTGGCGGTTCCGGCAGATCCTGACTGACTGGCGGTTCCGGCAGATCCTGGCTGACTGGCGGATCCTGGCTGACTGGCGGATCCTGGCTGAATAGCGGATCCTGGCTGAATAGCGGATCTGGCTGCTCCATGCTGACTGGCAGCTCTGGCTGCTCCATGCTGACTGGCAGCTCTGGCTGCTCCATGCTGACTGGTTGCTCCATGCTGACTGGCGACTCTGGCTGCTCCATGCTGACTGGCGGCTCTGGCTGCCCCATGCTGACTGGCGGCTCTGGCTGCTCCATGCTGACTGGCGGCTCTGGCTGCTCTATGCTGACTGGCGGCTCTGGCTGCTCCATGCTGACTGGCGGCTCAGGCTGCTCCATGCTGATTGGCGGTTCTGGCTGCTCCATGCTGACTGGCAGCTCTGGCGGCTCCATACAGACTGGCAGCTCTGGCGGCTCCTTGCAGACTGGCAGCTCTGGCGGCTCCTTGCAGACTGGCAGCTCTGGCGGCTCCTTGCAGAATGGCAGCTCTGGCAGCTCCTTGCAGACTGGCAGCTCTATGCAGACTGGCAGCTCTATGCAGACTGGCAGTGCTAAACAGGCAGAAGACTCCGGCAGCGCTGGAGAGGAGAAAGGCTCTGGCAGCGCTAGATAGGCGGGAGACTCCGGCAGCGCTGGAGAGGAGGAAGGCTCTGGCAGCGCTGGACAGGCGAGGCGCACTGTAGGCCTGATGCGTGGTGCTGGCACTGGTGGTACTGGGCCGAGAACACGCACAGGAAGCCTGGTGCGGGGAGCTGCCACCGGAGGACTGGTGTGTGGAGGTGGCACAGGATGGACTGGACCGTGAAGGCGTACTGGAGAGCTTGAGAGCAGGGCTGGCACAGGACGTGCAAGGCTAGGGAGGTGCACAGGAGGCCTGGTGCGTGAGGCTGGCACAATCTTCACCAGCCGACTAACACGCACCTCAGGACGAGTATGGAGCGCTGACCCAGGTGCCATCAAATCCCCGACACGCTCCGTCGGGCGAATTCCGTACACAGCAACTCCCTCATAACTCTCCTCCAATTTCCCCATTAACTCCTTCACAGTCTCTGCTTCGCTCACCTCCAACACCGGCTCTGGTTCTGGTCTCCTCCTTGGCTCCTCACGATAAACAGGGGGAGTTGGCTCAGGTCTGACTCCTGACTCTGCCACACTCTCCCTGAGCCCCCCCCCCCCCCCCCCCCCCAATACATTTTTGGGGCTGACTCTCGGGCTTCCGTCTGCGCCGCCGTGCTTGTCTCTCCAACTCCATTCTCCTATACCCCTCTTCGCACTGCTCCAGCGAATCCCAGGCGGGCTCCGGCACTCTCCCTGGGTCGACCGCCCACCTGTCTATTTCCTCCCAAGTCGTATACTCCAGACTTCGTAGCTCCTGCTGCCGCTGCCTGTCACCACGCCGCTTGGTCCTGTTGTGGTGGGTGATTCTGTTACGGTTTTCTTCGGGTGAAGTAGAGTCGGACCAAAATGCAGCGTGGTATTCTTGATACATGTTTAATAAAGAATAAACATGAACAATACAAAAACAACAAACGTAACGTGAAAACCTATACAGCCTATCTGGTGACAACAAACACAGAGACAGGAACAATCACCCACCAAACACTCAAAGAATATGGCTGCCTAAATATGGTTCCCAATCAGAGGCAGGTGTTTGTCGTTTTTGTATTGTTCATGTTTATTCTTTATTAAACATGTATCAAGAATACCACGCTGCATTTTGGTCCGACTCTACTTCACCCGAAGAAAACCGTAACACTGACACCAATCCTGTAGAGGTTTAACTAAAGTAGTTCACTACATCCAAACTACTTATTGAAAAATTATTATATGTAAACCTGTAATGTCATAGACTATAAATTGCAAGAACAGATCACTTTGAGGTCATATGTTAACAGAATGTGTAATTTAGCTTACACAAAAACAATGTTTCAAATGAGAATTAGGTGTGTCTGATGCTGAAAAAGGTCAAAACAAGTAATTAACTACCACCAAGGTATAATGTGTCGGCCTCATTTTCCACCTGTTCCTTTAGATTTAGCCAGAGTGGACTTTCCTAACATTTCCATTGAATGAATGTTGTTTCTACATCATTTCAACCCCAAAAATCTAGGTGATGACATTGAATCAACGCAGAAAACTAATTGGATTAGCAAAAAGTCATCAACTTAAGGGCATTTCATATTTTTTTCACCCAACTTTTAACCTAAAATCCAATGACATGGTCATTTTTTTTGTTGATTTCACATTGAATTCATATTAGGTGACAACTCAACCAGATGTAAAGCAAAACTAGATATTGAACTGACCTCTGTGCCCAGTGGGATAATACCAATGTATTATTTTCATATTGGATATGGCAACTATTCACATTACAAAAAAGTTGATAAAGCGCTCAGCAGCTTTCCCTCAATATTGCCACAGCACTGTCCAGAATGGACGGTGGGTGGGATGGTGGGATGGTTTGTTTTCAAGATCTGTTTACACTTGAAGGATATCCGTACAAAGATGCTTCTTCGACTACCTCCGGAAGTGGTCAGGAAGTTCTTATCGCAATCAGATCGCAACGCGACTTTTGATTGTCTACACTCGTTGGCAAATGTGGGCACAATCTGAATGTGGACACGATCAGGACAACAGACGCATGTTAGAACCACGTATAAACAGGTCTACTGACAGCTCTCAGTGCATTCCCTATTTGTTGTTGTTTATCTCCACTCCACATGGAAGTGGAACTAAATTAGAGTTTCCACTCTAGGACAGGAATGTCAAAATAGGGATAGAATTGCACTCTGGGCAAATGGTGTTTAAGTTTTAGGGGTGGGACTTTGAGGCATTAATGAGATGTCAGAATAATTGACAAAATACATCATACTGGCTGTATTTTGAAAGTTAGATATCTTTAAAACTTGATTGTTGATATGCAAAACATTTTGGGACTATTTCAACAATGGACTAATAAAACAAATAACAAAATATAGTTATGGGGTGAAATTTTCCTTGAAATTTAGTGCAGGATTAGTTGTTTTAGGGTGGTCGAGCTGCTATGCTACGGTCAGTTGGTCTGCAGCTCTGACAACAGGAGGCCAGTTGGACACTAGGATTAGTGTAACACCTAGACGTAGATTTTCACACCGCACAATCTACCGACCGCACGTCAATAGATTAAGACCCAGTCCCACTCTTTTAGTTGCTATTTGCTTATTGATCGCAGATTTTCATCAGGCCCAGTTATTGAAGAGTCCAAGGGAAGGAGGCATGAATCTTATGCCAAATAGCATCAAGGCAAAGGCCATAAGTCAGCCACTATAGGGGCCCGTCTTTGGCCGGCACCCCAGCCTTAACATGCCAGGCTGGGGCTAGCATCATAAATCCAGGCTCATGATGGATATGTGGGGGATTGGAGTGATGACCTCAATACTGCCAGACTGACAAGGTAATCAGGCTGCGCTGTTTAAACAACCTGGGAGCTATCACGCCCACCCATCCGTCAGGGGCACCGTGAGAGTTATTTAAAGGGAAATGGCATCGCTAGACACATTTTGGGTGGTTTTCCAGTCTCTCCACATAATTATGAGTGACGAAGAGGTGTTATGCACTATAGTGATATGTTTCTATTTTCACACCGGGAGAGTTCAACCAATGTTAGATTACTTGTTAGATATTACTGCATGGTCGGAACTAGAAGCACAAGCATTTCGCTACGCTCGCATTAACATCTGCTAGCCATGTGTATGTGACAAATAAAAATTGATTTGATGACATCATTGGTTGATTGAGCCAGATTTCTGATCTAAATATGAATGAAGTTTTTTTAGCAATTATTGTGGACTTTGTGTTTTGCTGATTGCACGATGACGCTAGCAGCGAGTAGATATGGTTATTCTTGTTCAATAGAGCCGTTGAACAGCTAAGAATGATCCTATCTGCCACAACATTACAGGATTTCTAGGTTGACTGATTTTCCCTGGCTTTGTAAACACTACAGCCTGACGGCAGCCCTACTTCCTTGTACAATTGTGTTCCCACCCTCAAAGGCGGGGTTTTCAAAATGAGTACCGTACTGCTTTCCACCTGTTCACGGCAGCATTTTACTGTGCACTGTCGATCAGAGATGGCTAAATAATTGCAAAGGCTGCTTCTGATGATTCCTCTTTCTAAGAAGAGCTGGATGACAACAACCCTTTTTTATGTTATTTAAAAAAAGGTTATTGATGTTCTTACTAGGGACATACAGCCGTAGTAATTTGAGCCGGAATACACTGAAGAAGAGTTGAGACAGCGAGAACAGGAATTGCGAGAAAAGCAAGCCACTGACAGACTCCAACTGGGGAGCCACTGTCAGACTCCAACTGGTGGCGCCTATGCTGGTGCTGGTGCAGTCCAGCCATGCCGACAGAAAAGTATTGTCTGTGCTGCAAGGAATTCGGTCGCAGACAGTTCTTACTGGAGAGGACCACTGCAGACCCCATGGATTGTGTGTGTGTGTGACAGGCCATCAAAGTTTCAACACACATATGGATAGATTGGTGGTGAAGATGTTCTTTAGAACCTCCAAGATCAACTGGCGGTGGCAGCCTAGACCAGCTGGACCAGGGTGGCAAATGACAAACAAGTAAGTTGTTTTGCACTCGGTAGCTAGCTAGCAATCTAAGTTATATTTTTACACAAGGCAGAGTTGTTCAGTACAGTATAATTTCGGGATCCATTTGGCCATAACAGGGCTTGCTAGTGCTACTACAAGTCAAGTTAGCTAAGTTGAGCTAGCTTTGTTTGCTATGCCCAAAATGTACTGTAGCCTAACGTTATAGCTAGCTTGCTAATGTTAACTAGCTAGCCTAGCTAGCCTCAGTGCATCTCATTAGGAGCAAAACTAGATAAATGTTTTGATGATGATGACGAAGAGTAAAGGAATAACTTTGCCTTTATGACCCATATTAGTCTTTGAGTAACTATACCTGTGTGTTGTAGCCAGTGGTGTAAAGTACTTAAGTAAAAATACTTTAAAGTACTACTTAAGTAGTTTTTTGAGGGTATCTGTACTGGAAAATGGTCCAGTTCACACACCTATCAAGATCTGGCGGACTAACTAAAGCAAATCCTTCATTTGTAAATTATGTCTTCTCCTGTCTTTCAGTAAATAGAATACAAAACAAAATAGTGTCGTCTGGTTTGCTTAATATAAGGAAATTCAAATGATGAGATTTCTACTTTTGGTACTTAAGTATATTTTAGCTATTACTTTACTTTTGGGACATAAGTATATTTAACCCTCAAAATGAATTACTCAAGTAGTATTTTACTGGGTGACTTTCACTTTTACTTGAGTCATTTTCTATTAAGGTATTTTTACTTTTACTCAAGTATGAAAATGTGGTCTTTTTTTCACCACTGGTTGTAGCTAGAACGCTAGTTAATGTGTGTCTGTGATATGTGTAATATTCTGCATCGTGCTGCTACAGTAGGAATAAAGACAGTACACATCAATTGCCCATGAAAATCGAATGGCATTTTTGTCCTTCTCGTACAGACAATACCGCTTGGTGTCCTACAGATTACTTTTGGAGTTTGTTCTACGTAGGGAGAAGTTAAAGTACACCGAATCCCTTGCCTGTGTGTGTTGTTGGGGCCATTCGAGCAATTTATCCCTAACTCAATGGACAGTATGTTCGATTCAAAGAAGTTGGGTCGAGGAGATGTGAAAGGTCCCATAACAACAATTTCCCCTTATATCAAACAAACACCTCACTGCACCCTACAAATATCCCATATGCAAGTATTCCTTTTGTAGAACTTCAATACTTATTATAGGCGTTGTTAGTATATTTTTCTTCTACTATATGTCATACATTTTCATTACTGTTCCTGCGTACTGCTGTGTAAACACCTCAGTCTCAAGAGCAAATAAACCTTGTGTCACGGCTTCTAGGAGTAGTGGGTGGAGGAGTCAGGCGCAGAGAGCAGGGTTAGTTCAAACATGGGTCTTTATTCCAGGAACAGAGTAACGGTCACGCCGAACACAAGGGCGCATAAAAGGGCGCATAAAATAAGTCCACCAAACAGGACGAAACTGTCCGGTTAAAGGAATCACTGGTACTACTTCATGAGCTCCATGACCTTGGATTCAGACTATACACATTGGCTCTTGCCAGCACTGTGCAGTCTTTTCCTCTTCCGAGTCAGATGATGTTGATCTTGTTCCCAGCTGAAAGCTTTCATGCAAAGGGTCTACAGGATCTGTACTACTGAAGCTGGTGTTAAAGTCATCATCATCAGGATTAGTCTGTAGGACATACAGTGCTGTGAAAAAGTATTTGCCTGATTTCTTATTTTTTTGCACATTTGTCACACTTAAATGTTTCAGATCGTCGAACAAATGTCAATATTACACAAAGATAACCCAAGTAAACACAAAATGCAGTTAAGTGATAATTTTATTTATTAAGTGAAAAAAGCTATCCGAATCTTAATGGCCCTATGTGACAAAGTAATTGCCCCCTAAACCTAATAACTGGTCGTGCCACCCTCAGCAGCAACAACTGCAATCTAGTATTTGCAATAACTGGCAATGAATCTTTCACATCGCTGTGGAGGAATTTTGGCCCACTCTTCTTTGCAGAATTGTTTTAATTAAGCCACATTGGAGGGTTTTCAAGCATGAACTGACGTTTTAAGGTCACGCCACAGCATCTCAATCGGATTCGAGTCCGGACTTTGACTAGGCCACTTCAAAACCTTCATTTTTGTTATTTAAGCCATTCAGAGGTAGACTTGCTGGTGTGTTTTGGATCATTGTCCTGCTGCAGAACCCAAGTGCGCTTCAGCTTGAGGTCACGAACTGATGGCCGGACATTCTCCTTCAGGATTTTTCGGTAGAGAGCAGAATTCATGGTTCCATCAAGCACAGCAAGTCGTCCAGGTCCTGAAGCAGCAAAGCAGCCTCAGCCCAGCCCAGATCATCAAGATGTTTTTTTGCCGAAAGTGAGACGAGCCTTTATGTTATTTTTGGCCAGCAGTGGTTTTCGCCTTGGAACTCTGCCATGGATGCCATTTTTGCCCAGACTCTTTCTTATGGTTGAGTCATGAACACTGACCTTAACTGAGGCAAGTGAGGCCTGCAGTTCTTTAGATGTTGTTGTTGGTTCTTTTGTGACCTCTTGGATGAGTCGTCGCTGCGCTCTTGGGGTAATTTTGGTTGGCCGGCCACTCCTGGGAAGGTTCACCACGGTTTCAAATCTTCTCCATTTGTGGATAATGGCTCTCACCGTGGTTCGCTGGAGTCCCAAAGCTTTAGAAATGGCTTTGTAACCCTTTCCAGACTGATAGATGTCAATTACTTTGTTTCTCATCTGTTCCTGAATTTCTTTGGATCGCGGCATGATGTCTTGCTTTTTGAGATCTTTTAGCCTACCTCACTTTGTCAGACAGGTTCTATTTAACCAGAGTAAATTCATGATTTAACAAGGGGGGACAATTACTTTGTCACATAGGGCCATGAAGGTTCGGATAGCTTTTTTCCCTTAATAAATAAAAGTATCACTTAAAAACTGCATTTTGTGTTTACTTGGGTTATCTTTCGGTAATATTAAAATTTGTTTGATGATCTGTAACATTTAAGTGTGGCAAATGTCCAAAAAATAAGAAATCAGGAAGGGGCAAATACTTTTTCACAGCACTGTACACTAGTCAGTGATTAGCCAACATTTTACTACTTTGTCCCCATCAATACACACTCAAAAAATGTACTATATCCACTCATCCCCCTCGTGTCAATAGATCATGCATATTAACCTTTACACACTATTCCTGCCCCCAACCGACACCAGTCAGTCACCCATACCATCCCAGCCTTACTAATAACTCAGATTTTCTCCAATTTAGACTTCAAGCTTTGCATAAACAATCAACTCAGCCTCCATAACACAGAGAAAACTACAGTAGAAGTTGTAGCCTACTTATAAACACACCAACTATGACAAGATATTCATGTCTAGCTCCAGTATATTTATTTGCTCCTCATGGAGTCATGGAAAATTTAGCAAAGATGACAATCACTAGTTCCTGGTGCTGAGCTTGATGTTGATACCGTTGCGAATGTTGATGGGATCTGACTCTGTAATAGAACACATCCTTAACAATGAGCTAATGAGGCGCGATTTCACCTGGCATAGCAAATGTGCACACTCATCAGGACACTGTGTTATTCAGAGGAGCTAGCCAATAACACAGATAACACAATCACTTCAAACTGAAGCTGGAAAGACTGCAAACTACCTGCACTTTGTTTCATTTGACCTTTTTTCAATTGATGGGTCAGAGTAAATAGGCATTTTAACTTCATAGATTTAGCCAGTGGTAACTTGTGGATTATAAACTGGGTGGTTCGAGCCCTGAATGCTAATTGGCTGACAGGCATGGTATATCAGACCGTATACCACGGATATGACGAAACATTTATATTTACTGCTCTAATTACGTAGGTAACCAGTTTAGCGTTGCGTCATGCCTAAGAACAGCCCTTAGCCGTGGTATATTGGCCATATACCACAACCCTCTTACATGATTGCTTAAATGAACACAGGCTGGAATGCGGTTTTAACCCATCAGCATTCACGATTAGAGCCACCCGTTGTATAATTAAGCAATAATGCCCGAGGGGGTGTGGTATATGGTCAATATACCTACGGCTGAGGGCTGTTCTTACGCACGATGCAACACAGAGTGCCTGGATACAGACCTTAGCTATGGTATATTGGTCACATACCACAAACCCCTGAGGTGCCGTATTGCTATTATAAAATTATTACTAACGTAAATCAGGGCAGTAAAAATAAATGTTTTGTCATAACCATGGTATACGTTCTAATATACCACGACTGTCAGCCAATCAGCAATCGGCTCGAACCACCCAGTTTATAATGACATATTGATGGACATATACAGTGAAAGAGCAGCGATGGAATTTCCTTTTAAAATACTCTTCAAAGAGGTAGGGTTACAGACGTTTTCAAAAGATGGGCAGGGTCTCCCCTGTGCAATACTGTACCTAACTACCGTGTTAGTACATAGATATAGAGGTACTTATTGTAATGTGGCATACTTCACTGTTGTTAGGCCCTGATTTAGATCGGAGACAAAAGCATTTCATTGGACAGTGTGTACCTTGTGTATCCAGTACATACGACTAATAAAACGTGACCCTTAAAACATTGCATGTGTTTTTTAATGGCCAACCATCCTTGAGACTTTGAATTACTGTCTTCTGTGGAAGATGTCATTTCTCAGATGAAAATGTTCAGCCAAGCTTGTGTTGTGAGTCTTTTTAGACATGACACTGAGTATAATCTCTTAAATGACATTAGCTGCACATGCAATCAGTGCTTCCAAGTGAGTGGGCTGCCTTAAGTAGCTGCCTCAGCTCATGCCCCATTATCTAACCTGAATA
This sequence comes from Oncorhynchus clarkii lewisi, assembly GCF_045791955.1. Lineage (NCBI taxonomy): Eukaryota > Metazoa > Chordata > Actinopteri > Salmoniformes > Salmonidae > Oncorhynchus > Oncorhynchus clarkii. Next base: position 25,017,070 of record NC_092171.1, read on the forward strand.
TGCTGAATCGGCATACATTATACATGATAAAATGTATGTTCTTATAATGTGTCCCAGCACAGGGCTCAGTGACACTCTTTAATTCTCCCTTCTGCCTCACCACATAGTCAAAATAGACACTTAAATGAACTAAAAGGGACATTACACAATGGAACACCCTGATGCAATGGCACAAGACTGCAGAGAGGAGGATAAAATAAAAAAGAGACGTATTTTCGCAGTGAGGCCCAGAAGCAGTAGCTAGCTCATTATCTTCATCAGTATGGATGTATTTTGACCTCTCAAGCCTTTTGCCCCCTCATCAGTGTCTCCCAGTCCCTGTGAAAACCAGTGAGAGAGAGAGGGTCCACCCTGGACATTGGCTCTAGCACTAATTACTGCATATATCCTGCCACAGTGGAAAGGAAGACCAAAGATATTGTACACTCTGATTCACCACCTCTAAACCCAGGGAACAGGGGACAGTGGATATTGGCCTCTGGTGACCGACTGCAGAAAGTAGGCCAAAGATGCTATTGGATGATGTAAAAGCTAAAACAATGGAGAGGAATCATGGGAGAAGGATAAAAAGATACAAGGAGATCATGAATGGCAAACTAAGTGCTTGAAGTCTGTAAATGGTACTGTAACGTGATAGTATGGATGTGTAGACATTAATAACAGGAATAGGTATAAGGCCAGGCTACCGAGAGTTTGGATAACAAAGCAAAATGTGATTAGTCGCCCTTGCATGCATGTGCTCACATCCCATGCCTGCTAACCTCTACTGTACTATAGTGTACTGTGTGTTGCATATCCCTGGCAACGGTACAGAATAAGTGGTTAAAGGTGAGATGTGAGTAGCCACAGGCCAGGTGTAAACCCGTTAGTGCTGAGCCCATTTAGTCGACTGGTCGATTGTTTGGTCAATTGGCTGTTAGAGGACTGAGATTTTGTTTGTCAAGCTGTCGCATTTTAAAAATGTTCATGGCACATCAAACACCGTGGACTAATCCATTGCGGAGGCCGCGGGGATGGCATCGGCAAGGTAAAGCACGTGTGCAGCGAGGGTATTTCATTGAATGAAAATAAGAAAATAAGTGAAATTAGATTTGTTTTGAAATTGCATTGGTTTTCAATAAATGGCTACTGCTTTGGACCTGACACAGTTTGTGAGAGTATTCCTTAGGCCTACAGTATGTAGGAAGATGATGTTGAGTTTGGCTTAAATGGGAATTTGGCTTAAATGCACAAGGTGTGACTCTCCAGAACGTATTCTCTGCCGCCAATGTATTCACATTCATTGTTTCACTTCATTGTGTGAATTGATTGCCCTTTTATTGTTAGTGTCTACCAATTCACCATGATATACAGTACCAGTCAAAAGTATGGACACACCTACTCACTCAAGGGGTTTTTCTTTATTTGTACTATTTTCTACATTGTAGAATAATAGTGAAGATTAAACGAAATAACACATGGAATCATGTAGTAGTCAAAAAAGTGTTAGTTAAACTAATGTTTTTTAATTCTTCAAAGTAGCCACCATTTGCCTTGATGACAGCTTTGCACACTCTTGGCATTCTTTCAACCAGCTCCATGAGGAATGCTTTTCCAACACTCTTGAAGGAGTTCCCACATATGCTAAGCGCTTGTTAGCTGCTTTTCCTTCACTTTGCGGTCCAAGTCATCCCAAACCATCTCAATTTGGTTGAGGTCAGGTGATTGTGGAGGCCAGGTCATCTGATGCAGCACTTCATCACTCTCCTTCTTAGTAAAATAGCCCTTACACAGCCTGGAGATGTGTTTTGGGTCATTGTCTTGTTGAAAAATATATGATAGTGCCACTAAGAGCAAACCAGATGGGATGTCGTATCGTTGCAGAATGCTGTGGTAGCCATGCTGGTTAAGTATGCCTTGAATTTTAAATAAATCCCTGACAGTGTCATCAGCAAAGCACCCCTACACCATCACACCTCCTCATCCATGCTTCACGTTGGGAACCACACATGCGGAGATCATCCGTTCACCTTGTCTGAGTCTCACAAAGACATGGCGGTTGGAACCAAAAATCTGGAGATTGGAGACTGGAGATTAACACCGGTCTAATGTCCATTTCTTGTGTTTCTTGGCCCAATCAAGTCTCTTCTTATTATTGGTGTCCTTTAGTAGTGGTTTCTTTGCAGGAATTCGACCATGAAGGCCGGATTCTGGGGCTTCCTTTCCTGTGGCGGTTTCACCATAGAGCTTTATGGTTTTTGCGACTGCACTTAATGTAGGTTAATTATTCTGGGAGATTCGGGATCTTTCTTCTCGCGGCATCTTTCCCCCACGAGTTTACATGGCCTTTCCATTGTTTTGGTTGAGTTCCATTGACCTCTTTACCTCATTTATAAGCACATTGACTACCAGTGTATTATTGCTCACAATTATTCACAAAATTCCATAATCTCAGCAGGGATATCTAACTAGCTTAATTTGAGCTGATCCCTACAGTATGTTATATGTAAAGTGAGTCAAATCCCTCCTCTGTTGCAGCAACTTCACATGTTGCCCACCATGTCTCAGGGAAGAGTGAATTTAAACTCCTTACACATTTTGCCATTAGGCTGACAAATGCAGGGTTTAACTTGAGGAGGGAGCCTTTAAAGTCTGTTTGGGGTGGATGAATAGCGATTAGGCCTTTTGTTCTGCTGCGTGGCAGGTAATACAAGGCGGTGGCTGAAATGGCTGACAGTCAAGCCAATGCAGAGCTTCAAGCCGATGCAGAGCGTCAAGCCTCTGATGTACAAAGTCTACAGGTTCATTACCACACATATCATCAGGAGCCATACTGAGGATCCTGAAGCTCTCTCTCTTCTCTCTCTTCTCTCTCACCAGCTTCCCTCACTCCCTCTCTCTCTCTCGTTCTCTCTCTCTTACCAGCTTCCCTCCTCCCTATCTCTCTCCCTCTTTCACTTTCTCTTCCTCACTCTTTCTCTACCCTCTCTCTCCTCTCTCTCTCTCCCTCTTTCCCTTTCTCTTCCTCACTCACTCTCTCTAGCTTCCCTCTCTCTCTATATCAATTTGCAGTCAGGCTACATGCTGATGCAAGACTGGAGAGCATACGGCCATCATTAGATACTCCAATCCCCTTCATGTGTTGAGTTTAGTACAAGCAGACAGGGAGACAGACAGACAGGCACTTACTGCTAAAGTTACACTAAAGCTGTATAGGAAAGGAAGGATATTGACTTAGTGGCTGTATGTGGAGAATTACGAGACCTGAGGGCTTTCTGAGGCCCACACTTTAAGCCACATATACAAGCCTACACACATACAAGCCTACACAAGTTTAGACACACATCTACAAGCCTACACAAATTTAGACACACATACTGTATACAAGCCTACACACGATTAGACACACTTACGAGCCTTCCCATGTTCCGACACATATATACAATCCTACACACGTTTACAAACACATTCACAAGCCTACACACGTTCAGACACACATATACAAGCCTACACGTGTTTAGACAAACACATACACGAGCCTACATACGTTTAGACACACATATACAAGCCTACACACGTTTAGAAACACATATAAAAGCCTACACGTGTTTCGACACATATATACAAGCATAGACACGTTTAGAGAAATATACTAGCACGTGTGCACCACACATGCACACATAGGGTGGCTATCTGCTACCCATGGTCCAGACTAAACATCTTGCACCAAATTGTAATGAGCTCATCAGTGCTAAGCAGTGCCGACTGGGAGATGTTCAGGTCTCCTCCTGCTCTCCAGTTCACCCACAGTGTAAAACTAATCACATAACAGTCAGTTACTGAGGCCTAGGCACTCCTTATCTATCTAGCTATCCATCAGTCCCCAGATCCCCCTCCTCCCTTGACTTCATCACTTCTTGCCCCTCCACATCCAAACACCTCCACGACATAATGACTTAACACCCCTGGCCCCGGTGTCTCCACAAGGATGCCACTCCGCCCGGCAGGCAACAGGACATCTCGCCCCTTGCCTAAGCTAGGTTTTTAGGGCTGTTGCCATGACGCCCATGATTTCCTCAAATCAAATCAAATTTTATTGGTGACATACACATATTTAGCAGATGTTATTGCGAGTGTAGTGAAATGCTGGTGTTCCTAGCTGCAACAATGCAGTAATATTTAACAATTCACAATACACACAAATCCAAAAGTAAAATAATGGAATTAAGAAATATATAAATATTAGGACGAGCAATGTCTGAGTGCGTGGACTAAAATACAGTAGAATATAATACAGCATATACATAAGAAATTAGTAAAGCAGTATGTAAATGTTATTAAAGTGACTAGTGTTCCATTATTAAAGTGACCAGTGATCCCATGTCTATGGATAAAGGGCAGCAGCCTGTAAGGTGCAGGGTTGAGTAGCCATGTGGTAGCCGGCTAGTGATGGCTATTTAACAGTCTGATGGCCTGGAGATACAAGCTGTTTTTCAGTTTCTCAGTCCCAGCTTTGATGCACATGTACTGACCTTGCCTTCTGGATGACAACGGGGTGAACAGTCATTGGCTCGGGTGGTTGATGTCCTTGATAATCTTTTTGGCCTTTTTGGCCTTCATTGACTATAGCTTAGCCTTCAAAACCATGGTACCCTCTAAGTTCATCATCAAGCTCGGGGCCCAGGGTCTGAACCCCGCCATGTGCAACTGAGTCCTGGACTTCATGATGGGCCGCCCCCAGGTGGTGAAGGTAGGAAACAACACCTCCACTTCACTGTTCCTCAACTCAGGGGCCCCACAAGAGTGCGTACTTAGCCCCCTCCTGTACTCCCTGTTCACCCATACCTGCGTGGCCACATGCCTCCAACTCAATCATCAAGTTTGCAGACGACATAGTATGTACAAGTACATAGTACAACCATAGTATGCCTGATTACCAACAATGACAAGCCAGCCTACAGGGAGGAGGTGAGGGCCCTGGCGGAGTGGTGCCAGGAAAATAACCTCTCCCTCAATGTCAACCAAACAAAGGAGCTGATCGTGGACTTCAGGAAAAAGCAGTGGGAGCACACCCCTCCACATTGACGGGACCGCAGTGAAGAAGCTGGAAAGCTTCAAGTTCCTCGGCGTACACATCACTGACGATCTGAAATGGTCCACCCACACAGACAATGTGGTGAAGAAGGCAAAACAGCGCCTCTTCAACCTCAGTAGGCTGAAGAAATTTGGTTAGGCACCTAAGACCCTCACAAACTTTCCCAGATGCACATTTGAGAGTCTCCTGTCGGGCTGTTTCACCTCCTGGCATGACAACTGCACCGCCCGCAGCTACAGTGGCTTCCGTGGGTGGTGCGGTCTGCCCAACGCATTCCTTACATAGGTATTCCTCTTGTCCATGTGGGATAGGGCAGTGCACAGTGCAATGGCGATTAGATCTTTCGTGGCGGTAAGCAAATTGAAGTGGGTCTAGGGTGTCAGGTAAGGTAGAGGTGATATGATCCTTAAAACCCCACTAGGGTATGTGGAACGCTAGCGTCTTTATTTCCAAAAACCTCAGTTTTGTTCGTGCGTTTTCTTCTGTAATCCACAGACTCAAAAGCAGTCAGAACAAGCAGACAACAAATCCAAATTGTATCTGTAAAGTTCATAGAAACATGTCAAATGATGTTTATATTCAATCCTCAGGTTGTTTTTAGCCAAAAATAATCGATAAAATTTCAACCGGACAATAATGTCATATAAAAGGTAAACAAGAAAGGCACTCTCTCGGTCGCGCGGATGAAAAGCTCTGTGACACTGCAGGGTCCACTCATTCAGACTGCTCGTACTCCCTCATTTTTCAAAATACAAGCCTTAAACTATTTCTAAAGACTGTTGACATCAAGGCATAGGAACTGCAATTTGAGTCCTACGTCAATGGATACTGTAATGGCATTGAATAGAAAACTGCTAAACAAAAAAAAGTCCTACTTCCTGAATTAATTTTTCTCAGGTTTTTGCCTGCCAAATCAGTTATTTTATACTCACAGACACTATTTTAACAGTTTTGGAAACTTTAGAGTGTTTTCTATCCAGATTATATGCATATCCTATCTTCTGGACCCGAGTAGCAGGCAGTTTAATTTGGGCATGCTTTTCATCAAAAATTCAGAATGCTGCCCCCTACCCTAGAGAAGTTTTAACTGGCCTCTCAAAGCACTTCATGATGACATAAGTGAGTGCTACGGAGCGATAGTCGTTTAGTTCAGTTACCTTTGCTTTCTTTGGTACAGGAACAATGGTGGGATAGGGAGAGAATAAATATGTCCGCAAACACTCCAGCCAGCTGTTCTGCTCTAAGGACGAAAGCTAGGAACGCCATCTGGGCCAGCAGCCTTGCAAGGGTTAACACGCTTAAATGTCTTACTCACGTCAGCCACAGAGAAGGAGAGTCCACAGTCCTTGGGAGCGGGTTGCGCAGATGGCACTGTGTTATCCTCAAAGCAGACAAAGAATGTGTTTAGCTTGTCTGGGAGCAAGACATCGGTGTCCGTGACGTGGCTGGTTTTCCCTGTAATCCATGATTGCCAACAAAGTGTATATAACAAAGTATTGAGATAAACTTTTGTTATTGACCAAATACTTATTTTCCACCATAATGTGCAAAAAAAATCATTAAAAATCCTACCATGTGATTTTCTGGATTTTTTTTTCTCATTTTGTCTGTCATAGTTGAAGTGTACCTATGATGAATTACAGGCCTCTCTCATCTTTTTAAGTGGGAGAACTTGCACATTTGGTGGCTGACTAAATACTTTTTTGCCCCACTGTACATCAATGTTATTATCCAAAGCTACTTGGAACATATCCCAGTCCGAGTGATCAACAAAAATCTTAAAGCATAGATTCTGATTGGTCAGACCAATGTTGAATAGACCTTAGCACGGGTACTTCCTGTTTGAGTTTCTGCCTATAGGAAGGGATGAGCAAAATGGAGTCGTGATCTGATATCCTGAAGGGACGGCGGGGAAGGGTCTTGTAGGCATCCTGGAATAGAGGATAGCAGTGTTTGAGTGTTTTCCCAGCACAAGTATTACAGTCAATGTATTGATAGAACTTCGGTAGAGTTTTCCTCAAATTTGCTTTGTTAATATCCCCAGCTACAAGAAAAGTGACCTCAGGATATGTGGTTTCCAGTTTGCACAAAGTCCTGTGTTGATCCTTGAGGGCCTTTGTGGTATCAGCGTGAGGGGGAATATACACGGCTGTGACTATAACCAAAGAGAATTCTCTTGGATGGTAATACGGTCTGCAATTGATAGAGAGGTATTCTAGGTCGGGTGAACAAAAGGACTTGAGTTTCTGTACGTTATCACAATCACACCATGAGTGGTTAATCATCAAACTTACACCACCGTCCTTCTCCTTTCCGGAGAGTTCTTATCATCCAGAGACTGAACATTAGCTAGCGAGTAATTAAACTCTAGAAGTCCACTCCGAATACCTCTCTCCGCCAGCGGCGTCTTGGAGCAGCCTCTGTGATAAGTTAAATTGTGAACAAAGGATTCAATTCGGGAAAGGAGTAATCCTGGTCGAAGTGCTGTGAGTTACCATCGCTGTGATATACAAAAAAACGTTCTGGGCTAATAGTGTAAGAAATAACACACAGAAAAATGTTTTTTTACTGCAAAGTTGCTTAGGAGCAAGAAGCAGAGCTGCCATGTCTGCCGGCGCCATCTTGCAGGATTACAGTGTGTGAGGGTGTCAGCGCATAATCACACCGCCAGAATCAAAGGGCAGGTCAGCCCTGTGTTGACATGGCTTTGTCAGCAGTGGATCATACTCACACCTCGTGGTTAATTGTAGTTCCCTCAGGGAGGTGAGGCAGGGGTAAGTAAATCAGTGTAGCACACTCCAACGCGCTGGTGTGGCTACAAATGGCTAAACCCGCCTATTTCTCAAACCCTAACCTTATGCCTAATCCTAACCTTAAATTAAAAGCAAAAAGCAAATTTTTGTTTTCGTAAATGTTTACTATATAGCTCGTTTTGATTTTGTTGTTGTGGTAACTAATGACAACCCTGTGAGGGATGTAAAAAGAGGCGCCTGCAGGAAGTAAAGTGGGATTGATTAGTGCAGATTAGTTCAGGCCCAGGTTGATGCTGTTCTGATAGCAGATCAGGGGAATGAGAAGGACAGATCACACATAGGGGGCAGATAAATAGGTAGTTATGTAGCTCCACAGCTGGGACACTCTGAATTAGTACATACTACATACTGTGATCATTTACACAAACACTGAAACACACAGGGGGAGTCCTTGAATTATGGGAACTGACAAACTGGAGGAGGATTTTCGGGAAAAAAATAATAGCTTGTTGCATTGTTTGATTTGTTTGATGAATAGTGGTGGGTGGATATCCATCCATCCAAACTTATTGATAGATACACAGGTTGATTTCTATCAATTCAGAGTAGGTACTGTACCGTAAGACATTATAGTTATTATAGCCTGATAGCATAATTTGTTACGAATCCCATAACTAGCCTACGGCTATTGTTGTACTCACTTTTTCTAGGGGTCTTAAGCATAGTTACATTGTCTGTAACCTGAATGAATGTGAATATCTAAAAAGTTTTTAACAATAGTTTTCAAGACTAACAAAAGCTTAAGTTTACCAGCATGGCTCTCAATAGAATGTTCAACAAGGTTAAAGTAATTAATTCCCCTCTAAATGAAGCAATCCCTTTGTCATTTACATAAGGTTTGTCTCCACCCCAGAGGTGACTGTGTTTATTTATTCATTGTCCACAACTTGGCCAATGCACAGCCTGCTCAATAATAGATAATAGAGTAACAGCCATGACTCAATGCAGTATACATGCTATCACAGCCGCTGCTCCAAACCACAGAGATACTGAAGAAGAGAGAGGGAAAACAATTTAGCCATTTATATTCTAACAAGAGGTTAGGACAAGAGATCAGCTTCCTCCACAGTCCTCATTTCAGCCTGACCCCAGCACTTTGAGTTGAGTTAATCGAGCAATCTTACACTATACAGGTGAGTTGCTGGTTACACCTCCTTTCCTTACTCATCCACCTATCACCATGGATTCTACCTCTTCCATAAAATTGCTATTCTGACGCAAAAAAATCCCTTTCATTTTGTTTCAAGGAAGGCGTTTGGAAACGTAAACGTTTTGCATAGACTGTATGTGTGTGAGATGTAGATGGAGTAGCAGTCAGGCGCTTTTGTCTTCGTCTTGTCGTGTCCTGTGTTGATATATCTTTTTATGTATTTTTTCTTCGCATAAATATATATATATTTTTTCTCAACTTCTACATACTCTCCTGCAACCAGCCTCACCCAATGTGGTATGGATCTGCTATTTTCTTTACTTTAGAACTTGGAACCACCAACAGGAGCTAGCCAGCTAACTTGCTACTAGCTAGTAGTCAGCTAGCCACTGCTAGCGGTCATCAGCTAACCTTTAGCCCGGACAACTCCTGCCAGTCTGCACAACGCGATTCAATCCAGGGCATATCGGACTTCTCCTTCTCCATATCTCTGGATTCCTACTGCAAGCTCTGAACCTTGTCACCTTGATCATCGCAGCTAGCTAGCTGCTATCCGAGTGGCTACACCTGGCTACAGTCTCTGTCCCGAAGCAAGCACCAATTAGCCTGGAGCTAGCCTATGCTAGGCCCATCTCCCGGCTAGCTGAAGAGGTCCAACAGCCACTCCTTGGGCTACAAAACCTATTTTTCCAATTGGCCTGGACCCCTTTTACTGCCGATACGGAGCCCTGCCGATTCATCACGACTGGACTACCGACGTAATCCGCCCAAGTTTTTTTTTCCAACAGGCTCCTCCGTCGCGACATCCCCTGAACGCCCATCTGCTAGCAACGGCCTGCTAACTGTCAAGAGCATATGTTAGCTGAAGAGGTCCATCAGAGGTACATCCATGTCAGGTATGCGTGAATGGCTGTAAGGGAGTCAGGTGAAGGAGAGCAGATATTGGGTAGCCAACGGAGCCTTTTATTTAGGCAACCCAAAAGCACACGGCAAAGTGAAAATGAATAACAATATGGGTTAACATAACCTAGCGCAACAGACTAACTTGCGCATAACATGAAACAGAATAAACAATACCACACAAAGACATGAGGAAAACAGATGGTTAAATACACAACACATAATGAGAGAAATGAGAACCAGGTGTGTGGGAAAACAAGACAAGGCAAATGGAAAATGAAAAATGGATTAGCGATGGCTAGAAGACCGTTGACGTCGACCGCCGAGCACCGCCCGAACAAGGAGAGGAATCGACTTCGGCAGAAGACGTGACAGTACCCCACCCCTGACGGGCGGCTCCAGCAGCTCGTCGACACCGGCCTCGGGGACGAGGCGCAGGGCGATCCGGGTGGAGACGATGGAACTCTCGCAGCAGGGAAGGATCTAACACGTCCACCACTGGAACAAAGCATCTTTCCTCTGGACCATACCCCTCCCAGTCCACGAGGTAATGAAGGCCCCTCGCCCGACGTCTCGAATCCATGATGGATCGAACAGAGTACGCCAGGGCCCCCTCGATGTCCAGAGGGGGCGGAGGAACCTCCCGCACCACAGACTCCTGGAGCGGGCCAGCCACCACCGGCCTGAGGAGAGACACATTGAAAAAGGGGTTAATGCGGTAATCGGGGGGAAGCTGTAACCTATAACATACCTTGTTCACTCTCCTCTGGACTTTAAATGGCCCCACAAATCGCGGACCCAGCTTCCGGCAAGGCAGGCGGAGGGGCAGGTTCCGGGTTGAGTGCCAGACCCAGTCCCCCGGTGCGAACACCGGCCCTCACTGCGGTGACGGTCTGCGCCTCCTTTCTGGCGCAGCACGGTGCGCTGAAGATGGACATGGGCGGCATCCCATGTCTCCTCCGCGCGTCATCCTCCGCGTGTCATCCACTGCAGGAGCTTCAGTCTGACTCGGATGCCAAGGAGCCAGAACCGGCTGATACCCCAACACACACTGGAAGGGAGAGAGGTTAGTGGAGGAGTGGTGGAGCGAGTTCTGGGCCATCTCTGCTCAGGGCATGAACGCTGCCCACTCGCCCGGCCGGTCCTGGCAATAAGACCTCAGAAATCTACCCACATCCTGGTTAACTCTCTCCACCTGCCCATTACTCTTGGGGTGAAAACGTGAGGTAAGGCTGATCGAGACCCCCAGGCGTTCCATGAACGCCCTCCCTCCTCGACGTGAACTGGGGACCCCGATCAGACACTATATCCTCAGGCACCCCGTAGTGCCGGAAGACATGCATAAACAAGGCCTCCGTAGTCTGTAGGGCCGTAGGGAGACCGGGCAGAGGGAGGAGATGGCAGGACTTAGAGAAACGATCCACAACGACCATGATCGTGGTGTTTCCCTGTGATGGGGGAAGATCGGTCAGGAAATCGATCGACAGGTGTGACCATGGCCACTGTGGAACAGGTAAGGGGTGTAACTTACCACTGGGCAGGTGCCTAGGACCCTTACACTGGGCACACACCGAACAAGAGGAAATATAGACCCTCACGTCGTTAGCCAAAGTGGAACACCAGTACTTCCCGCTCAGACAGCGCACCGTCCGACCGATACCTGGATGCCCAGAGGAGGGTGACGTGTGGGCCCAATAGATCAGCCGGCCCAATAGATCAGCAACTCATGCCTAGTTGCGTACAGCGCCTGCTCCCCTCCAGTGTCCGCGTCCAGCTCCCACACTACCGGCGCCACTAGGCAGGAGGCCGAGAGTATGGGAGTGGGATCCATGGGCCGCTCCTCTGTGTCATACAGCCGGGGCAGTGTGTCTGCCTTCACATTCTGGGAACCTGGTCTGTAAAAGAGGGTGAAAACAAAACGGGTGGAAAAACATGGCCCACCTTGCCTGGCGAGGGTTCAGTCTCCTCGCCACCCGGATGTACTCCAGATTGCGGTGGTCAGTCCAGATGAGAAAGGGGTGTTTAGCCCCCTCAAGCCAATGTCTCCACGCCTTCAAAGCCTTGACAACAGCCAACAACTCCTGGTCCCCCACGTCATAGTTTCGTTCCGCTGGGCTGAGCTTCCTCGAGAAGAAAGCACAGGGGCGGAGCTTCGGTGGGGTACCGGAGCGCTGAGAGAGCACAGCTCCTATCCCAGCCTCGGACGCGTCCGCCTCCACTATGAACGCCAAAGTGGGATCCGGATAAGCCAGCACAGGAGCCGAGGTAAACAGAGCCCTCAGGTGACTAAAAGCCCTGTCCGCCTCAGCTGTCCACTAGAAGCTCACCAGGCCCCCCTTCAGCAGTGAGGTACGGCACCGGCACCGACCGGCAGTGTGACCTCTGCGGCTACAGACGGTACACATGAAAGCCCCTATTCCAGTCTCTCTGTGCGCAGCACCTCCCAGCTCCATAGGCACCGGAGCGGTGGTGCTGGGAAATGGAATCAACAGAGCCCTCTCTGGACATCCGCGGGTGACCAACAGGTTATCCAGCCGAATGGACCACCAGCTGGTCGAAGGTAAGAGTGGTATCCGTGCAGGCCAACTCCCGACGGACATCCTCGCGCAGGCTGCAACGGTAGTGGTCGATGAGGGCCCTGTCGCTCTATCCCGCTCCGGCGGCCAAGGTCCGAAATTCCAGTGCTAACTCCTGGGCGCTCCTCGTCCCCTGCATAGTGTGGAACAGACATTCACCCGCTCTACCCTCGGGCGGGTGGTCGAGGACTGCCCTTGAAGTCATCCAACGCCGGCGTTGGCCCACTCCAGAGCTCTCCCTGAGATGCACAAGACGAGGGCGGACACCCTCTCCCTTCCGAAGGAGCTGGATAAACGGTGCCCAGGTAGAGGTCCAGCTGTAGTAGGAAGCCTTGGCACCGTGATCATACTCTCCGGGAAGGGTGAGACGCATCCCACTGGAACCGGGTTCAGGAGGGACGGGTAGTGAGAACCCCTCTTGTGCTGGAGGAGGTACTGGAGGACCTCCCTGTCTCTCCCAGCGATCCATCGTCTGACAGATGCGGTGCCGAGATGGTCAATTAACTCTATGTGCTCCTGGACGGGCTCCTCGACTCTGCTACCATAGGTACCTGCTTCTGCTGACTCCATAATGGGTGTGGTATTCTGTCAGGTATGCGTAAATGGCTGTAAGGGGGTCAGGTGCAGAAGAGCAGATATTGGGTAGCCAACCAAGCCTTTTATTTAAGCGAACCAAAAGCACACGGCAAAGTGAACACGAAATAACAATACGGGTTAACATAACCCAGCGCAACAGACTAACGTGCACATAACATGAAACAGAATAGACAATACCACACAAAGACATGAGGGAAAAAGAGGGTTAACAGAGGGAAAATCTAACCAGGAAGTGAAGGTTTTTCCTGAAATCTCAGTTCCATTGCATGCCTTCATTCCAGTTAAAGGGATATCAACCAGATTCATTTTCCTATGGCTTCCACATGGTGTGAACAGTCTTTAGACATAGTTTCAGGCTTTTATTTTGAAAAATTAGCGAGAAAGATCACTTCGCGTCATTAGATGGCTGGGTGCCAGCAACGTTTTGCATGCGCCAACAGAGTGGAGCAGACATTTTCTCTCTCTCTCCTATTGAAGAAGCTACAGTCCGGTTGAAATATTATCGATTATATATTGTAAAAACAACCTGAGGATTGATTATAAAAAACATTTGACATGTTTCTACTAACTTTACGGATACTATTTGGAATTTTCGTCTGCCCCGTCATGAATGCTCGAGCCTGTGGATTTCTGAACATAACGCGCCAACCAAATGGAGGTATTTTGGATATAAAAATAATCTTTATGGAACAAAAATAACATTTATTGTGCAACTGGGAGTCTCGTGAGTGCAAACATCCGAAGATCATCAAAGATAAGCGATTCATTTTATTGCTTTTCTACCTTTCGTGACCAATCTACTTTGCTGCTAGCTGTTTGTAATGTTTTGTCTGCTGAGAGAGATGTCCTTACATAAACGCTTGGTATGCTTTTGCCGAGAAGCTTTTTTTAAATCTGACATGCCAGGTGGATTAACAACAAGCTAACCTGTGTTTTGCGATATTGCACTTGTGATTTCATGAAAATTTTATATTTTAAGTAATTTAATTTGAATTTGGCGCTCTGCAATTCAGCGGATGTTGACGAAAATGATCCCGCTAACGGGATGGGTGCATCAAGACGTGTTTAACACGCCGCCAATCCTATAATCTAAAATTGATGCTCTCACACAAATTATCAACGAACCTATCAGGTACAACCCCAAATCCGTAAACACGGGCACCCTCATAGATATCATCCTAACCAACCTGACCTGCAAATACACCTCTGCTGTCTTCAAACCCGGATCTCAGCGATCAATGCCTCACTGCCTCAGGAATCACTGCCTTCTGGGAAACTGTAAAGTCCATGGAGAATAAGAGCACCTCCTCCCAGCTGCCCACTGCACTGCACTGTATGTTTGTTTATTCCATGTGTAACTCTGTGTTGTTGTTTGTATCGCACTGCTTTGCTTTATCTTGGCCAGGTTGCAGCTGTAAATGAGAACTTGTTCTCAACTAGTCTACCTGGTTAAATAAAGGTGAAATAAAAATAAAATAAAATACACAGTGTATCCCAGTCTGTCTTTGAAGGGCTTTGTTAGAGAAATTTGCCCGTTTGTGATTGATCACTGGATGTGCTTCTGAAGGCCCGGTGGTGCCAACCTGACAGACTGAGAGCTTGAAAGCTCTTTGAACTCAAACACCCCGAGAGCCACATACTGTAGTCACAGTAGTGCAACAAACCCAGAGAAATCCTCCCTTGGATAATTCACTCTAGCACTCATTAAATTTAATCTAGTTCAACCAAATTATAAATGTACCTCATTTTATGGATAACTAGATAGTCTTCGGACTTGGGTTAATGTACTTCATTGGAGTTAGAAATTTATCAGTAGCTACCTAGCTACACCTACTACTTCCATTGTTTTCCACTCAACATTGCTAATGCTAATCTGTACAGTATGTTAACCTGTTGGATCTCTAGGGGCGCTATTTCATTTTTGGATAAAAAACGTTCCCGTTTTAAGCGCGATATTTTGTCACGAAAAGATGCTCGACTATGCATATTATTGACAGTTTTTGAAAGAAAACACTCTGAAGTTTCAGAATCTGCAAAGATATTGTCTGTAAGTGCCCCAGAACTCATTCTACAGGCGAAACCAAGATGATGCGTCAAGCAGGAAATGAGCAGAATCTCTGAAGCTCTGTTTTCCATTGTCTCCTTATATGGCTGTGATTGCGCAAGGAATGAGCCTACACTTTCTGTCGTTCCCCCAAGGTGTTAGCAGCATTGTGACGTATTTGTAGGCATATCATTGGAAGATTGACCATAAGAGACTACATTTTCCAAGTGTCCGCCTGGTGTCCTGCGTGGAATTCGGTGCGCAAACGCCAGCTGCTTGTACTTTTCCATTTGATTGAGGGGAGAAACCATGCTTCCACGAACGATATATCATTGAAGAGATATGTGAAAAACACCTTGAGGATTGATTCTAAACAACGTTTGCCATGTTTTCAGTCGATATTATGGAGTTAATTTGGAAAAAAGTTCGCGTTTTGAGGACTGAATTTTCTTTTTTTTTTTGGTAGCCAAATGTGATGTAGAAAACGGAGCTATTTCGAATTCACAAAGAATCTTTTTTGGAAAAACTGAGCATCTGCTATCTAACTGAGAGTCTCCTCATTGAAAACATCCAAAGTTCTTCAAAGGTAAATGATTTTATTTGAAGGCTTTTATGTTTTTGTTGAAATCTTGCGTGCTGGATGCTAACGCTAATGCTAACGCTAAATGCTACGCTAGCTAGCCACTTTTACACAAATGATTGTTTTCCTATGGTTGAGAAGCATATTTTGAAAATCTGAGATGACAGTGTTGTTTACAAAAGGCTAAGCTTGAGAGATGGCATATTTATTTCATTTCATTTGCGATTTTCATGAATAGTTAACGTTGCGTTATGGTAATGAGCTTAGGTCTGTAAATAGAATCCCGGATCCGGGTTTGGTAGACGCAACAGGTTAATTAACAAACAAAAATGTGCATCCTAAAACAATCCTCAATGTCTATTCCATCTCTCCCTCCGGGAAGTGTTTGTCCTGAAGTTGTGCTGGCGACACCACAGAGTGGATTTAGTTTGACGCTGTCTCTTTTAGGTCCATATATATATATATATATATATATATGTTAATTGAGCAAGCTGAGAGAGAGAGAGAGAGAGAGAGAGATCCACACAGAATGGCCTGGGAGCTTGTCACTGGCTGGCCTGTCATCTGAGAAGCTGGCTGGGGAGAGAGGATTTATAGCGGGAGGAGGGAAGGATGGAGAGAGAGAGGGATAAAGGATGACAAGATAACACACATGCACCAAGGTTTTAGAATGGTTCCTTCACTGATTGTGAATTTAATAGCTTTCACCTGGATTCGCCTGGTCATGTCATGGAAAGAGACTGGTGCAGAACAGAAATGCCCTTGTCCAAATGGTGGGACAAAGGCATTTCCTAACAAACCTGCTAACTTTCTTTGTTGTTACTTTTAAGGTTGGAACCAACATGCAGTACCTCCAGCAGGTAGAGAGGTAAGAACCATTTGTCAACCAACTCGGGGACAAGCTACACTATTGCCACGACTTCCGCCGAAGTCGGTTCCTCTCCTTGTTCGGGCGGCGTTCGGCGGTCGACGTCACAAGTCTTCTAGCCATCGCCGATCCACCTTTCATTTTCCATTTGTTTTGCCTTGTTTCCCCACACACCTGGTTTACATTTCCCTCATTACTTCGTGTATTTAACCCTCTGTTCCCGTGTCCATGTCTGTGTGTGAAATTGTTTGTTGTAAGTGCTTGTGCACATTTTGACTGGTGCACAACGGGTTTTGTACCCATATTTTGTAGTTCTGGATGTCGTTGGTGTTGATAATTAAACTGCTCCGGTTATTACCCAGTTCTACTCTCCTGTGTCTGACTTCCCTGCCACCAGTTAAGCACCCCTTACAACTATTCACAGCCCTGTGTAGTGCTCATTGTCATTGCATTGCTTGACTTTTTGAAACTTAATGTATTTGTATTATTTTAAAAAGGTCAAAATAAAAAGAAATGTGTGATTTGAACTTGTCTTTACTTTTATTTGTTTTAGCTGTTAGTGATTAGTCCCTAAGTCTTAACAAATTTTTGTTTACATTAAGCCTTCATGTATTTGTTATGAATGACCAAAGGTGTCTGACTTCATAGTAAGTACAGTGTCATATGATTTAAGGCATTTATGTATGTGTTACTCTTCAAGCTTTGTCAAGTTGGTTGTTGATCATTGCTAGTGTCACGCCCTGACCTTAGAGAGCCTTTTTATTTCTCTATTTAGTTAGGTCGGGGTGTGATTTGGGTGGGCATTCTAGTTTTTCTATTTCTTTGTTGGCCGGGTATGGTTCCTAATCAGAGGCAGCTGTCTATCGTTGTCTCTGATTGGGGATCATACTTAGGCAGCCTTTTTCCACCTTTAGTTTGTGGGATCTTTTTTGTGTGTAGTTGCTTTCTGCACTGCATGTAGCTTTACGTTCGTTTTTGTATTTTGTTGTTTTTTCGGTGTCATTTAAAATAAATAAAAATGTACGACTACCACGATGCACCTTGGTATAATCCATCTCTAAATGATCGTGACAGTTAGACAGCCATTTTGAAGTCTTGACATATATTTTCAAGCTGATTTAAGTAAAAACTGTAAATAGGCTATCTTGGTATGCAACTCCAGTGTATATTTGGCCTTGTGTTTTAGATTATTGTTCTGCTTAAAGACACATTTGTCTGCCAGTGTCTGTTTGAAAACAGACAGAACCAGGTTTCCTCTAGGATTTTGCCTGTGCTTAACTCTACTCTGTTTATTTTCATCCTAAAAACTCCCTAGTCGTTGCTGATGACAAGCACACACATAACATGATGCAGCCACCACCATGCTTGAAAATATTAAGAGTGGTACTCAGTGATGTGTTGTATTGGATTTGCCCCAAACATAACGCTTTGTATTCAGGACATAAAGTTAAAAAAAATTGCCACCTTTTTTAAAAATTGTTACTTTAGTGATTTGTTGCAAACAGTTGTTGTTGATCCATCCTCAGTTTTCTCCTATCACAGCCATTCAACTCTATAACTATTTTAAAGTCAACATTGGCCTCATGGTGAAATCCCAGACTGGTTTCCCTCCTCTCCAATAACTGAGTTAGGAAGGGATGCCTGTATCTTTGTAGTGATACACCATCCAAAGTGTAATTAATAACCACGATCAAAGGGATATTCAATGTGTGCTTTAAAAATGTTTAAATCTACAATAAGGTGCCCTTCTTTGCGAGGCATTGGAAAACCTTCCTGGTCTTTGTGGTTGAATCAGTGCTTGACTGAGGGACCTTAAAGACAATTGTATGTTTTTGGTACAGAGATGAGGTAGTCATTCAAAATGTGATTGCACACAGAGTGAGTCCCTGCAACTTATTATGTGACTTGTTAAGCAAATGGGTACTCCTGAACTTATCTAGGCATGCCATAACAAAGGGGTTTAATATTTATTGACTGAAGACATTTCAACTTTTCATTTTTAATGAATTGATAAACATGTCTAAAAACATCATTCCACTTCGACAATATGGATGGTATTGTGTGTTCTCAACAATGCTTAAACAGCATTGAGGGCTGGAAAAAATCTAAGAAAATCAAATGCCCACTTGACACAAAATCTCTATTTAATCCATTTTCAATTCAGACTGTAACACAACAAAATGTGGAAAAAGTCAAGGGGTGTGACTAGTTTCTGAAGGCACTGTACATTGAATTCGTATTATCTCTTAAATGGGAACACTATGGGCTCTGTTCTGTTTTTGAATTGGAGACATTCTTCTGTTCTCTTCTGTCCCCCTTGAGAGAGGAGACTTTGAATTACCGCAGTCTGAATATCGCAATGATACACTGCATTTAATAATGTAGCTGCATGTAAAAAGAATCCGTGTCTACCACATTATTCTACATGGCTAAAACACACATTTTACTTGTCTGTACCTAAACACCTGTGTTTTACAAAATAAACACAGACAAATATAGAGGCGGTATCTGTCTCATAAAATAACACAACATGTTCTGAGACAAAAAGCAGCATAACCATTCTGCTTGCCAGCAGTATCTGATAATCTGCTAATGCAACACTGTGGGTTATTGGCCTCTGATCTCAGGTGATTTGGGGCCGGTCCAGCAACACTGTAAGCACTGCACCATTTGTTGCCCTATTTACGAGTTCATTGGGCACTAACGATGGGTTTTGGCCCTCATATGCTGCTCCTTCTCCCCTAGTGCAATAATTCAGACCAGAGTGATGGGGCTGTCCTGGCAGGAGACAGCAGGGAGGAGTGGCGGAGGAATGGGGGAGTTGGCCGGGCTCCAGCCCCAGCCCGAGCACTGGAAGAAGAGGCAGAGTAAGGTCGGTCTCAGCACTGAGCCAGGGGGCCGGGCCGCCTTAGCATGCTCCGATAAAAACAGAAGCCACTGTCTGTATCCTGTTATCTACTGTACTGTGTGTACACCGCCAGTCCTCTGGAATGCCAGTGGACCAGAGCAAGCAGAGGTTTCCCCTGTTGCCACGCTTACACTCACAGTTCCCAAACGCTGACCTCAACATCATTCTCCAGACAGCGGGGACTGTACTTCCCAAGGTGTGCCTGCTGGGAGAGCGCCTGTCCCCCCTTCTCGCCGCATAGGGTATTACCTAATTCTAGGGATGGTAAAAACCACAAAGAAACCCCTGGTATGCATTTCACACAGACAACACAATGTCAACTTATATTGCCCAGGGCCAGACTGCACTGGATGTGCATGGCTGAATATCAGTGGGACAGGTTGCTGGTTCATACAATACTATAGCAATGACAATGACAGATCACACAATGACACGAAGGTCAGCACCGCTTCATTTAGGACAGACTGGCATTCTTTTACAGTACCTTCTCTTAGGGAGATATGTTTTTTTATTTTTTATTTAACTAGGCAAGTCAGTTAAGAACAAATTCTTATTTATAATGACACCTACTGGGCAACAGCCTTGTTCAGGGGCAGAATGACAGATTTTTACATTGTCAGCTCGTGGATTCAATCCAGGAACCTTTCAGTTACTGGCCCAATGCTCTAACCACTAGGTTACCTGCCACCCCTAAAGATACCGATAGACAGATGAAATTGACCTTATTCAAGGTGTACAGAACACAAGAAAGTCACAGCATGTCAAATATCTGTGTTGGAGGCTGTTGCTAAGCTCTAATGTTAGGTTGTGCTGTCCTCATTCTGTTGAACACTCCCTGGCTGACCGCTGAGGGGGGAACAGCCATTCCCCTATCCTGGCTTTAAGTTTAAAAGGGATCCCATGTGGGCATGAGTGCTTCATGCATTTATCTTGTCCCTGTTTGCTGATCAGCTCACCTATCAGTGGGAAGGTACATCTCTATGAGAACCCACTTTGCCCCCTGGGGAACTTAAGCATGAAACAAACTGCTCATCACACACTCAAAAAGACACACACACATAAATAAATAAACACACTCACACACACATACACACAAATACATAAACACAGTCACACACACATACTCTCACAATTGCATGCATGTACAGTACGCAAGGACATACAGATGTAGGATCTTAATTTGATCATGCAATGCATGAAATTTAAGACTAGTGTAGTTGAGAATTAAAAAGGCCTCTGAAGTTTGTAATTTCCTCTTTGACATTTTCACTTACGATAAATGTATCAACCCCTACAAAAAAATGTAAATTAAACTTTCCTTTAACTTTAACTTTAACTTTCCTGATGTTGCAGGATTATTTTCCACCTGTAGAAAACTGGCTCAAATTAAGATCCTACATCTGTATGAACACACACACCCCAAACACACTCATTGATATCAGAGTGGTTACACTGGGGGATTGGTCGGTCAAAAAAATACCAAATACCATGCTATTGTTTGAGGAGAGGGCACAACAACAAAAAATGTATCACCGCAACTGGTTTGATACATTCACCTCTGAAGGTAAATAATGTACGTACATTCAGTAATCTTGCTCTGATTTGTCATCCTGAGGGTCCCAGAGAAAAATTGTAGCAAAGTTTTGTTTGATAAAATCCATTTTTATATTCAAGTGCAGGAACTGGGTTCAGGAACCCCAGCTGTCTCTGGCTCCACACCCATCCCGCCCGGCCATCTAGATGTGTGAAAGTTAGTGTATAAGCTAATGATCCATCATGTATGACATTCCTGGGAGTGTGTGAACTTACCATATAATGTTGTATGTTCCCTATAGTTATGTACTTCAAAATGTATCAATTGACCAATTCAGCACATTTGGGAAGAATTAATACAAAATATTGCAAGGCTTTACTGGATCAATCTGAAACTTTGCACACACACTGCTGCCATCTAGTGGCCAAAATCTAAATGGCGCCTAATAAACTGCAATATTATATTATGGCCTTTCTCTTGCATTTCAAAGATGATGGAACAAAAACAAAATAGAAAACGCATGTTTGTTTGTATTATCTTTCACCAGATATAAAGTATTTTATTCTCCTACATTAATTTCACATTTCCACAAACTTCACATTTTTTTCCATTAAAACGGTATCAAGAAAATGCATATCCTTCCTTCAGGTCCAGAGCTACAGGCAGTTAGATTTGGGTATGTCATTTCAAGCAAAAAATGAAAAAAAGGTACGATTCTTAAGAGGTTTTATGCTATTTTTAAAGTTTATTTCACACTATATTGAGGTAAAAAATCAGAGTATAGTTACTGTACCCCAACACATGTTCACGTCATCATCACCAATCAACTGCATTACAGTTAAAAACTATTTTGACTACCATCACTGATTTCTGTATGCTAGCGATGCTACCAGCTAATACAAATGGGAGTTACTATTTAGCAGTCACTTCTTCTAAACCTGAAAAGAGACAACTTCTATGCAGAATAAAACAGCCAACTATGTACAGTACCAGTCAAACGTTTGGACACACCTCCTCATTCAAAGGTTTTTCTTTATTTGCACTATTTTCTACAGTGTAGAATAATAGTGAAGACATCAAAGCTTTGAAATAACACATATGGAATAATGTAGTAACCAAAATAGTGTTAAAAACCTCTTGGATATAGGGGGCGCTATTTTAATTTTTGGATGAAAAACGTTCCCATTTTAAACAAGATATTTTGTCACGAAAAGATGCTCGACTATGCATATAATTGACAGCTTTGGAAAGAAAACACTCTGACGTTTTCAAAACTGCAAAGATATTGTCTGTGAGTGCCACAGAACTGATGTTACAGGCAAAACCCAGATAAAAATCCAATCAGGAAGTGCCGCATTTTTTGAAACCGCCTCATGCAAATGACTCCTTATATGGCTGTGAATGAGCTAGGAATGAGCTTACGTTTTCCACGCATTCCCCAAGGTGTCTACAGCATTGTGACGTCTTTTTAGGCATTTCCATTGGAGAATGGCTGTAAGGGACCATATATAGCGAGTGGTCACATGGTGTCTCCCGGAGAAAATCTTGCGTAAAATACTGAGGTAGCCATTTTTCCAATCGCTTCTTATGAGAAACCAATTGACTCGACGGATATATTATCGAATACATGTTAAAAACACCTTGAGGATGGATCCTAAACAACGTTTGCCGTGTTTCTGTCGATATTCTGTCAATATTATTGAAAAAAGTTTGCCGTCATAGTTGAAGTATTTTTCGGTCGATTTCTCAGCCAAGCAGGAAAAAAGGAACATTTGCTATCTAACTGGGAGTCTCCTGAGTGAAAGCATCTGAAGTTCTTCAAAGGTAAATGATTTAATTTGGTTGCTTTTCTTATTTTCGTGAAAATGTTGCCTGCTGCCAGCAGAGCCTAGCATAGCATTATGCCATGATAAACTTACACAAATGCTTGTCTAGCGTTGGCTGTAACGCATATTTTGAAAATCTGAGATGACAATGTTGTTAACAAAAGGCTAAGCTTGCGTTTGAATATATTTATTTCATTTCATTTGCGATTTTCATGAATAGGAAAAGTTGCGTTATGGTAATGCACTATGATTACGCTCCCGGATACGGGATTGCTAGTCGCAAGAAGTTTTAAACAACTCAAAATGCATGTTATATTTGAGATTCTTCAAAGTAGCCACCCTTTGCCTTGGTGACAGCTTTGCACATTCTTGGCATTCTCTCAACCAGCTTCTTGAGATATTCACCTGGAATGCATTTCAATTAACAGGTGTGCCTTGTTAAAAGTTAATTTGTGGAATTTCTTTCCTTCTTAACTTCTTGCGTCGAGCAATCCCGTATCCGGGAGCGTAATCATAGCCTCAAGTGCATTACCATAACGCAACTTTTCCTATTCATGAAAATCGCAAATGAAATGAAATAAATATATTGGCTCTCAAGCTTAGCCTTTTGTTAACAACACTGTCATCTCAGATTTTCAAAATATGCTTTTCAACCATAGCAAAACAAGCATTTGTGTAAGAGTATTGATAGCTAGCATAGCATTAAGCCTAGCATTCAGCAGGCAACATTTTTACAAAAACAAGAAAAGCATTCAAATAAAATAATTTACCTTTGAAGAACTTCGGATGTTTTCAATGAGGAGACTCTCAGTTAGATAGCAAATGTTCAGTTTTTCCAAAAATATTATTTGTGTAGGAGTAATCGCTCCGTTTTGTTCATCACGTTTGGCTAAGAAAAAAACCTGAAAATTCAGTCATTACAACGCCAAACTTTTTTCCAAATTAACTCCATAATATCGACAGAAACATGGCAAACGTTGTTTAGAATCAATCCTCAAGGTGTTTTTCACATATCTATTCGATGATAAGTCATTCGTGGCAGTTGAGTTTCTCCTCTGAAGCAAATGGAAAAATGCACGCAGCTGGAGATTACGCAATAATTGCAACAGAGGACACCAAGCGAGCACCTGGTAAATGTAGTCTCTTATGGTCAATCTTCCAATGATATGCCTACAAATACGTCACAATGCTGCAGACACCTTGGGGAAACGACAGAAAGTGTAGGCTCATTCCTTGTGCATTCACAGCCATATATATATATATATATAAGGAGACATTGGAACACAGCGCATTCAAAATCTGGGGCATTTCCTGTTTGAAATTTCATCTTGGTTTCACCTGTAGCATCAGTTCTGTAGCACTCACAGATAATATCTTTGCATTTTGGAAACGTCAGAGTGTTTTCTTTCCAAAGATGTCAATTATATGCATAGTCGAGCATCTTTTCGTGACAAAATATCTTGTTTAAAACGGGAACGTTTTTTTTATCCAAAAATTTAAAAAAACTTCTATATCGAAGAAGTTAATGCATTTGAGCCAATCAGTTGTGTTGTGACAAGGTAGGGGAGGTATACAGAAGATAGACCTACTTTGTAAAAGACCAAGTCCACATTATGCCAAGAACAGGTCAAATAAACACTGAGAAACGACAGTCAATCATTACTTTAAGACATGAAGGTCAGTCAATCAGGAAAATTTCAAGAACTCTGAACGTTTCTCAAGTGTAGTCGCAAAAACCATCAATCGCTATGATGAAACTGGCTTTCATGAGGACCGCCACAGGAAAGGAAGACCCAGAGTTACCTCTGCTGCAGAGGTTAAAACCTGTTTGGGGTTAGGGGGCAGTATTTTCACTTTTGGATAAATAGCGTGGCCAAACTGAACTGCCTCCTACTCTGCCCCAGATCCTAATATATGTATATTATTATTAGTATTGGATAGAAAACACTCCAAAGTTTCTAAAACTGTTTGAATCATGTCTGTGAGTATAACAGAACATATTTAGCAGGCGAAACCCAGAGAACAAACCATTCAGATTTCTTTTTTTTAGTCACTGTCTTTTCAATATGTTTTCATGGGGTAATCCAGAATTCTAATATACTTTCATGCAGTTCCTACCGCTTCCACTGGATGTCACCAGTTTGTAGAAATTGGTTGAGGTTTTTCCTTTGTGTAATGAAGAAGTACCATAGCTCAGAACGAACGTCACTTCATGTGTACCTTTTGATAGAGGCGCGTAACCAGAAAAGTAGCGTCAGTTTGTTTTGCTCCTGTATTGAACACAGATTATCCTGTCTTCCATTTGATCGATTATATACGTTTAGAAATACCTAAAGTTGTATTACAAAAGTAGTTTGAAATGTTTTGGCAAAGTTTACAGGTAACTTTTGAGATATTTTGTAGCGACGTTGCGTAAGTTGGAAGCAGTGTTTTTCTGGATCAAACGAGCCAAATATATGGATATTTTGGATATATATCGACGGAATTAATCGAACAAAAGGAACATTTGTGATGTTTATGGGACATATAGGAGTGCCAACAAAAGAAGCTCGTCAAAGGTAAGGCATGATTTATATTTTATTTCTGCGTTTTGTGTCGCGTCTGCAGAGTTGAAATATGCTACTCTCATTGTTTACTGTTGTGCTATGATCAGATAATAGCATCTTATGCTTTCGCCGAAAAGCCTTTTTGAAATCTGACATGTTGGCTGGATTCACAACGAGTGTAGCTTTAATTTGCTATCTTGTATGTGTAATTTAATGAAAGTTTGATTTTTATAGAAATGTATTTGAATTTGGCGCTCTGCATTTTCCCTGGCTATTGGCCATGTGGGACGCAAGCGTCAGAGAGGTTAAGTTTATTACAGTTACCAGCCTCAGAAATTGCAGCCCAAATAAATGCTTCAAAAGTTCAAGTAACACACGCACCTCAACATCAACTGTTCAGAGGAGACTGTGTGAATCCGGCCTTCATGGTCGAATTGCTCCAAAACCCCTTTAGGACACCAATAAGAAGAAGACTTGCTTGGGCCAAGAAACCCAAGCAATGGACATTAGACCAGTGGAAATCTGTCCTTTGGTCTGATGAGTTCAAATTTGAGATTTTTGCTTCCATCTACCGTGTCTTTGTGAGACGCAGAGTACGTGAACGGATGATCTCCGTATGTGTGGTCCCCTCCGTGAAGCATGGAGGAGGAGGTGTGATGGTGTGGGGGTGCTTTGCTGGTAACACTGTCTGTGATTTATTTAGAATTCGATGCACACTTAACCAGCATGGCTACCACAGCATTTTGCAGCGATACACCATCCCCACCTGGTTTCCGCTTTGTGGCACTATAATTTTTTTTTCAACAGGACAATGACCCAACACACATCCAGGCTGTGTAAGGGCTATTTGACCAAGAAAGAGAGTGATGGAGTGCTGCATCAGATGACCTGGCCTCCACAATCCCCCGACCTGGACCGCAGAGTGAAGGAAAAGCAACCAAGAAGTGCTCAGCTTATGTGGGAACTCCTTCAAGACTCTTCGAAAAGCATTTCAGGTGAAGCTGGTTGAGAGAATGCCAAGAGTGTGCAAAGCTGTCATCAAGGCAAAGGGTGGCTACTTTGTAGAATTTAAAATCTAAAATATGTTTTGGTTTGTTCAACACTTGTTTGGTTACTACATTATTCTGTATGTTATTTCATAGTTTTGATGTCTTTACTATTATTCTACAAAGTAGTACAAATAAACAAAAACCCTGGAATTAGCATTTGTATTTTTTTACCCCCTTTTCTCCCCAATTTCATGATATCCAATTGGTAGTTACAGTCTTGTCCCATCGCTGCAACTCCCGTACAGACTCGGGAGAGGTGAAGGTTGAGAGCCATGTGTCCTCCGAAACACGACTCTGCCAAGCGCTTAACCCGGAAGCCAGCCACACCAATGTATCAGTGGAAATCTTGCGACCGTGTCGGGGTGCATTGCGCCCTGCCCGCCACAGGAGTCACTAGAGCGCAATGGGACAATGGCAACCCGATCGGCCAAATCCTCCCCTAACCCGGATGACTTTGGACCAATTGTGTGCTGACTCACGGGTCTCCCGGTTGCGGCCAGCTGCAACACAGCCTGGGATTGAACCAGGATCTGGTTAGATCAGATTTGTGTCAATCTGGCTTCCTTCTTCTATCCCCCTCGGTCTGTATTCCATTGACTTCTTTACCGCATCCATACATCTTCAGTGTTACTCATATCAACTTCCTCCTCTGATAGGGACTTGATTGAGGAATTGTCCCTCACCCTCTCCCTGTTCCATCCAATCAAATGGATGTGACCTCTGCTCCGGGACCTTTTATCTAGATACTATAACTTTCCAAAACCCCTTTATTAAAGGCAATTATGCACCATGCACCATTCCAACCTTTCACCCAGGGATGCTTTTTCCCTGACTTCACACACTGGAGCCAGCAACTCACTGCAGAGCAGAGCAGAGCAGAGCAACCCGCTCACCACACATGAATAATTAATACAGAAATAATTTAATTCCTTTTTTTGCAGGGTCAGCGCATAGCCAGTGGGAAAGGTTGAGGTACTGTAGGAGTGGGGGTAGAGGAAGAAATGACAGGATAAGGGGGAGGGGGATGGGGGGGTGATGGTGTATTGTGTGGTTGATGGGACAGAAATTGATCACGATCAAGGCTGAAGTCACGAATAAGAGAAAAGGAGGGGTGGATGTGGTGCCATACTGAGATGTTTATTACATAACTAGGATCCACCTGGGTTCTGAGAGCAGTACTGGGGTAAAAAGGTGAGGATGTGTGTCTACATATGCTTCCCTGTGTATAGCATCTCTGATAATCCTTAATTGTGTGAATGAAAGTGAGATTGTCAATGTGTGCATGCATGTGAATGAAGGTGAGATGTTTGTATGTGTATGTTTGTGTGCGGGAATGCATCTGTGTGTGTTTTTCTGCGTGTGTCTGCCTATACGTGTGTGCGTGTGACCATGTGTTAGTGTGCTTGCATGCATATGCGCTTGTGTGTACGTGTTTGTGCCTGTGCCCGTGCGTGTGTATGGGTGTGTGAGTTTCAGTGAGTGGTAACTGCTGTCACTTTGGCGATGGAGAAGCAGTCAGTCATCCTGGGGGGATTAACCCATGCCAGGGCTTTCCTGCTATTTTAGGCTCTTGGGAGAGACTATGCCTGACCAACCCTGTGTAAGACACACACACACCACACACATATGCACCTCATGCGCACACACACACACACACAATATATCAAGATCTACTAAAGATGCCCTTTCCAAAATCACTAATTGGCCACATGCATTTATTATAATTTTTTAAAACTCAAATTCCATGTCCAATTCGATAACCTAATTGACTGATTGGAACTTACATGAATGTGACCCTTTCTTTGAAGTGAGTAAATGTCTGAGACAGCAGGTGACTATAGCTAGACGGTGGCACCTGTCCATGTGCCCACTTACATCATCAATGGGCAGCTTGAATCTCCAGCGAGTGGCTCCTGTCACAATGAAAATTGAAAATGCTGGTCGGATGAGAGGGGGAGCAGAGTGGGCACACTCACAGCTGCCAGGAAGGCCGGAAAGTGTGTGTGTTTGAATGCGTGTGTGTTTGGACATGTTTATTAACTATTCTTGTGGGGACCAGAAGGGTAAGAGTACTGGAAAATATGATTTTGAATGGGATTGAATTGTGTCCCCACAAGGTTAGCTGTACAAGACTGTGTGTGTGTGTGTGTGTACAAGTGTGTACAAGTGTGTACAAGTGTGTACAAGTGTGTGTGTACAAGTGTGTGTGTACAAGTGTGTGTGTACAAGTGTGCGTGTGAAATGTGTCCAGTGCTAACTAACAGGCCAAGCTTTAGGCATAATAGGCCCAGCTCCAGTGTGTGTTTTGTAATCACCCATCTCCCCAACCCCAGCACCGTGTCGAGTGGAGCATCACTGTGCATCAGACTCACCCATAGACGACGTCAACTCCCCCCCCCCAAACACACACTCCCCCCTCCCACTCCCCCTTCCCCTCATCCAGTTACAAATAATCACTGTCAATGATCAGTGTGCGGGACTTAAAGGAGCAGGCTGTGAGACGATAGGGTCGGGAACACGCAGGGTTGACTGAAGCCCATTCTCTGAAGCGCTCTCCCCTCCTCTCTCAATGAGGTCCATTCAGACTGCAGATGGCTGCCTGTATGTGTGAGACGAACTCAACCACTGCTCTCTCTAGAAAAATATTCATTTACGCGCAGTGCCTGGTGACACTGGCTTTGATTCAACCCAGGGTTGCTTTAAGGATGGTCTCATGCTTTAAATAGCTCACTTGCCCTGGTGATACGACCATATGTTTGATATACACTGAGTATTCAAAACATTATCTTTCCATCACATAGACTGGCAAGGTGAATCCAGGTGAAAGCTATGATCTCTTATGGATGTCACTTGTTAAATCCACTTAAATCAGTGTAGCTGAAGGGGAGGAGACAGGTTGGTGGGTTATGTAACGCTGGTGGGTTATGCACACTCAACATTTTCCCGTGTGTATCAATAATGGTCCACCACCCAAAGGACATCCTGCCAACTTGAAACACATTGGAGTCAACATGGGCCAGTATCCCCTTGGAACGCTTTCGACACCTTGTAGAGTCCATGCCTCGACGAATTGAGGAGAGCTCAATGTTCGGAAGGTGTTCCTAATGTTTGGTAGGTATAGTCAGTGTATGTATGCATGTCATCATATTCACCCCATTTATCCTGTACTGATAAAATAGATGTGAAGTTATACTTGATGTTATTTTATGACAGCAATGTCGTGTCTTTGGCTATGCCGGATTAAGTGATATGACATGCTATTCTATAAAATAATTTCTCCGCAATTAATATCACCTGATTGAGCTAATCATGTAAATGTAATTAACTACAGAGTCGGGCACCACAAAATAATATTAATAGAGCTGTTATCTTCCAAATAAACTCTTAAAGACCTAGTAATATTTTACATCAATAACAGTCAACATTATTCTTCATCTTACTTCAGTCTCATCTGAAAGTTGTAAATTCTTGGTTATCTGCAAGAACCCTGGCTAACAATTTGAATCAACAATACAACATTGGTTTAATCATTTATTTACTAAATACCTAACTAATCACACATACACATAATTAAATCATAACTTGATTACAAATTACGTCATAAAGGAAAACGTCCCTAGCGGGCGGAACAGATATGACAGCTTGTTACACAAAGGAAAAGGGGCTGGGTTGAGTGAAAGAGCGGGAGACTGAGGAACAAAGGGAAAAAGCTGTCGTATCGTAAATACAGTATCTTATGCATTCTACATTACCGCCCATTTGGAAAAGGAAAATGCATTAAATACTTACTCTAAGCTGCGCTTCAGTAGGTTGGTTGGAGATGGAAGACCGTGTTGCCAAACCGAGTCCTTTGTCCTTTGAAGAATGTCTCTGCTGGTAAATTGAATACGTTGTAGTAACGTCATTGTGTGGTAGACGGGATACTCTGTCTGTTCCTTCCTAACCTGCGTTTGCAGCTGCTGTTGCTAACTCATTGGCTAGGAGGTATCACTTCTGTAGTGAATAAGAGTTCAAAGTTCATACCATTCGCAACCAAAGCTCACGCTGATGTTGGCTTCATTCTGTAGTTATTATCTGAACCATTCTGACATAAGACCGTCGACCTCACGTCCTCGGAACAGGAAGTAATCACATTTCATCCCATCACAAACAATTTCATATTCAAACATTTAAATTGAACAACAATTCCATGTGAATCCGATAACTCTGACGTGTAGACTTTCCACTGTAGAGTTTATGTCATCTTCTCATTGATGAGAATGTCTCAGATGAGAACCGAACTGACATCATATTCATTAAGTACCACCGCATATGTTCAATTGTTCGGATTACCAGAATGTAGTTCATTTCCACCCACCTCCTGATGTTCCCAGAATATCTATGTTAACCAAGTTTTTTTTAAATGTAACCTCAGTAGATTAGAGAGAGGAAAAAGGGGGGGAAGAGGTATTTATGACTGTCATAAACCTATCCCCCCAGGCCAACGGCATGACAGCAGTATATACAGTGCATTCTGTAAATATTCAGACCCATTCCCTTTTTCCACATTTTGTTACATTACAGCATTATTCTGAAATTCATACAATCTTTTTTTCCCTCATCAATCTTCACACAATACCCCATAATGACAAAGCAAAAACATGTTTTTAGAATATTTAGCAAATGTATAAAAAAAAATAAACTGACAAATAACATTTACATAATTATTCAGACCGTTTACTCAGTACTTTGTTGAAGCACCTTTGGCAGTGAGTACAGCCTCGAGTCTTCTTGGGTATGAATCTAGAAGCTTGGCTGATCTGTATTCGGGGAGTTTCTCCCATTCTTCTCTGCAGATCCTCTCAAGCTCTGTCACGTTGGATGGGGAGCCTCGTTGCACAGCTATTTTCAGGTCTCTCCAGAGATTTGATGGGGTTCAAATCCGGGTTTTGGCTGGGCCACTCAAGGACATGCAGAGACTTGTCCCGAAGGCACATTGTCTTGGCTGTATGCTTAGGGTTGTGTTCCTGTTGGAAGGTGAACCTTCACCACAGTCTGAGGTCTTGAGCGCTCTGGAGCAGATTTTCATCAAGGATGTACTTTGCTGCGTTCATCTTTCCCTCGATCATCACTAGTCTCCCAGTCGCTGCGCCTGAAAAACATCCCCACAGTAAGCAAGCTGTCATGTGCCTTTTACTAAGGAGTGGCTTCCGTCTGGCAACTCTGCCATAAAGGTCTGCTGGTGGAGTGCTGCAGAGATGGTTGTCCTTCTGGAATGTTGTCCCATATCCACAGAGTGGAGCTCTGTCAGAGTGACCTTTGGGTTCTTGGTCACCTCCCTGACCAAGGCCCTTCTCCCCGATTGCTCAGTTTGGCTGGACAGTCAGCTCTAGGAAGAGTCTTCGTGGTTCCAAACATTTTCCATTTAAGAATGATGGAGGACACTGTGTTCTTGGGGACCTTCAATGCTGCAGACATTTTTTGGTACCCTTCCCCAGATCTGTGCCTCGATACAATCCTGTCTCTGAGCTCTACGGACAATCCCTTCAAGCTCATGGCTTGGTTTTTGTTCTGACATGCACTGTGGGACCTTACAGTGGCTTGCGAAAGTATTCCCCCCCTTGGCATCTCCCAATTTTTTTGTCTTACAACCTGGGGTTTGTATCATTTGATCTACACAACATGCCTACAACTTTGAAGATGCAACAAAGGGGAGGCTGGTGGGGCTGGTGAAAATATTTTTTGGGAGAAACAATAAATAAGACAAAAAAAAACAGAAAACTTGAGCGTGCATAACTATCCCCCCCCCCCCCCCCCCCCCCCCCCCCCCCAAAAAAAGTCAATAGTTTGTAGATTCACCTTTTGCAGCAATTACAGCTGAAAGTCCCTTGGGGCATGTCTCTGTAAGCTTGGCACATCTAGCCACTGGGCTTTTTGCCCATTCTTCAAAGCAAAACTGCTCAGGCTCCTTCAAGTTAGGGTTCCGCTGGTGTACAACAATCTTTAAGTCATACCACAGATTCTCATTTGGATTGAGGTTTGGGCTTTGACTAGGCCATTCCAAGGCATTTTAAATGTTTTGCCTTAAACAACTTGTGTGTTGCTTTAGCAGTATGATTAGGGTCATTGTCCTGCTGGAAGGTGAACCTCCGTCCCAGTCTCAAATCTCTGGAAGACTGAAACTGTTTTCCCTCAAGAATTTCCTTGTATTTAGCGCCAGCATCATTCCTTCAATCCTGACCAGTTTACCAGTCCCTGCCGATGAAAAACATCCCCACAGCATGATGCTGCCACCACAATACTTCACTGGGATGATGTTCTCGGGGTGATAAAAGGTGTTGGGTTCACGCCGGACATTGAGTTTTCCTTGATGGCCAAAAAGCTCAATTTTAGTCTCATCTGACCAGAGTACCTTCTTCCATATGTTTGGGGAGTCTCCCACATGCATGATGCTTATTTATTTCTTTAAGCAACGGCTTTTTCTGGCCACTCTTCCGTAACGACCTGCTCTGTG
The DNA here is from genome assembly GCF_045791955.1 of Oncorhynchus clarkii lewisi. Taxonomy (NCBI): domain Eukaryota; kingdom Metazoa; phylum Chordata; class Actinopteri; order Salmoniformes; family Salmonidae; genus Oncorhynchus; species Oncorhynchus clarkii. The sequence continues at coordinate 25,050,028 of NC_092171.1, forward strand.
GAGTGTACAGCTTAAAGGGGTCCTATGTACAGATTCTCCAATCTCTGCTGTGGAGCTTTGCAGCTCCTTCAGGGTTATCTTTGGTCTCTTTGTTGCCTCTCTGATTAATGCCCTCCTTGCCTGGTCCATGAGTTTTGGTGGGCTGCCCTCTCTTGGCGGGTTTGTTGTGGTGACATATTCTTTCCATTTTTTAATAATGGATTTAAAGGTGGTCTGTGGGATGTTCAAAGTTTCAGATATTTTTTTATAACCCAACTCTGATCTGTATTTCTCCACAACCTGTTTGGAGAGCTCCTTGGTCTTCATGGTGCCGCTTGCTTGGTGGTGTTGCAGAATCTGGGGCCTTTCAGAACAGGTGTACATATACTGAGATCATGTGACAGATCATGTGACACTTAGATTGCAGACAGGTGGACTTTATTTAACTAATTATGTGATTCTGAAGGTAATTGGTTGCACCAGATCTTATTTAGGGGCTTCATAGTAAAGGGGGTGAATACATATGCACACACCACTTTATATATATATATTTTTTTTATTATTATTTTTTAAATAAACAAGTTATTTTTTCCATTTCACTTCACCAATTTGAATGTCCATTACATGAAATCCAAACAAAAATCAATTTAAATTACAGGTTGTAATGCAACAAAATAGGAAAAATACCAAGGGGGATGAATACTTTTGCAACGCACTGTATATAGACAGCCTTTCCAAATCATGTCCAATCAAATTAATTTACCACAGGTGGATTCCAATCAATGGAAACATGATGCACCTGAGCTAAATTTCGAGTCTCATAGCAAAGGGACTGAATACTTATGTAAATAAGCTATTTCTGTTTTATCATTTTTAATCAAATCAAATCAAATCAAATCAAATGTATTTATATAGCCCTTCGTACATCAGCTGATATCTCAAAGTGTGGTACAGAAACCCAGCTTAAAACCCCAAACAGCAAGCAATGCAGGTGTAGAAGCACGGTGGCTAGGAAAAACTCCCTAGAAAGGCCAAAACCTAGGAAGAAACCTAGAGAGGAACCAGGCTATGTGGGGTGGCCAGTCCTCTTCTGGCTGTGCCGGGTGGAGATTATAACAGAACATGGCCAAGATGTTCAAATGTTCATAAATGACCAGCATGATCGAATAATAATAAGGCAGAACAGTTGAAACTGGAGCAGCAGCACGGCCAGGTGGACTGGGGACAGCAAGGAGTCATCATGTCAGGTAGTCCTGGGGCATGGTCCTAGGGCTCAGGTCCTCCGAGAGAGAGAAAGAAAGAGAGAAAGAGAGAATTAGAGAGAGCACATGTGGGGTGGCCAGTCCTCTTCTGGCTGTGCCGGGTGGAGAAATCAAATGAATAATAAATATGCAAAAATGTCTAAAAACCTGTTTTTGCTTTGTTATCAAGGCAAAGGGTGGCTACTTTGAATCTCAGATATAAATATATTTTGATTTGTTTTACACTTTTTTGGTTACTACATGATTCCATATGTGTTATTTCATAGTTTGATGGCTTCACTATTATTTTACAATGTAGAAAATAGTAAAAATAAAGAAAAACCTTTGAATGAGTAGGTGTGTCCAAACTTTTGACTGGTACTTTATGTATAATGATTTTTTTCAGTGAAAACAGATTTTTTGGAGATCCACTCATGGTTCTGTGTCAAAATTTGGATCACAAAAAATATAGTCCCTTCCTATACAGTGTTCTACTGAGGCTGTGTCTAGATTGGAGGCTGTAGCCTATTCTGCTGATGTGGATCAGAACGAGCTTTTAAATATTTAATGTCTGTGCGTTTAGCCAGCCAGCCATGTGTGCAGTGTCAGGTGTGCTGGAGCATGGTCTGAAATGGCTTCGTTAGAAGAGAAGCTTGCGTGCTTGACAAGGATAACAGGGTGGCTGCTGGATGGAGTCTTTCTTTCCAGTCTGTTTCAGTCTGACAGGCAGACAGACAGGCAGACAGGTAGAGAGACAGGCAGACAGGGTCACCCTATTGGAGTTCTGAGCTGACCATCCCCAGAAGAGGTGAATTTATGTTTATGTGACAATCACAGTTGCAAAACACTCACCAGAGGAGGCTGGTGAGAGGAGCTATAGAAGGTTGGACTCTTTGTAATGGCTGGACTGGAGTCAATGGAACGGAGTCAAATGTGGTTTCCATGTGTTTGATACGGTTCCATTAATTCCATTCCAGCTATTACAATGAGCCTGTCCTCCTATAACTCCTGCCACCAGCCTCCTCTGACATACACATATGCTGTAGACGCTGACAGACACACATATACACACACAGGCAGCTTACTGTGTAGCCAAGCACCCACACACATACACACAGGCACACACACACAGGTACACAGGCACACACACACAGGTACACATGCATACACACACACATACACACAGGCACACACAAGCACACACACTCCCCAGGCGCATCACACACAGACACAGACAGAGACACACAAATCTGCTTGCTGTTCTGTAAATGTGAACACAGACATGCTCTCCCCTCCCCCACACACAATAACACAAAGACAGTTTGCACGTGAGCACACACCAGATACCACCCCCGCACACACCCCCACTTCCATAACACGCGATACACGCTCACACGCTCACATTCGCTCCCCACTCACACACACTCTTCCTCTTCCCGCACACACCCCAATTACCCAGTTATGTTCAATCTCTTTATTATCGCCAACAATTTCATCCTGATGAATAAAATTGTGATTACTCGTAAACGCAGATGATTTCTGTAGCCTGTGTATCTAAGTAGGTTGAGGTGCTAGGAGTATTATGGGTGTCAGCAATAATCAGGCTAAAATAAAGTGTGCTCCATCAGTGCTGCTCAACCAGGCTTCAATAATAATTGGGTTAGAATAAATGGGCCATGATTTTAGAGCAGGGGAAAATGAAGGAACGCCAGCCAAAACAGAGCCATGTACAATCCAATAACCAGGCCTCGGCAAGCTGCAGCACAGACCAGACACACTGGATGGATGCTCCTGTTGTTAGGTGCACGTCCTCTTCGGGAATCTAGATCTATGATCTTATACACACAGTAGAGGGGAGGGGAGGGGAGGGGAACAGAGAGAAGAGGAGAAGGGAAGACGGGAGAGGAGAGGGAAAGGGAGCATTAAGGCAGACGCATAGCGAATGACAGCAGATTTGGAGTTTGGCAGTTAGGCCATAGCCATAGCAATAGTTGTGTTGTCACCACAGTGATGGCCATGTATATAGATATTGATTAGCCCCTCTACCCACATCCAAAATGGCATGATTGATCAATAAATGAAAAACATTTTGTTCACTTAAATATCAATAGCAGAAAATGCTATCTGGTGGATGTAGGCGGAAGATTGAAACCTGGGTTAGACATGAAATGGGACATCCCTGCCTTCCAAGATTTTACAGAGGATGATGAAATAGTGAAATATGATCCCTTTCAACGTTAGGTATACAAATGAGCTTAAGCTTGGGAATATCTGTTGTCTGTCTATCCCTGCCACTCAATTAAAACACTGAGACGAGTCACCATGTGAGGGACTATGTTGTTCTCTGCACATGTAATATGGTGAGTAAAGTCTGGCTTCCTGTGTGTGTGAGACAGGGAGTATGAACAGTGTTTACAGAGCCACAAGCCCAGGGGCATAGCAGGCACAAGGCCTGGGAGAGGAGAGGAGAGGACAGGAAGAGACAGAGAGTGAGATTTTACAGCTCCCCCTCTCCCCTCTGTCCCCATCACTCTCTCCCCACTGCTTGGCAGGCTGGCAAAGGAGCAGCCGTTCACAGTGCGGGTCTCAGCATGCGCACATACGAGCACATACACACATACTCACTGCAGTGCCCTCGCTAGCAATATCCCCCAACCCTACACCCACCATGTCTTCAGAGGAGAAGAGCGAGAGAGATTCCAGAGCCACCAGGGGAACACCATTCACCAAGACAATATAGGCAGAACCCACCTTCCTCCATCGGGTTTCATTTGGCACAGAGTTTAGCAGTTATTTTCCCTTTCTTTTTCAGTCTATCCATCCATTTACAATATGACAAACCATGACATGTGCCTCTGTGGCATTGCCTAATGCTGGATCTTGGGAGAGGGATACAGAGATAATCCCCCTTGTGAAACAATATGATAGTATACATTTGGATTCCTATTGAGTTAAGCTCCACCACAAATGAAGAGAGGAGATCAAATGTATTTGGGTTTAATCCAACATTGTTTTGCTGCTCTCTTTAACTCCCAACATCTGTGGCTAGTTCATCTATTGTATTGGTTTGTATTGAGAATTACAATCTGCCCCAGTTTAGCAGACTAGTGTTATGGCAAACTAATGCGCTATATGAAAAGCTAACTGTCTCTCTCAGATGATTATCGTAGATACAGTACCAACTGGCAGTCTGCATATGTTAGCATTTTATCTCGGTTTAATCTGTACATTGCCAATTCTACATAAACTGTCAAGCATGGAGAGTGGACAACAGTGTAGTGTAAATCATTGTGCCGTGAGAGGATTTGACACTATCTTTCTGTCACTAAGGATGTGTTAGTTCCCTATTTTTAACCTTAAGGGCAATAATTTAAGCATTCAGTGCCACTTCCTGACTATTGATGAGGGTTGCAGGAGGAGAGGATTAGCGATAGCTGCCTGTTCTGAAATGTGTGGTTGGACTGGGCTCTATCAGTGGGATGTGGAATAGGAGCCATAAAACTGGTCTTGGATCAGTAGTGCAGAGGAGTTTGTGGTTGTATAGAGTGCAATCTGTGGTCATAGAGTGTGGTCATGGATTAACATCTGTTGTTATTCGAGTTGGGTTTATAAGTGTTGAAGTGGCTCTGTGGTCATACAGGCATTGGCATACAGCTGTAGGATCTTAATTTGAGCCAGATTGCTACAACAGGAAAATAATCCTGCAGCATCAGGAAATGGGAATTATTATGCGGCTTATAATTAATGAAATTGTTTTGTAGGGGTTGATACATTTCACTTTAGGGCAAATGAAGTCTGGCATTTTAAAGTGGGAATTACAACCCTTAGAAGCCCTTTTACACCTGGAATACACTACAAGTTTCCTGAAGTACAGGAACATTCTCATCAACAAAATAGGGATACAATTATGATCCACATCTATAGGTGCATACAGTAGGTATATTATAAATAGGTAATGTTTGGAAATATAACTTAACCCTTAACAGGCAGTCTGTATTACAGACTGCATTATAAAAAGGACTGCAGTCTGTACTGTACAAATACAGTACAACAAGGATTGCATTTACTCGTTGTTTCACTGTATTCACATTGTACAGGGTTAAATCCAAGGATAATTTAAGGCCAAGGGTTAAAGACAGGGTTAAGTTAAAGGCCAAGGATAGGGTTAAAGCCAGAGTTGATTTAAGGCCAAGGATAGGGTTAAAGCAAGAGTTAATTTAAGGCCAAGGATAGGGTTAAAGCCAGAGTTCATTTAAGGCCAAGGATAGGGTTAAAGCAAGAGTTAATTTAAGGCCAAGGATAGGGTAAAAGCAAGAGTTAAGTTTAAGGCCAATGATAGGGTTAGGTTTAGCTAGGGTTGGGGTTGAGCCGAGTGGTGGACATTTAAAAAAAAATATATATATATTTATTTTATTTAACTAGGCAAGTAGATAAGACCAAATTCTTATTTACAATGACGGCCTGCATCGGCCAAACCCAGACGACGCTGGGCCAATTGTGCGCCGCCCTATGGAACTCCCAATCAGGGACGGTTGTGATATAGACTGGAATCGAACCCGGGTGTCTATAGTAACACCCCCACTGAGATGCAGTGCCTTAGACCGCTGCGCCACTCGGGAGCCCAGCCTAGAGACATGAAGATAGGGTTAGGATTGAAGCTGTAAGTGCAATGCTTTCCAATCTAGGGTTATGTTTAGCCATGATAGTACAATGTCCCTATAGCGGTAACCCTAACCCTAACCCTAACCCTAGAATGATAGTACAATCATGTCCCTATAGCTGTAACCCTAACCCTAGAATGATAGTACAATGTCCCTATAGCGGTAACCCTAACCCTAGAATGATAGTACAATGTCCCTATAGCGGTAACCCTAACCCTAGAATTATAGTACAATGTCCCTATAGCGGTAACTCTAACCGCAGCCTAGTTTGAATAGAGCACAACAAATATGATACTATACGTAGATGAATAATTACAAAGCAATGTCCTACCAAGCCTTTGATCACAGGTATGTTGTGAGGCAACACACATTAGACACTCTCAAGTCTGTGATGATAATGGGAGAATCTTCATTGCTACTTTCACAGGTATGCTGCCATAATAATGAAACCCAAATCAGTGTTTCAAAACAACAACAAAATATCTGTTTCTAAACACCAAAAGAACATCCAAATGTAGGGGTAGAATGTGAAGTGATGAAATATGTCAATAGTCTCGTTTTTATCAATCCAAAAGTCTACTTAACTCAAATCAGTTTATAATAATAATAATTTAATACAACTCATAATAATCATTTCTTATTGACACAATAAATTAAAAAAAGACACAATAATATGTTTAGAGCAGGGGTGTATAACACACCCAGACAACGCATGTAGGTAAACTAATTCATACAAATATATATATATCAGAGTTGTGCTGACGTTTCTTCCAGAGGCAGTTTGGAACGCGCTAGTGAGTGTTGCAACCGAGGACAGACAAGTTTTAAGCACTGCACGCTTCAGCACTTGGCGGTCCTGTTCTGTGAGCTTGTGTGGCCTACCACTTTGTGGCTGAACTGTTGTTGCTCTTAGACGTTTCCACTTCACAATAACAGCACTTACAGTTGACCGGAGCAGCTCTTGCAGGGCAGAAAATTAACGAACTGACTTTTTGGAAAGGTGGCCTCCTACAGTATGACGGTGCCACATTGAAAGTCACTGAGATCTTCAGTACGGGCCATTCTTCTGCCAATGTTTGTCTGTGTAGATTGCATGGCTATCAGCAACGGGTGTGGTTGAAATAGTAAAATCCACTAATTTGAAGAGGTACCCACATACTTTTGTATATTTAATGTATGTCACATTTCATCAAATGATAACAATTGATGGCCATATACGTAAGTTCCCACAGTTGTCAGAGCAAAAACCAAGCCATGAGGTAGAAGAAATTGTCCGTAGAGCTCCGAGAGAGGATTGTGTCGGGGCACAGATCTAGGGAAGGGTACCAAAAGAAATCTGCAGCATTGAAGGTCCCCAAGAACACAGTGGCCTCCATCATTCTTAAATGGAAGAAGTTTAGAACCACCTGAATGCCTAGCGTCACGTCTGGAGGAAATGTGGCACCATCGCTATGGTGAGGCATGTTGGTGGCAGCATCAGGCTGTGGAGATGTTTTTCAGCTGCAGGGACTGGGAGACTAGTCAGGATCAGAGGAAAGATGAACTGAGCAAAGTACAAAGAGATCCTTGCTGAAAACCTGATCCAGAGCGCTCAGGACCTCCGACTGGGGCGAAGGTTCACCTTCCAACAAGACAACGACCGTAAGCACACAGCCAAGACAATGCAGGTGTGGCTTTGGGACAAGTCTCTTGAGTGGCTCAGCCAGAGCACAGATTTGAACCCCATCTAATATCTCTGGCAAGACATGAAAATAGCTGTGCAGCAACGCTCCCCATCCAACCTGACAAAGCTTGAGAGGATCTGCAGAGAAGAATGGAAGAAACTCCCCAAATACTGGTGTGCCCAGCTTGTTGCATCATACCCAAGAAGACTCAAGGATGTAATTGCAGCCAGGGGTGCTTCAACAAAGTACTGAGAAAAGGGTCTTAAAGATGTCTGTAAAATCTGTTTTTGCTTTGTCATTATGGGGTACTATGTGTAGATTGATGAGGGGGAAAAAACTATTTAATCCATTTTAGAATACGGCTGTAACAAAATGTGGAAAAGGTCAAGGGGTCTGAATAGTTTCTGAATGCACTGTGTGGTGGGTGCAAGCCTGAATAGACACATTGGCCATTTGGGCTCACCTGGGCCTCTGAGAAAGGGGTGGAGAAGGAAGGGGCATGACGAGTGGAGTACAAACAGTACAGAGCTCAACAAATCTATGTTTGCTAATGAAAAGAGCCAGCTTAGAGCCTGCAGGGTACAAAAGAGTCCTGCTTCATCTGGCCTGCTTTAATCTTCCACAGGTGCACACGCACACACGTTTACAATAGGTATTAACAGATTTTTCCACAGGGGATGGGCATCAAATAAATATCTTATCAATGCAAATGACTTGCATATTCCATGATGCACTTCCATTGATAATCTAATAAATTAGGACTGTTTGTGTGTTTGTGCAAATTATGATTTTGATTAACCCAATCCTTCGAGAGTACACTTAAACAACATGAATAAATGCTTATGAAGCATGAATAACATTCTTATGAACAGTGTATGACTTTATTATGAGCTGATTTTCAATGGGGCCTGTCACCCACGCCACGCAACTGAAACATGGATAAAACAGTTGGAGCTTAGACTCGTGTTTCTGTTGAATGCCCCCTGGCAGGAGGGAGTAAGGAGATAGCTGTCACGAAACTACGAGAAGAAAAATAATAATCTGGCCACAGCTGAGCTCAGGCTTTGATGAAGACACAAGTAATCAGAGAGACATGAGAGGGCCTATCCAGAGCTGTGAAAGGCAGCGGGGCCAGGGTGGTATTTTCACAGGCCCGGTCTCCCCCCGTCATCAACGATACCGTTGAGGAGTGTGCCATCTCACCAGACAGATGTCACAGCGGCTCTGTCACGGTCCAGTCACTCCATCTTGAGTCAGCTAACAAGGCAGTCGATGGCAGTGTGAGGAATGAGGCCATCGGATCCATTATCGCAGTCCCCATTTCCTGTCACACCCAAGCCCTTTCACTGGGACTGCAGCCAGCTTCAAAGATGATGACCAGCTCAATGTGTATTGGAATGAAATGCTAGGACCTGGTTCAGTTTAATGCACTGGCTTTTTCCTGCTCAGATCTGTCTGTTGTAAATGCTAGGTGTTAAAAGCTTTAGATAATCTGCATGGATGAATAAGGATGGATGAGTATGGTAAGCTACAGTCTCCTGACACAGAGAGGCTTGATAGAGAGATGACAGATTGCATTCATATTGCCTATCAAATATATACTGAACAAAAATATAAACGCAACATGTAAAGTTTTGGTCTCATGAGCTGAAATTAAACATCCCAGAAATGTTCCATACGCACAAAAAGCGTATTTCTCTCAAATGGGAGATCACACAATTTTGTTAACATCCCTGTTAGAGAGAATTTCTCATTCGCAAACATAATCGATCCACCTGACAGGTGTGGCATATCAAGAAGCTGATATACGGCATGATCATTACACAGGTGCACCTTGTGCTGGGGACAATAAAAGGCCACTCCAAAATGTGCAGTTTTGTCACACAACACAATGCCACAGATGTCTCAAGTTTTGAGGGAGCGTACAATTGGCATGCTGACTGCATGAATGCCCATCAGAGCTGTTGTAAGAGAATTTCATGTTAATTTCTCTACCATTAGCTGCCTCCATCGTTGGTTTAGAGAATTTGGCAGTACGTCCAACCGGCCTCACAACCGCAGACCATGTGCAACCACGGCAGACCAGGACCTCCACATCCTGCTTCTACACCTGCGGGATCATCTGAGACCAGCCACCTGGACAGCTGATAAACTGAGGAGTATTTCCATCTGTAATAAAGCCCTTTTGTAGGAAAAAACTCATTCTGATTGGCTGGGTCTGGCTCCCAAGTGGGTGGGCCTATGCCCTCCCAAGCCCACCCATTGCTTCACAGATTTTCTTATATGAACTGTAACTCAGTAGAATTGTTGAAATTGTTGCATGTTATTTTTAAGCTTCCGACTGATTGACATTTAGACGCGGCCCTCTCCTAAGGACTGTGGGCTCTCGTTCTCCATGGCCGACGTGAGAAAGACATTTAAACGTGTTAACCCTCGCAAGGCTGCGAGCCACTCCCTAGCCACGTCCTCAGAGCATGCGCAGACCAGCTGGCTGGAGTGTTTACGGACATATTCAATCTCTCCCTATCCCAGTCTGCTGCTCCCCACTTGCTTCAAGATGTCCACCATTGTTCCTGTACCCAAGAAAGCAAAGGTAACTGAACTAAATGACTATCCGTAGCACTCACTTATGTCATCATGAAGTGCTTTGAGAGGCTAGTTTAGGATTGTTCCTCGGCGTACACATCACTGATGATCTGAAATGGTCCGCCCACACAGACAATGTGGTGAAGAAGGCACAACAGCGCCTCTTCAACCTCAGGAGGGTGAAGAAATTTGGCTTGGCCCCTAAGACACTCACAAACTTTTACAGATGCACAATTGAGAGCATCCTGTCAGGCTGTTTCACCGCCTGGTATGGCATCTGCACTGCCTGCAACTGCAGGGCTCTCCAGAGGGTGCTGCGGTCTGCCCAACGCATCACCGGGGTCACACTGCTTGCCCTCCAGGATACCTACTGCACTCGATGTCATAGGAAGGCCAAAAAGATCATCAAGGACATCAACCACCCGAGCCACGGCCTGTTCACCCGGCTTTAATCCAGAAGGTGAGGTCAGTACGGATCAAAGCTGGGACCGAGAAACTGAAAAACAGCTTCTATCTCAAGGCCATCAGACCAAAATCTACAGCATAAAAGGAATGAAATCCATGCAGTGCTCAAGAACAAAAAAATATGCAGGCTAAACCTAGTACTTCGTAGAGCACATTCAATAATGCATTGGAAGATCATCCAAACGTTTTTGGGATGTGAGTTTCTTGGCATCACTAGCCGACTACCACCCGGTTACTCAACCCTGCTTCTTAGAGGCTGCTGTCCTATGTACATCGACATGTAATCAATAGTTACTCTTAATAATGGAAATTAGTCACTTCATTCATCTTTACATACTGCTTTACTAATTTCCTATGTATAAACTGCATTCTATTCTACTGTATTTTAGTCAATGCCACTCTGACATTGCTCATCCTAATATTTGTATATTTCTTAATTCCATTATTTTACTTTTAGATGTGTGTGTATTGTTGTGAATTGTTAGATACTACTGCACTGTTTGAGCTAGGAACACAAACATTTTGCTACACCCGCAATAACATCTGCTAAATATGTGTATGTGACCAATAACATCTGCTAAATATGTGTATGTGACCAATAACATTTGATTTGATTTGGCAGCATGATTTATTTAAACTACAATGTCCCATAGCTATGTTGAGGAATGCTATGGCAAGTGTAATGGATGATTATGAGAGAGGGACGATTGAGGAGTGTGTTTGACAGAAGAGGTTTGTGAATCATCTGCCATGGGCCCCAGACAGTGTGTGAGTGTATCCGGGTAGTCGAATAAAACGTTACACCCTGCCTCACACACCAGAAATAGGCCTCATCTGTCAGGTGTCTTTAACAAAGAATACAACTTTACCATCCTCAAATTCGCTCTATCCTGTTCTTCTTTTCTTTAAACTTTCTTGTTTCGCCACACTAGAGAAAAAAAGTTACTTATGAGAAGGGACTGACTCGAAAGTCTGTTGAAGGGAGCCGTGAGTCCTTTGGGTTAAAATTCAGTGTGGTGACAGAGAAGAGAGTGACAGTGAGGGCTACCTTGTCTGGCATGAGGTATGTGGCTGTGGGAGCCAGAGGGGCCTGGAAGGGGCCATGAAGGGGCCACCAAACTGTGTCAGCAAGGGAGCCTCTGAGGTGAAAAGAGGCATTTTGAGGTGATGGGAAGGGTAAAGGCCAGTTTAAACTTGGTCTAACGACACGTCTGTACACAATTAGAATGTGACAAATGTCGCTGGCGACACAACATTTCATTTATACTCCGAAGGAATGTCTGAGACTCTCAGTTTCCTTTGTCGCACAGAAAAATGTTAAGTCTTTGCAACTCTCGCAACATCCGTTGTCGTGGTTACCGGACTGCCACAGTAACCAGACCAAATCCTCCGATGACAAGATGATGCAGAAGTTCTAAAATTCTCACACTGTGGCAGTAAGATATTTTCTGTAAGCCTGCCATTACTTAGTAAATAATGATTTGGGTTTATTTTCCTGTGATGTTGAATAAAAAATAACTACATTTGAGATGTTGTCAGCTATACTCTGGTCATTATTTGAACTGGCTAGCCTGCTAGCTAGTTAGCTAGCTATCAACGAACCAAAACATTGTTTAGAAAATGTTGATAAGTTGAAATAGTTTATTAGTGTTAAAATAGAGACAGTATTCTATTTGGAGCACCGGGCTGCTGTCATGCCGAGGCTGTCGTTTAGTGTTTATACTTTTTCTTAACGACAATGACAAGTTTGATGTCGAACGACAATAGAATGTTCATGATGTTGCTACGACAATTGTCTACAGACGTGTAAACCAGCCTTAAGTTAAGAGGAACGGCAAGAGGCAGAGACGTGTACACAGGTCCGGCTCCAGGCATAAGCCCAGCTCCAGGCATAAGCCCAGCTCCAGGCATAAGCGACTTACAGTGCCTTGCCACAGTATTCGGCCCCCTTGAACTTTGCGACCTTTTGCCACATTTCAGGCTTCAAACATAAAGATATAAAACTGTATTTTTTTGTGAAGAATCAACAACAAGTGGGACACAATCATGAAGTGGAACGACATTTATTGGATATTTCAAACTTTTTTAACAAATCAAAAACTGAAAAATTGGGCGTGCAAAATTATTCAGCCCCCTTAAGTTAATACTTTGTAGCGCCACCTTTTGCTGCGATTACAGCTGTAAGTAGCTTGGGGTATGTCTATCAGTGTTGCACATCGAGAGACTGACATTTTTTCCCATTCCTCCTTGCAAAACAGCTCGAGCTCAGTGAGGTTGGATGGAGAGCATTTGTGAACAGCAGTTTTCAGTTCTTTCCACAGATTCTCGATTGGATTCAGGTCTGGACTTTGACTTGGCCATTCTAACACCTGGATATGTTTATTTTTGAACCATTCCATTGTAGATTTTGCTTTATGTTTTTGATCATTGTCTTGTTGGAAGACAAATCTCCGTCCCAGTCTCAGGTCTTTTGCAGACTCCATCAGGTTTTCTTCCAGAATGGTCCTGTATTTGGCTCCATCCATCTTCCCATCAATTTTAACCATCTTCCCTGTCCCTGCTGAAGAAAAGCAGGCCCAAACCATGATGCTGCCACCACCATGTTTGACAGTGGGGATGGTGTGTTCAGCTGTGTTGCTTTTACGCCAAACATAACGTTTTGCATTGTTGCCAAAAAGTTCAATTTTGGTTTCATCTGACCAGAGCACCTTCTTCCACATGTTTGGTGTGTCTCCCAGGTGGCTTGTGGCAGACTTTAAACAACACTTTTTATGGATATCTTTAAGAAATGGCTTTCTTCTTGCCACTCTTCCATAAAGGCCAGATTTGTGCAATATACGACTGATTGTTGTCCTATGGACAGAGTCTCCCACCTCAGCTGTAGATCTCTGCAGTTCATCCAGAGTGATCATGTGCCTCTTGGCTGCATCTCTGATCAGTCTTCTCCTTGTATGAGCTGAAAGTTTAGAGGGACGGCCAGGTCTTGGTAGATTTGCAGTGGTCTGATACTCCTTCCATTTCAATATTATCGCTTGCACAGTGCTCCTTGGGATGTTTAAAGCTTGGGAAATCTTTTTGTATCCAAATCCGGCTTTAAACTTCTTCACAACAGTATCTCGGACCTGCCTGGTGTGTTCCTTGTTCTTCATGATGCTCTCTGCGCTTTTAACGGACCTCTGAGACTATCACAGTGCAGGTGCATTTATACGGAGACTTGATTACACACAGGTGGATTGTATTTATCATCATTAGTCATTTAGGTCAACATTGGATCATTCAGAGATCCTCACTGAACTTCTGGAGAGAGTTTGCTGCACTGAAAGTAAAGGGGCTGAATAATTTTGCACGCCCAATTTTTCAGTTTTTGATTTGTTAAAAAAGTTTGAAATATCCAATAAATGTCGTTCCACTTCATGATTGTGTCCCACTTGTTGTTGATTCTTCACAAAAAATACAGTTTTATATCTTTATGTTTGAAGCCTGAAATGTGGCAAAAGGTCGCAAAGTTCAAGGGGGCCGAATACTTTCGCAAGGCACTGTAAGCAAACTCTCTACTTATGGGGTCTCTACTTACTATTGACAGTAAGAATAGTTGGAAACATGGTGCAATTTCGAAATTTGGTTGTGTATCAGAAGTTTTTGTCTTGTTATGTCAGCCACTCAATTAGCTGACAAAGTAAGGACAGATGCCGTAGATGAGAAGCAGGTATGGGGAGTTGACATTTAATTAGGAACAGACAAAGAGCAAGACAGAAACAGCGTCAGCCCACGGATACACAATGACCAACAACAATCAATGCAAGAGCGGGGAACAGAGCAGGGGAACTGACAAATATAAGGGAGGTAATTAACAGGTGAGTCCAATAATCGCTGATGTGCGTGACGGGAGGAAGGCAGGTGTGTGTAATGATGGTGGCAGGAGTGTGCAATGCAGGGTAGGCTGGCGCCCTAGAGCGCCAGGAGGGAAGAGCGGGAGTAGAAGTGACAATACCCCACCCGACGTCCCACCTGGGCAAGCCTGACGGGCCGGCCGAGGCACAGGCACTAGACAAGCCGGCTGGGCGTGAAATCCTGACGAACCGGCAGAGGCATGAGAGCCAGGCGAGCCGGCTGAGGCATAAGAGCCTGACGATCTGGTTGAGGCATAAAGGCCTGTCGATCCCGCTTAGGCATGGGAGGCCGATGATCCAGTGGAGGCATAGAGGCTTGTCGATCCCGCTGAGGCATGGGAGGCCGATGATCCAGTGGAGGCATAGCGGCCTGGCGAGCCAGCTGGCTGTAAAAACCTGACAATCCAGTTGAGGCCTGACGTGGGATGGACGTCTTCCAAGCCAACTGTGGCAAGAAATCTCTCGAGCGAGCTAGGGCATGGCAACCCGACGAGCTGGCTTAGGCACCGCTGGTTCCATCGGTGTCGGGCCCCGGACCCAACGTTCCACCACCTGAAACATCAACACTCCCCGATGCTTCGTATGATGGCTGCTGCATTCTGTAAAGACCGACGTCGGAGACGAGAAGCAGGTACGGGGAGTTGACGTTTAATTAGGAACAATTAGCCAAGTACATTTTTTGATTGGTAGTTAGTCTAGCCAGCTATATAAACTTGTACTAATCATGGCGATTAGTACAAGTGCCCAGGGGCCCTGACCTCGAGGGGGCCCCCATTGATTTTGTTAGTCATTCTCACTCAGATATCATATTAACATGACATAAGACATGGCAAAATTTGTAGAATTGTAGGAAATTTGCTTTAAAACTGCAAAGATTTCTCCCTACCCCATGGAAAAATGGGGCCCACGAAAGGCTCGATCTGGCCATGTGTGTAAAAGTCACATGAAACTAAATAGTAATTTGATTTTTTTGTAAGACATAAGAGGAATGGAAATAACACTCAAAATGTGAAATATACCAAAATCTACAGCATAAAAGGAATGAAATCCATGCAGTGCTCAAGAACAAAAAAATATGCAGGCTAAACCTAGTACTTCGTAGAGTACATTCAATAATGCATTGGAAGATCATCCAAACGTTTTTGGGATGTGAGTTTCTACTTTCTATCTGCAGTAGTAAACACTGAATGATTTATCAAAGGCAAGAAACAGCTTGTAAGACTGCTGCAGGTTGGAGGATGTACGGTGAATAAGGCCTCTTTGTAGGTCTTTGTAAAATGATACAGTACACTTGGTGAGGTCATCTCTGAGGAAAAGGTTGGGTAGAAGAATTAACCTCTGGCTGGCAGAGATGTCTGGAGACACAGATTCACATGTGATGTACCCTCTCTCTTCTTGCTTCCTCTCTCTCTGCTCTCTCTTTCTCTGCTCTCTCTTTCTCTTGCTCTGCTCTTTCACTCTCTGCACTCTATTTCTCTCTCTAGTCTCTCTTTCTCTCTACTCACTCTTTCTCTCTCTCTGTTCTCTCATTCTCTCTGTTCTTTCACTCTTTGCTCTCTATTTCTCTCTCTGTTCTCTCTTTCTCTCTCTCTCTGCTCTCTCTTTCTCTCTGCTCTTTCTCTCTCACTGCTCTATCTTTCTCTCTGCTCTCTCTTTCTCTCTGCTCGCTCTCTCTCGGCTCCTGCTCTCTCTCTGCTCTCTCTGCTTGTTCTCTTTCTCTCTCTCACTTTGTCTCTGATCTCTATTTCCCCCTCTCTGTCTACCATATTTAGCCTGTCTCTCCACCTTCTCTCCTCCATCTTTCTCTCTAGAGATGGATAGGAGAGAGATGGGTAAGAGAGAGAGGGGTAAAGAGAAATGAGTAAGAGAGAGATGGTAGGAGAGAGATGGGTAAGAGAGAGAGGGGTAAAGAGAGAAATGAGTAAGGGAGAGATGAGTAATGAGAGAGATGGGTAAAGATAGAGATGAGTAAGAGAGAGATGAGTAAGAGAGATGGATAAAGAGAGAGATGGGTGAGAGAGATGAGTAAGAGAGAGATTGTAAAGAGAGAGATGAGTAAGAGAGAGATGGGTAAAGAGAGAGATGAATAAGAGAGAGATGTGTAAAGAGAGAGATGAGTAAGAGGGAGATGAGTAAGATAGATGGGTAAAGAGAGAGATGGGTAAAGAGAGAGATGAGTAAGAGGGAGATGAGTAAGATAGATGGGTAAAGAGAGATGAGTAAAGAGAGAGATGAGTAAGAGAGAGATTAGTAAAGAGAGAGATGGGTGAAGAGTGAGATGAGTAAGAGAGAGATGAGTAAAGAGAAAGAGGTGAGTAAGAGAGAGATGAGTAAGAGAGAGAAGTAAAGAGAGAGATGAGTAAGAGAGAGATGTGTAAAGAGAAAGAGGTGAGTAAGAGAGAGATGGGTAAAGAGAGAGATGAGTAAAGAGAGATGAGTAAGAGAGAGATGAGTAAAGCGAAAGAGGTGAGTAAGAGAGAGATGGGTAAAGAGAGAGATGGGTAAAGAGAGAGATGAGTAAGAGGAAGATGAGTAATAGAGAGATGAGTAAGAGAGATGGGTAAAGAGAGAGATGGGTAAAGAGAGAGATGGGTAAAGAGAGAGATGAGTAAGAGAGAGATGGGTAAAGAGAGAGATGAGGAAGATGAGTAAGAGAGAGATGAGTAAGAGAGATGGGTAAAGAGAGAGATGGGTAAAGAGAGAGATGGGTAAAGTGAGGTGAGTAAGAGAGAGATGGGTAAAGAGAGATGAGTAAAGAGAGAGATGAGTAAGAGATAGATGGGTAAAGAGAGAAGAGCTCCAGTAACACAGTCAAGGGTATGTCCAGAGAACAGTTTCTCATGGTCTGAGAGTCTTTAGGTACTTTTTGGCAAACTTCTGTCTGGCCACTCTACCATAAAGGCCTGATTGGTGGAATGCTGCAGAGATGGTTGTCCTTCTGGAAGGTTCTCCCATCTCCACAGAGGAACTCTATCTTTGGGTTCTTGGTCACCTACCTGACCAAGGCCCTTCTCCCCCGATTACTTAGTTTGGCCGGGCGGACAGTTCTAGGAATAGTCTTGGTGGTTCCAAACTTCTTCCATTTAAGAATGATGGAAGCCACTGTGTTCTTGGAGACCTTCAATGCTGCTGAAATGTTTTGGTATCTGTGCCTCGACACAATCCTCTCTCGGAGCTCTATGGACAAGTCCTTCGACCTCATGGCTTGCTTTTTGCTCTGACAAGCACTGTCAACAATGGGACCTTATATAGACAGGTGTGTGCCTTTCCAAATCATGGCAAATCAATTGAATTTGGGCAACTTGGTGGACTCCAATCAAGTTGTAGAAACATCTCAACGATGATCAATGAAAACAGGATGCACCTGAGCTCAATTTTGATTCTCATAGCAAAGACTCTGAATACTTATGTAAATTAGGTATTTCTGTTTTACATTTTTATACATTCGCTAACATTTCTAAAGACCTGTTTTCGCTTTGTCAATATGGGGTATTGTGTGTGGATTGTTTTTATTTAATCGATTTTAGAATAAGGCTGTAACGGAACAAAATGTGGAAAAAGTCAAGGGGTCTGAATAGTTTCCGAGGACACTGTAAATGGCTTAACAGCCAATGTATATTATTTAACATTAATATTAAAATAGTACTCACTTAAAGGACTGGGCAATTTTTGCTAGCTATCCCGTAAAACCATCACCGGAAAGCAGATATTTTCATATTCTTCTTTATTTTGGTAACCTCCTGTTCTTCGAGGGACTCTGGCTGGCCTGAAGACGACATTCAGTTGAAACGAACAACATCCAACGCAACGGAGTGCTTATATTTCATGTGAACATGTCATTACGGTTGTAGAATCTAGTAGGGGGGGCAGCTTTGTGCTTAATTGGCTCATGAATCACACGTCTAAATGGAATCCGATGGGAAGAGAAGGAGATGATGTCCCATGGGCCATTGCTCCCTCGAGGTATGGAGAGGAGATAGAGACGGCCATCCTGAAAGCAGCTATATTTCCACACTCGTTAATTCAAAATTGGGATGAGGGGGTGGTGGGTGGTTAGTTATGAGTGAACAAAGGTTGTGTTCTTTTTTCCTCCTAGCCCCAAGGAAGGGAAAATGGGGGACTGTGCACAAAAACAGGGGTGGGTTTGGACAGCAGCCGAGGTGGGTTCACCAATATCCCTTTACAATTTTCTCCCAAAAACATACAGGGGTCCTGATTGGCTTCCCATGTCCAAGGCCCCATAGGAGATTAATTGCGTACTTATGGCATAGTGTATGACTGTAGGACTATACACCACTTCTTGAGAGAAATTACAGTTTTTCTCAATCGCATTCAATAATTTTTTTGGATCAATGTTGTTGACTTTCAAAGTCCACAAGAAACAGAACTCAGAACAGAAATGTGTTTTCAAAATGTAGGTGCCTTTTCAAAACAGAGTCCACAAGAAACAGAACTCAGAACAGAAATGTGTTTTCAAAATGTAGGTGCCTTTTCAAAACAGAGTCCACAAGAAACACTAAATCAGTATGATCAAAACTAGAAGTACAACAATTGAAAGGCACAGAATTATGGGCAATTACTATCCATTTATGCATATTTCATCCAAACAATTTCCTACACAGAAAAACATGTTTTATAATAAGTACATTGTGTGCAGGATTCATTTATCGGTATCATCACAATCCAATTCCATGTACAGTGCATTCGGAAAGTTTTCAGACCGCTTGACTTTTTCCCAAAACATTTTACATTACAGCCTTATTCTAAAATTGATTAAATGTTTTTTTTTTCCTCATCAATCTTCATACAATACGCCATAATGACAAAGCCAAAACAGGCTCTACGGACAATTCCTTCAATCCATTGCTTGGTTTTTGCTCTGACATGCACTGCCAACTGTGGGACCTTATATAGACAGGTGTGTGCCTTTCCAGATCATGTCCAATTAATTGAATTTACCACAGGTGGACTCCAATTAAGTTCTAGAAACATCTAGAAACATCTCAAGGATGATGAATGGAAACAGGATGCACATGAGCTCAATTCCAAGTCTCATAGCAAAGGGTCTACTTACTGTATGTAAATAAGGTATTTCTGTTTTTCATTTTCAATAAATTAGCAAAAATGTCTGAAAATATGTTTTTGATTTGTCATTATGGGGTATTATGTCGTCATTGTGGGGTATTGTGTGTAGATTGACGAGGGGGAAAACAATTTAATCAATTTTAGAATAAAGCCGTCACGTAACAAAATGTGGAAAAAGTCAAGGGGTCTGAATACTTTCCGGATGCACTGTATTCAATGCATAGGCTAGTTTGTTCATAGTTTTGTAGACTTTCTGTTGGCACACAGAAACACAAACCCATAATAGAAATAAGGAAACTTGAATACAATGGATGAACACAACTGATATGAACGTATATGCCTCAATCCACACCAAAATGACTTGTAGTAATCCAAAGTTATGTAGAAGTAACCTAACTTCATTCTCTGTATCTCTGCAATGTAAAGAATTATGAAAATTAGACAGTTCCCATTGCCTAGATATTTCCTTATATTTTACATGGTATGACACTGATGGGCTGATTTAGACTTGTGTGCACTACTATTTGCAGAGTTTAATTCCAAAACGCTATCAATTTTCAGCAATGTTGGTAAATTAGCTATAATTGCTTAAAGAAATTATGAAAGAGAGTGGTGTGTTTTTTTCACTATCTAATCATGGCATGGGGTTGTTCAATGACAGAAATGCATTTGTTTAAACTCTATTACCTGATGGTTTCATTTCAGAGAGACAAATAATCATGTTTTTTTGCTAAATGCTATATATCTGCCTCACTCAGAGAAATAAGTAGTACTGCTACTTGATACATTTGTGACATCAATATTATTTTTTATATATAATTCAATACAGTAATATGAGATCTGTATGTAAAACATTTGCATTTGACATTTTAGTCATTTAGCAGATGCTCTTATCCAGAGTGACTTACCTTATTTTAGAATTGTATTTTTCTTACCCCTTTTTCTCCCCAATTTTGTGGTATTCAATTGGTAGTTACAGTCTTGTCCCATCGCTGCAACTCCCGTACGGACTCAGGAGAGGCGAAGGTCGAGAGCCGTGCGTCTTCCGAAACATGACCCAGCCAAGCCGCAATGCTTCTTGACACAATGACCTGCTTAACCCGGAAGCCAGCCGCACCAGTGTGTCGGAGGAAACACCGTACACCTGGCGATGTTTTTAGTTTTTATACACATCTAAAATCTACGAATAAAAACATCTGAGAACAGTAATATTTTACATACACATGAAGGTACCCAGAAGCAATCATGTCTGATGACAAACACAAATTGAAAAATGGAACTAGTGGAAATAAACTCTTAATTTACTGATGGCTGGAAACAGTGAACACACAATTGCAAACAATTCTCTTCTGATGAAAACAATAAGACTTAACAGTGAATGTTGTATGCACTGATGGCATTTGTATTTAAAGTTTTGCCTAAAGGGTTTAAGATATACAACTCTGGTACAAAGACAAGAAGATGTTAAGAAGGTCTGTATGTATGTGAACATTTGATTATTGCTGTTCTGCTATAGATACACTTCAACACAGATCCCCAGAATGCTTCTACGTGATTGAGGAAAAACTATGACATAATAGAACTTGGATGAATTAGTTTGAAACCTTGAGCAGATATGTTGTGGATGTACATTGTACTGTATATGATCCTGGTGAATGTGCATGTATGCCTGTGTGAGAGAAAGTAAACATTGCTCTTACTCTACCTCAAAATCATCCTTGATTTCTTTTAAGTACCAAATGATTACATGTCACGTCTTGCACATGAAAGCTGAAATGCAGATGCACACACAGGCATGTCCACAAACACACACCACCACGGCTGATGTTTAGATCATAGGACATCCCCCATTCTGCTTTGGCTGGCTAGGAGAGCACTGCAGCTGTTCCCTGGCTTCATGTGACCACAAAGCCATCTTTGGAGGGAGATCAGCTTGCATCCAGTTGGGCCTTTAAGGTCGGAGAGAATTCCCAAATTCCCAAGCCTGAATAAATTTAAAAAATCCTCATCGGAATATTACACTGCCCATCCACTTTGGTGGATGAACTGAGGTTCAGGGACTGTCAAGGTGTTGTGATGATAACAGCCATAACGCCCATAATAATTCTACTGTTTCATCTCAATATATTGTGACCTTTCAGGACCTGATATTTGTCATTATTTTTGTTGTAGCTGTATGACAGTTGAAATGAGCAAGGGCCAATGCACTAAATGTTGTTAATAATGTTAGCCCTAGCATGTGTTAAAGATACATTCTGATTGATTAACATTTTGGGTTGCAATTTTGTGGCCTGCTATTTGAGACAGAGAGAATATAAATCAAGTGTTGTCTAAAGAAGTGGCTATTCAGCAGTTATAGGCCATCTGTTGTGTTTGCCGCTGGCTGCCTGGTGTATTGATCCCAGCAGAATACCATTAAGACATTTTTTAAAGAATTCTACTGTCAGCAGCATTCACCTGGGCTAGTCTGGGGGACGCTCCCTTCCTCCGGCTCCTCATCCTCCCATAGGCTATCCCTTCTTCCATGATGCACTGTGTGTGACCTCCAACCCGTAGAGTTCTGTAAATGACAATGTAATTGGTGTCTCTGTCACGAGAATATTCTATTTTACGGTCATAAGAGCTGATGTCAGTGTCTGCAGAAAATAGCTTCATGGGGGTCGGTGGAGGTCCAAACATAGTTAACGTTGCGTCACGTGACAGAGAAGGAAACGTCAACAGGAAGTATAGGATACAGACATTAACACAATCAACGCTCCCCAAGTAGGCTAGTGTGTGTGTCTGTGTGGTAAGCTTGACTGCCTCTCAACAGATGTACACTGCCATAATCTTTGAGCCTGAGGATGTTGGATGACACATAGCCGGATAGATGTGAATCTTTTCCGATCAACTGGAATTCCATGCACATTTCAAGAGGCTTATTGCACCAAGGCGTCTTCTGGCAGACTGGGTGTGGGTGTGTGTGTGTGTGCGGGTGTGGGTGTGTGTGTGTGTGTGCGTGCGTGCGTGTGCGTGTGCATGTCTGTCTGATGTGCTAATGCTAACAGAACATTTCTCACTCTAATTAACACCTCCTGTCCAACCTCAGCATAAGGTCCTACAGTAGTCTCTCAACAAGGCAGACTGTACTGTCTGAGACACTGGAGACGGAGGGATGGATCCGTGAGTGTCTCACTCAGTCTATGTTAATCCAGCTAGGGAGAATGTGGCAGTCACACTGTGAGTTGTTGGAGTATCTGAGGTATTTTACAGTTAGTGCTACCATCTGCATCATCTGGCTGTGTTGCAAAAACATCCTAATGCTACATCATACATTTTAATACTAAATGTATTTTAAAGTTTGGTAAATATCTTATCTCTTGTTGTTTTTACATTACATAAACAGTAGTATTTTACATGAATGTATTCCTATTCTTGTAGATGGCAGATTTTCAAGATGACCGTTATTATGTCACATATTCAAGAGGAAAATACATACCTATAGGTTATACGTGATAAAGCATTTTACAGGGACCATGTTTCCTTTTCATTCTCAATGATAATGATCTCCTGTGAATGGAAGAAAAATGTCACACGTTTTCTATAATAGAGTCTGGATCCAATGGAGTAGCTGTTTGCTGCTGGGTTTTCATTTCTAATCCTCAACAAGCGGTGAGATTGTAGAACATGTTGTAGCTGGCAATCAAAGCCCTGATTGAAAAGTAGATTTCATCACTGTGTTATTGGGCTACACGAGACGGCACATGATTTATACCAAAGGAGTGTCACATCAAAGAGAGAGAAAGAGAACGAGGGAAGGAGAATGAAGGAGGGGGTGAGAGAGAAGTACAGATGGAAAACAGAGAGAGAGGATACAGCTACCCAGTTCAAATAGAGTCCAGGGGTAAATCGGTGTGAACTAGACCAACTTACTCAGTGGGCTAAGCAGCGTAGCAGGTACAGTAAATCCCCAGGATGATATGTCCTCCAGGGAGTCTCCGGCTGTGAGTCTAATGTAGAATGACCATGCTGTGAAACGTGAAGTTCCATCTGAGTTATATAACTGTATAAATACTGTATTTTCTGGACTGTATTTCATTACTGAGCTAATTAGTACCATCTCACAGCTCATGTGAACCTGTGGAAAAACTGCACTGTAGGCTAGCCTCTCTTATCTAATGACGGCTATAAGCTATTTATTCCTTGCTCCGTGTAAAAGTGATAGCTAGATAATGTGTCCCTTACAAAAAAAGATTGCAGTTTTGAAACTGCAGTAAAAGTGTAGTAACTGCAGTCAACTATGATATTTTGGAAGCAGTAATTGCAGAATAACTCTAATTGCAGTTACACTGAAAAATTACTGCAGTAAAGAAAACTGTGTTATTTTGGACAAGGTATTTGCTGCATACTGCAGTTATACTGCACTCTAACTGCAATCTTCTTTTGTAAGGGGTGTACCCTCGCTACCCCATGTCACCCTGTGATGAAGTCAGGGGTTTTAGCAACCTTTTCCTCATTCAATTCATGAATTAGTGGAGAAGAAATTGAATTGGTGCCAAGCTTAAGTGAGACAAGTGCCTCATTGTAAACCTTGTAAGGGCCATGTTAGGGCAATCTGTAGTGTGTTGGTGGTCTTGGCTGGCGTTTAGATCCTTAGCATTCTCTTCTTGCTCTCTTTCTCTCCTCTCTCTCTCTCTCCCTGCTCCAGCACTAATCCCATTAGACAGGGAGCACCTTTGTAGCTGATTAAGCCTCGGCTGCCACTGATTTTTATTGGCTACCAAATTGTGCGTAACTTAAACATTTATCAGGGTCGATCGGCTATGCAGCGGGTGGTGTCTGCTTTCCCTGCCACCAGGGAGAAACTGGGAAGTGGAGGGGAGGAGAGGACAGGAGGGGCAGAGGGAATTATTTACAAGTAGCAGGATGAGTGTCAGCATGGATGGGGCTTTCAGGGCCCAAAATTAAAGATGGCACAAAAGAGAAATCGTTAAAGGGTTTGCTACCGTAGTGTGGTCTCTAGCCTAGTGCTACCCGCTCTCTATAAATGACTAACTGCTCTCTGAGGCAAAGTTGGTGTATTGCAGTATAACAGCCTGGCTTTTACAGTGCATTTGGAAAGAATTCAAACCCATTGAACTTTTTCCACATTTTGTTACATTACAGCCTTATTCTAAAATGGATTAAATAAAAAATGTTTCTCATCAATCTACACACAATACCCCATAATGACAAAGCGAAAACAGGTTTAAAGAATATTTTGCTAATTTATAAAACAGAAAAAAAAGAAAAAAACGCTATTTAGATAAGTATTCAGACCCTTTGCTATGAGAGTCGAAATTGAGCTCAGGTGCATCATGTTTCCATTGATAATCGTTGAGATGTTTCTACAACTTGATTGGAGTCCACTTGTGGTAAATTCAATTTATTGGACATGATTTGGAAAGACACCTGTATATACAAGGTCCAACAGTTGCCAGTGCATGTCAGAGCAAAAACCAAGTCATGAGGCAGGATTGTGGAGCCCAGAGCCCCTAGAGCCCAGAGGCAGGATTGTGTCGATGCACAGATCTGGGGAATCGTACCAATAAATGTATGCAGTATTGAAGGCCCCAGGAACACAGTGGCCTCCATACTTCATACGGAAGAAGTCTGGAACCACCAAGACTCTTCCTAGAGCTGGCCGCTCTGCCAAAATTAGCAATCGGGGCTGAAGGGCCTTGGTCGGGAAGATGGCCAAGAACCTGATGGTCACTCTGACAGAGCTCCAGAGTTCCTCTATGGAGATGGGAGAATGTTCCAGAAGAACAAGCAATCTCTGCAGCACTCCACCAACCAGGCCTTTATGGTAGAGTGGCCAGATGGAAGCCACTCCTCAGTAAAAAGCACATGACAGCCCGCTTGGTGTTTACCAAAAGTTACCTAAAGGACACTCATACCATGAGAAATAATATTCTCTGGTCTGATGCTCCCCATCCAACCTGACAGAGCTTGAGAGGATCTGCAGAGAGGAATTGGAGAAACTCCCCAAATACAGGTGTGCCAAGCTTATAGCCTTATACCCAAGAAGAATCAAGGCTATAATGACTGCCAAAGGTGCTTCAACAAAGTACCGAGTAAAGGGTCTGAATACTTATGTAAATGTGATATTTCAGTTTTGTATTTTTAATACATTTGCAAAAACGTCTAAAAACCTGTTTTTGTCTAGTCATTATTGGGTATTGTGTGTAGATTGACGAAGAAAAACAACTAGAATAATGCTGTAACTTAACAAAATGTGGAAAATGTTTGAATAATTTCTGAATGCACTGTGCATGCTGTGTATTAGTTCACTGAGACTTGAGGGCATTACTGGAGAATAATATCATGTGAATTTCTCTTCATTCTCCCGAATATAACCTGCAATGACAATGTTATCTGATCATGACAATGTGGTAGCATAGGATGACTGCATCAGTTTTGTGTTGTAATGTTGGTCTGCGTGGTGAAGGAACAGCCTGTCCCCTAGTGAGCCAACCTCAGGGTGGCAAATCTATTCAGTGTTCATAATCCAAAAGTGATATTAAAAATTTGATTCAGAAATTAATCTGGCAGCACCTTGCGTCGTGCTGTCCTGTCAGTGCTGATTGTTACTGTAGCCATGTCAGCATGGTGCACTTAACCAAATCCATCTGAATGGGGCCTGGTTGTCACATGTCCCGCCACCATGTCCCTTTGTCTCCATGTCTGGACCGTTTCATTAGGCCGGGGGAAGTTGTCTGAGGAAAGGCTGGCTACACTTAGATCACACTGGCCCTGTCCGCCTGCATGGTGTTAAACATATCCCCTCACATGAACTATCTCTGTAAATGCATATTCACATCCTCCTCTACTGAACACAAAATCCAATTTTTTTGTTCAAATGGATGCCATCTCCCTATGTCATGCCTTTAACATGTGTGCTAACCAGGTTCATTTCATAGCTTCTGGCTCACTGGATTAAAAGACCCGCTTTCAGTGTTTTCTTCTGTTTGCTTTCCCCCTTTCATTCAGTAATCTGTGCAAAAAGCAGAATTAAAGGGCTATACTACCCTGAAGCGAGCCTTCTCCTTTCAGGTTGTTAAACGAAGGGAGAATGAGTGGACGTGGTTCCCGGGGCAGAGGGGGTGTAGGATAGTGGGGTTCGCTTTCAGGTCAAAGTACTGCTGTTGTGAGCTAACATGTTTTTTCTATTCATAAACCAGTCATAGCAAAGTGCTCTTATTGACTAACATAATGGTGGGAATTACTGTTGTTTAGTCTTTACCTACAAAGCACATATTCATATATATTTTTGTGTGCATAGCTAATTTTTGTGTGCATAGCTAATTAAAAAATACCATATATTCTAGAGTTGATCTACTTGTAGATGTATAGTTATGTAAGTAAAAGACAAAGAAAGAGATGAATACAGCTGTATCGTAGATTCATGATTTTCTCCGATTTTGAGTCAGAGTCTCAGTATTATCTCAGACTGTTCTGTGTTAAGCCTCGTCCAACTTCTTGACAGACAAAAGAGTGTGTTTCTGTTTGATGTAAGGTTGCAGGCAGCCATGGAAGCTCATAAATAAACAAGTTACAGCCCAGCAACATTCATCGCGGCTGCCAGTTTGGGCTTGTCCTTCACTTGTCAATCAATTGGCCAGGAATTAACCTAATTTAAAGCCAGGTTTATTGCATTAGGAAGCCCACGACAACCAATAGATTTCGATAACACAACAGCAAAAGACGAGGAAGTCAGTAATTCCCAACTCTGTTTAAATCTGGTTTGGAATTCTTCTTTGGCATTGATAAGGATTCCCATGTTGACTTGCTCGATAATAAGTAAATTGATACTGAATATCCCTTTATCAAAGTCCAGACCTGTGATTACAGTATATTGTGTCTGTAAGAGTTATTCTATTTTGAGAGAGCACCAGGGTTACGTTACCTCATGTAAAAACAGCTATGGTTGCACAGTGCCTCCAGTATAGCTGATAAATAGTTTTCTCTCATGGGCCTTGCTCATTAACCAGAAAAAAATACACTGCTAGCATCCCACTCTGTAAACCACCGTATGTATCCCAGTGGTCTTGTCAATGGACTATGACCTGGAACTAAACTGTCATTGGATTAAGCCAGGGTGAAGGAGGAATGCTTTCTTTAGTAATGGGTTTATGAATGCATAATGCATGAATGCATTAGTGAATTAGTGGTAATTAAATAATGTATTAAATTATAATTAAATGTAATTATACGTGATTGTCTTGGACCATCTTATCCTTTTCAATTTGAAGTACACAGTTATGCACACACACTATTCATAGTAAAAAGCTATGTTTTATTTGACTTCAATGTGTTGGCCTTTCCCACTGTTCTAGTGTATAGGAGAATGTAGAGCTCTGCACCTGGCGATAGGATGTGAGGGGGCTTTTTCAGAACATCAGTACTGAGACAGTGTACTACACTGTTGAGGTTGTTTGGATTTTCTTCCACAGAAAATCCTCTATGGATGTAGCACTTGACAAAATAAATAAATAAAGATCAGCATTTGAAAAAAGAAGCAGCTCTGAGTTTTTTCTACGACACGACTGTCTTAAAGATTTACTCCTCCTGTAGAGGACAGAAGGATAGGAAGGAGTCAAAACACAACAGAAAAAAAAGACAGCACACCTTTAACAAATATATTCCCATCTTGGTGAGAAAGTGGATTTAATTCACAGTATGTCTTTCAAAGTCATTCCACTAACAGTACATATACTGAACCAGCTCATGTTAAATAAAAAACATCCAGGGTTGGAGACTTAGTTTGGCTTGTTGAGAAAAATAGTATTGGTGATTTTTATGGTAAACAGTGCATATTTTTTCATCAGCAAGGCCCTTGTTAAAGTGTTGAACAGGAAGGAAGAAATTACACTGAAGCAGTGGTGGATGGTAATAACATTTGCTTTTCTTTAATGAGGACAGGACACTGCCCACCTCTCATCTCTCCCTGACCATAACAGTCCCAGGGAGAAGATTCTCTCTAATTGAGGGGTGTTTCTCCAGACACAGAGATTAAGGGCTAAAATGATCATGTAAAACTCCCTCCCTGTATCTTTAAGCACCTGCAATCAGCTGAAATTAGTTTTAGTTTTTCCTGAGCATTTGTCTTGGATCCTTGGAATAGCTGCAGTCCTTGCTCAGATGTATCTACTGTTGTCAAGAGTGGGGGCCAAAGCGAGCACAAGATAAATGCCAGAGAACTCAAATTAATGTGATCTTTCTTTTGTTCTGGTTTAACTTGCTTGGGAGGCTGTAAACCAGAACTGGGAGAGTTGCTTACATCTATCGCTACTTCCAACTATCTCTCTGGTCAATAGTCAAAAGCCCTCTTCCTTTTTAGCCCGGCTGTCATGAGCTGAGCACAAAGGAAATAAAGAGCAGCACAGGTACCATGTAATATTAAACCAAGCCTTCCAACACTCACATGATGGAAAATGCAACACAGCATGCATAATTGCATTCATACATAACCCAATAATTTTGGCATTTAGAAGTAGCCGTGAAAATACCAGGATGAATATTGCAGGGAAACCACTAGCACAGCATTAGAGCATCTCGCCCTTCAGTAAATGTACAGTAAATATACAGTAATGTACAGTGAAAATATAGTCTTTGTAGGATCCCTTACACAACAGCCTTGTATAACTAGTAGTTCTCAGTGAAAGAACACCCATGACATTATAAGCGTTGAAGACAACTGTGTGGAATTGGACACTTCAATCTTATAGAACAGGATGGCCTGTACAGTAATTTGGTCAGTAAAAAAATTAAAGCGAGAGAGGGACGGGATAGACAAATAGAGAGAGCGAGAGATGAAGATGGAGAGAGAAAGAGAGTAAGAAAAAAGATAATGTGAGCCACTGCAATGCATCAGGCCAAGTAGAACAATTGCACTTCTCCTGTTTTTTTCCCCAGAGTTCTCGAGTTAGGGAGAATTTTCACATCCCTGCTGCGTTTGAGATAGATGTGTCAGTTTGCACTTCTCTGGGCTTTGCCGAATCATCCTGGCAGAGGCAGAATCTAGCCTCCTAACCCCCCTCGGATCCTCCTTGATGGTCATCCCGGAATCCTCCTCTCGCTCTTTTTCTCTCCCCCCCTCTCTCTCTCTCTCTCGCTCTCCCTCTCGTGTTGGTGTACAGTTAACACCTTTTTTCTCTTTCCATACTTCTAAGTGACCTTCATGAGGCTCACACGACCTTCCCTTTGTCCGGAGCCGCTCCCTTGCTCTCTTCCTATAAATGACTGAAGAAGGGATGTGTGGAGGACAAAAAAGGCCAAGTCCTCTATCAATAAAGATCAGGTCTTAATCATCCTATGTTTTGTGCAGTGTGTCTGTCTAATAGCTTCCTGGTCAAGGTTACAAGGTCATTAACAGTATAGCAGCCATGTGAACAGTCACGGTCAGGTCAGCTAAGACTGGGAAGGAACAGTACATGGATGTTAGAATGCATTTCACATTAGGGCTTCCCAGGGCACACTGTAATGGGACATGCAGTATTCATGTTTGTCATGGAAGCATCATCCCCATTTAAATGAATTACAGCACACCCACATGGTAACAGATACTGATAGCATCAAAGGAAGCTCTCATAGGGGTTTTCTCATCGGATGGAACAATATAGACTCGTGGGTGTGGCAAACATTGTCATTTTCACTGAACCAAGCCATGGTCTAGACAGGGCAGCTATAGGATCTAACATTCTAACATTCCAGTTCAGCTTTCAGACAGAAAAGTACTGCACCTCACACGTTTCTGGTGTACATGATTCCCACTTTTATTTTCGACAGAAAAGGATGTTTCTTCTGGTTTATTTTGGTTACATTAAAAACCATTCTGTGAAAAACTGTAGCACCAGAGCAGATACTTATTGCCCATCCTTAGTTTGTTAAAAAGGTCAATTTGTGCTATTTTGAGTTGAGATCAATTGTGATTGTGGAGAAACGTTTTCTTCCAGTATATAAAAAAGACTAGCACTTTATTTATTTTCCAGTCATTTTCTAAATAAAAAGAGAGATGTAAATGTAATATATCCTTTCCATTTCAATCACAACAACTACACATAAAGCAAAAAAATTGGGCGGCATTTAGCATAATTCAAGCAGGGAATTATCTTTCATGTTGAATAATATTATATATTTATATATATATATTTATATATATATGTTTATGTACAAGTATGGCACTTGATTACACGAAAGCAAGAAAACACTTTTCACAAATAAAAGCAGTGGGCGCTTTGGTGTATTGTAAATTAAGGAAGTCACAGACGTTAGCGTTTGCAGCAAATCCACTAGATACTGTTTTGCAAGTCAGCCATATAGCAATGGAATGATTACATACGTTAAGGTCAGTGGTGCGAACACAGGCAACAAAAAACACGAATGAAGCTAATGTATTTCAACTAGGTCAATCTAGCCAAAATTGATTTATATATTTATCCATATGCCTATATACATCTGGATAATAGATTTTCCTTCGAACACATAGTCAACCGGTGTATTGTGTTTCTTAAATAGGTTGTTGTCAAAAATCGGTTTGAAACTGTTTTTGAAACACTGTCAATAGCACGTATCGGGTTAGGTTTGGCTCCCCGGTGTTCACCTCTTAGTGCAATTTGCATTTTCGCTCTTCAAGTACAGTAGAGTAAATGCGTGAACACGTCGACATTATCTAAATGTAGCGCTTTACATAGTATAAACGTCACTACAAAGTTGAATCAGTGCAATGTAATAAGTCAACAAACGTGGAATCCAGGCTTGCCATTGGAGTCCATAAAAGACAAACAAATAAAAAAATCTGCCCACTCGTTTAAGTCAAGAAACGGATGAGGTGTGAGGAGCTGTACATCCCGGGTTCATCTTGGTTTAATCTTTACACATCGCACATTGTCCCTTCGGTAACTCTCTCCATGTGCTACACATAAGCAGAGTCACTGGATTGAGTACGACCGAAATTAGGCACACTCATTCGGGGCAAGTCCTTATTTCTGATTTCATAAATGGACTTCCGCCTCGCCTGCACTCCTCGCACCGCCGTTTTGATTTTCTTCCACCCCAAATGATTGAGTTCTGCCAGATTCAGCAACACACAAAAGCCACTGACCGCGAACATGAAGACTAGAAACACGGTCTTCTCTGTTGGTCTGGAAACATAGCACTCGACATCTTTTATGCATGGATATCGATCACATTCGTACACCGACGGGACGTTGAATCCATACAAAAAATATTGACCCACTAAAAACCCTATTTCCAGCGCGTTTCTGAAAACCACTTGAATTATGTAAAATCTCGAGATACCCTCTTGCCGACTCTTTTTAGACTTCCCAGTAGTTCTCATGGCTGAATTTGGGATCTCTTTGACTTCCAAACAGTCGGGTTCGGCTTCTTTGGTGGAGTTCTCTGTGTTCTGAAGTACTCCATTCACAATGGTGTTTTTAATCTTTTTGCTGTCATCTCGTTTCATTGAATCTTGATCCTTATCCAGGGACAGAAAGACGGTGGAGTACCGTCGCTCCTTCTGTTTCGCTGACTGATGCACCGAGTATGTGATAAAACAAAGACTCGGGGTGCAAACCATTATGATCTGGAAAACCCAAAATCGAATGTGTGAAATTGGGAATGCCTTGTCGTAGCAAGCCTGGTTGCAGCCAGGTTGTAAGGTATTACAAACAAACATGGTTTGCTCATCATCATAGACCGTCTCTCCAACTATTGCTACGATTAGAATCCGGAAGATCACCACCACAGTTAGTAGGATCCTAAAAAACAAAACAAAGTATTAATATAAAGTCCGTAAATGATTACAATGGCGCTCTAAGCAGGCGTGTGTTTGGGAGCTGTCCAGTGCTGAAACCGAACGCTATTTGCTGGGATGACGCTTTGCTCGCTCTCAGCATGGAGTTTGGGATGCTATGTGTATTATGCGTTGTTGTCATTTGTGTTATATACTTTGTGTACTCTGAAGTATTTACTAATTGGCATTAATCTGTATTTGTGTTTTAAAATGTTTTGCCAGCGTTGGTTTGTTAATGTAAGCGGAGCAGGCAATAGTGCACGGTCTCTGCCTCTCAGTTAGTGCATGGCACAGGAACCCCTCTATCCACAACAACAGCCATTAAAACAGGCAACTCTGTATTTACTGCCAATACAGTTGACATTTTGCTCTTACCTTCCTATCATAGTAGAGTGCTGCTGGACAGCAGCCTCCAGAAGCCTCTCTAGTATGGTCCATTCCCCCATTGTTGTTCATCCGGAGCAGGCGAGAGTCTACGGCACACTGCACGAACTTCTGCCGAATATGTGGAAAATATTTCCTTGGGTTTTTGGTCGTTGTCACTCTCCAGAGGCTCGGAGGTTATCTGACAAATGCATTGATCATGAGCCCGCAGCTGTCCTGCCCTCCTCTCTCGCGCGTCGTGCAATAGGGTTCTGTGCGTCTGCCCGAGCGCTCGCGTGACGCTGTCACTTTCTCGTTGTCTTGGGGAGTCCGAAAGGCTGATTACAATAAACCCTCCTATTGTCGATCTTAAGATCAGACTGATGAGTTGCGCGCTGTGTCTGGGTGCATGGAGGTTGGATTTAATGTCTTGCCAGCGTTAATCCGCCTTTAAGTAGTCCCCTCTCTGCGTCATGTGCAGACAGTTTGGCGGAACGCGGCCAAACGCTGCCAGGATTTCTCATTTTCAATATTCGACGAATGGAACCCGGGGCCGGCGTGAAAGATTAATCTCTGATAAAATGATTGGCGATAAGCTCAATGCACCCGGGGTGTTTCAAGTTTACAACACATACAAATTACTGAGCCAGACCGAATTGTCTCTGGTGCGCGTGCTCAGGGTCATAGAGGTAGAGGGAGAGGGATAAAGGGAGAGAGGTAAATGCGCTGTGTACTGAGCCCTCGGGTCAAGGTATGGCGCCCAGATAATTTTTCGGATCCCTTTAAGGCAAACACTTGTTGATTTTTAACTGTAATAGTGACAATGCCTGCAATAAAGCAGGTTTTCTTGAGTGCACGTGGAATACCCCCGATTTCAGTACTCGTAGTAATGCCATAGTAAAGCAGGGAAAATAATAATGCTGTGGATACACTGTGACTATGTGAAAGTACCATCCGAGTTGCTAATCGCTTCACAAGTTTGCCGGCCTGTGTGTGTGTGTGTGTGTGTGTGCGTGTGTGTGTGTGTGTGTGTGTGGGGGGGGGTTTGCCCTTCGATATGATCAACTCAACTACGGAGCAAGGGGCGTGACCTCGATCATTAATATTACTGTTTTAAGACCATAGGCTACACACAAATGTAGTAAATGTTAAGTGGTAGGCTTAATACATCGAGTAGCCTATATTGTATCTTTACATAAAAATTAGATCATATAAAAACAAATATTATTTTCCCCCCAAAATGTAATGAAATTACAAGTGAAGGATTGGCCTTTGTTTGATGAGGCTACTATGTAATATCAATATGTAAAATATAGATATTTCTGACCATTGTGTGGAAGAGAACAGATATTTACATATAGTAGACTATATGCAAAGGTACCTTCTACTACCTGATCTCAGGTGCATGGATTAGAGTGAGGATCATGTGACTTCGTTTTTATTGAATGAATGGGCGTGGTACAAGGGCTTATCTCTCCCTGCTGTAATCTTCCATAAACTCAAATCTTTTATAACCTTCCTATGAATCATCACGTGATGTGATAGATAAGGTGTGTGTGAGAGAGAAAGATGGGAGGATGCTCTCTAAACTGCAGCACATGATCTTGAATAATATAGACATGGATGTCATCAGTAATGCAAACACTGCGTACCAACACAATTCATAAGACCCATGAAACATGGCATAAACACACCAATCCACGTCCATAAGTTATGCCGCATCAATTGTCTTTTCCCACATACATCCACATATGAAAATTAAAAATATCAGAGGGGTATGCTCCCTGCACAGTCTTAACAGAACAAGGTATTTGAAAGTGCCATTCCTGTCACCTTTGTCATTGACAGGAGTCATATTGGCTTATAGGTTTAAGCTATCAGCTGTTGTGATTAAGGAACTTGTACAGATGCACCGTCGAGAGCATTCTGTTGGGCTGTATATCACTGCATCTTCACCGCTGGGTTCTCCAGAGGGTGGTGCGGTCAGCCCAGCACAGCACCGGGGACACACTGCCTGCCCTCCAGGACATCTACAGCACCCGGTGTCATAGGAACACCTAGAAGACCATGAAGGACCTTAGCCACCCGAGCCAGGGCCTGTTCACCCCGCTGCCATCTAGAAGGTGGAGACTGTACAGGCGCATCCAAGCTGGGACAGAAAAACAGCTTCCATCTCCAGGCCATCGGACAGTTAAACAGTCATCACTAGCTGACCTCCAGGGTTAGGGCGTAATGGATCACATGTAATCCTTTACATGTAAGGGATTACAAAAAACTAACCCATTACCAGCAAAAACATTGAAATTAGATACTTTTGAAAAACTAGATGATTACTTCGAGGATTACTTTTAAATTCAGAAAGGATGTTCAGAAAATATCTTTAACGCTTCTGTTCTCAAGGACATTCAAATCAGCATTGAAAAAAGGCGCAAAAGTAATTTGTTCATCGTGAGTGAGTCTGTCCACAAGCCAGAGACCACTACGATGACATCAAATGTGTTGGCGGGATCACGGGAAAATAACAGGAATAGGCTTTTGTAGGCTACAGTCTAAGCTATGTCAGCATTGTCACAACCTGGCTCTTCGATGGTGACCAACAAGGGAGTCCACACGTTGGCAGTTAAGGAGTAACAAAAACATTACATAACTAACAAAGTATAAAACTACAGAGGAAAACTAACCTGTGAAGTGTGAAAGTAGGCATGTGAGGGGTGTAATGGAGATGCATGGATGAAGGTCAAATGTGTGTAAGTGTTGACGCGTGCATCTAATCCCCAAAAATGTATCTACCAGATCACAAAACAAAATGGTGCTTGTGAAGAGCGAGAGCCAGGACTGGGCACCAGGAACTTTTATCTCCTAGTTGAACCCAAACCCAGGTGCAACATGTCACCTTAATGACCCAATCAGCGCCACTTGTCCCCAATCTGCAAATAAAAGCACAAACAGAACAATGGAGGGAGAGTGAGGCGGATGTAACAACCCCTCACATAAAAATCAGGGCCTAACAAGGACCCGAAAACAAAACCCACAACCGTACAAATACAACTGATAGCTGTTAAACTTTCAGGAGAAATAGCTAACAGGATCTTCCACACCGTCATCTGCTTGAAGCAACACGGCACCTGTCCCACATTACTGGCATCCATATATAGGCTGAAAGGCTGTTCCAATCGTGGGGCAGCCAACACAGGGTCAGAGCTAAGAAGCCATTTCATATTTTTAAAAGCACTCTGACAGCAGGAAGACCAGATTAAATCAGCCCTCTTCAACAGATCAATCAGAGGTGCTACAACCGTGGAGAACGTGCAGCAAAACCCCTGATAATACCCAACCATACCTAGGAAGCTTTGCAGCTCCTTCTTGGTGGTGGGCGGTGGCCACTTTAGCCCTCACTGGGAGAACATGACCCTGCCCAAACACTCTGCCGATGTAGGTCACTGTTGCCTGGGCAAACTCACATTTGGCTAAGTTCACAGTGAGACAGGACTCAGCCAAACGCTCAAACAGAGTCTGTATCCGCACCAGATGTCACTCCCAAGTGTCACTATAAACAACCACGTCATCTAGATAAACAGTACAGTCTTCAAGGCCAGAGATCACCCTATTCATAAGACGTTGAAATGTAGCAGGAGCAATGCATAGGCCCAAACTCATGACCGTATAGCAGTAAAGACCTGAAGGAGTAATAAAAGCTGATATTTCACAAGCTCTTGATGAAAAAGGCACCTGCCAGTAACCCTTCAGCAACTCCAACGTGCTGACAAACTGGGCAACACCAACCTGGTCAAAACAATCTTCCATCCGTGGGAGTGGGTAATAGTCCGGTTGTCACACTATTAACCTTCCGGTAATCAGTGCAAAATCTAAGAGAACCATCTGGCTTGCTCTCCAAGAGACATGGTGTGGCCCAACTGGAGAATGATGGTACAGGGATATCATTAACTAGCATGTACTTAATCTGAGTCCAAGTGACGTAGCTTCTCCAATGAGACGCGATAAAGTTTAGTGGGGACAGCATCCTCAACATAAATATCGTGCACTGCCAAATGAGTACGAGAAGGTGTCAGAAAACAAAGACTGAAAATCAGGGATCAAATCAGTTAACTCTGCTAGACAATCAGACAGGTGACCCAAACGCTCCAAATTTGCAAGGGACTCTGAATTCATCAACCTACCCTGCAAAATACAATCAGGGCCCGGCACCCCCTCTTCATCACATTGCCACTGATTGTGAAGGTGGTCTGGCTGACATACGATCAACAGATTCCACCAAAAGAACAGGACTAACCACATCAGTTTTAGCATGTAGTTCTGATTTAGCCAATTCAGAAGACAAATGAGCATAATAGGGCTTTAACAAATTGATATGGCAGAGCTTATTTCTTTTCTGCGCTCAGGGGTAGCAGTCAGCTAGTTTAAAATCAGACAATTGGTAAACCAGTGTATGGGCTGCTGACTTTGGCTTGAAAAGGAGAACCAACAATGGTCAGCCGGGCCAGAACCTGGTCCCATGAACTAGTCAAGCAACCTTTTCATCCTCACCTGAGAGGATTCTAGTTTTTCCTTTAGTCATTTCACAAGCTATATGCAACCTGTGTCAGAAACCACTAACATATGACACATTTGGGGGAGGCTCAACCACCTTCCAATCCTCCTTTAATACACAAGGGGACCACACACAGTATGACCAAAAACAAGGTCATTAGGACTGAACCCAGTGCTCTTGCTACTTTAACAGAGTAGCAACCAGGGTAACCCCTCTTCCCAGTCACGTTCTAATTCAGTGTACTACGCACGTAACAGTGACTTCAAAGTCTGATGAAAACACTCAAGGGCCCCTTTACTCCACATATGATAAGCACTGGACTGATTATGTTATGCGCAAAACTTGTGCAAATATGCGCAACGAACCCTGATCGCTCTGAATCACCACAATCTCCATGTTTTGAATATCTAGCTGGGATTTAGTGGTAATGTTTTGAATACCTAACTTCAGACTTGGTGGTAATATTGCAAGTGGATAGGCTGGAGGATATCTCGTAGCCTGACATCACAGCTAACATGTAGGTGCTAGCAGCTTTAGAACACAATCAAAAATCAAATGCTCAAACGGCTGGCCTGTAACAGGTATAGGTTGTAGCAGGACTGGCCTTAACATCTGATTAGGCTTCCCAGTCAGCTGACAAACATGGCATGTTTCAATGTAAGCGGAAAAGTCTTTCTTTAAACGAGGCCAATACAATTTTTGCTAAATTCGATCATAGGTTTTACTAACCTCTAAGTGACCAGAAACATCATGAGATGTTTTCAAAACTAGATATCAAAGCTTAGAAGGAACCACAATCTGAACAATAGCATCACCCACAACTTTTGCTGTGAGGCATCCATTTCCTCACCAACAACTGATCTTGAATGTAGTGACCCTGGGCAGCATTCCTTACCTAAACCGGAAGTACTTGATCAAATAAACCTTAAGGTAGGATCAGAGGACTGCTCCATCACAAGAGTGCTACAGGACATAGGCAAAGGTAAATCATTTAATGGATTATCAAACCTGTCAGCTATGTGTTGTGTAAGTTCCGTTTTGACCATAGTGTCAGCACTACTCATAGCACGAGTCACAGCACATGCAGAGAATACCTCCGGGAATCTCTGTACATTTTCATTGATAATCCCTACATGGGATTGGGTATGAGAAATGACCAGAGGAGATGCATCACACCAGACACGACTACTGGATAAGTTACCCAAAATCACATGAACATCGTCAATGGGCAGAAAGGGACGTACCACAAGGGAAACCTCACCTTGCACTAGGTCAGATTACAGTTTGACTTTGTGCAAGGGTAGAGCCAATGTATTCAAACCCATCCCTTGAGTCAGGACAATGGTTCTTGTATCTGTCTCCAGAGAAGGCAGAACAGACTCCAAAACATATGATTCAGAGGCACCAATGTCTCACTGGATCTTTACTGGCACATCACTTCCCAATAGTGAAACATATCCTTCTGTGACAAACAACGAATAATCAGTACTAAAAGTTTTGAACAATTCTTGAGCTTGCACAACAGGATTAACACGAGGAACAGGCCCAGCTAACGCAACAGGTTTTAAATTTGTGCTGGCCAAGCTGCTGCCCTTTTACCAAGGACAGGACATTCATTCTTCTAGTGGCCTTTACCGTGACAATAATTACAGATTTTACTTACATCATTCTGTCCACATGAACCATGTTTGGATCTAGATGGAAATGTGTCATTACCAGAACCAAAGGAATGTACTGACTGAAATCCACTTGAACTGTTACTCTGCCCCCAATCTCACATACAGGACCCTCAAACTGTTTGTGGGTCAGTACATACTCATCTGCCAAAACAGCAGCTTCAGATGCAGTCCATCCTTTATGTTCATTTATATAGGTAGCAAGATGATCAGGGACAGAATCTTTAAATTGTTCGAGGAACACTAGGTTGCACAAATCTTCAAAACTAGTGACTGCTGAAACAGTACACCAACGATTGAATTGAGTTTCCAAATCCTGTGAAACCTCAATGTGGGACTGTTTTTCACCTTTAACGTTCTGAAACGCTGTCGATACGCTTCAGGGACCAACTTGTAAGCATGCATGCCACAGTTTTAACCTTTACGTAATCATTGCTATCTGTAGCGCTAAAAGATAAGCCTCCTGATTCCTACCGGTCAAAACACACTGTAGCATCAAAGTACAGTCTTCATCAGGCAAAGCCTGAGAGTCTGCTACACTTTCAAATAACGTTTAAAATAGATCAGGATCCTTTTCAGTACATTTGGGCACCAACCAGAGATTACCAGCAACATCAAAAGGTGGAGAACGACCAAGAGAAGGACATTCCATTGGGGAGCTTGAGTAGTCGATCGCAAAATAAAATTCACCTGAAAGCTCAACTTCTCTGACAAGTTCTAACCGCTGATGTTGCAACCACAGTTTAGCTTGTTCGTATCCTGCTTCAACCTTTACAGATCTTGGTCATGATTTAGTTGCAATTAAAGTGACTCATTTTTATGCTCAAATGTCAAACCAGCACTAGACACAACTGGTACATCCAATACAGCTGGACTACGTTCACTCAATTCTGCCTTCAAAATATCAGCTGAAAGCAAATTCGCTGACAGAATAGATCTCAGTATCCTTGAGACTTACTAATCTCAACATGATAATACTCAACTTCAAAAACTGTTCCTTCATAAACTGCATAAGCAACACATCAGGAGCCTGGACAAATGCTCAATAGAAGCTATAATGCTACTACCAAGTGAACAGAATAGTAGCCCAAACCTTGAACTGTCCGAATGTGCACATCGACTACAGAACAAGTACATAGCTGACTTAAGTGCAAAAACAGATGAGTATTACTTGAGTTACCCCAAATCCTATTGTTAAACTTAACCCTAGTCTTCAGTGGCTTTGCGGCGGGTATTGATGCACTAGAGCCCGCTGGTACGATGTGAATCACACTACTGCTCTCTCCTTTAAATATTTTCACCTTACAGAATGTGGGTTTTGTGGATGGCTGTTCACACATCGAAATGTGTATTTGAACCCAATAGTGGTTGAATTCAAGAAGTTTAAGCTGCCTATTAATCATTGTTTTTTAAACCAGTGGACAGCCAGTGAAATATGCGCTCTTGAAAGAGCTGCATTATTTTTTATATTTTTTATTTAACCTTTAATTAGGCATTTAACAGTGAGGATCCCAGCCTATGGAATAAAAGTGAGGCTTTTATTGCTCAATCTAATTCATTCTGATAAATGAATATATAGGCCTAGTGGACACATGCTCAAACTTGCACACTTTTGATAGACTTAAAGGGGAAATCTGTCGTTGCTACATCCATTTTTGGACTTATAAATTATATATATACTCTACCGTTCAAAGGTTTGGAGTCACTTCAAAATGTCCTTGTTTTTGAAAGAAAAGCACATTTGTCCATTAAAATAACATAAAATTGATCTGAAATACAGTGTAGACTTTGTTAATTTTGTAAATGACTATTGTAGCTGGAAACGGCATATTTTTTTATGGAATATCTACATAGGCGTGCAGAGGCCCATTATCAGCAACCATCACTCCTGTGTTCCAATGGCACATTGTGTTATCTAATCCAAGTTTGTCATTTTGAAAAGCTAATTGATCATTAAAAAACTATTTTGCAATTATGTTAGCACAGCTGAAAACTGTAGTGCTGATTAAAATAGCAATAAAACTGGCCTTTTTAGACTAGTTGAGTATCAGCATTTGTGGGTTCGATTACAGGATCAAAATGGCTAGAAACAAATAACTTTCTTCTGAGACTCATCAGTCTATTCTTGTTTTGAGATATGAAGGATATTCCATGCGAGAAATTGCCAAGAAACTGAAGATCTCATACAATGCTGTGTCCTACTCCCTTCACAGCGCAAACTGGCCCTAACCAGAATAGAAAGAGAAGTGGGAGGCCCCGGTGCACAATTGAGCAAGAGGACAAGTACATTAGTGTGTCTAGATTGAGAAACAGACGCCTCACAAGTCCTCAACTAGCAGCTTCATTAAATAGTACTAACAAAACTTTCTTGGGCAGAGAAACACGAGCAATGGACATTAGACCGGTAGAAATGTGTCCTTTGTTCTGATTGTGAGTCCAAATTTGAGATTTTTGGTTCCAACCTCTGTGGATTTGTGAGACTCAGAGTAGGTGAATGGATGATCTCTGCATGTGTAGTTCCCTCCGTGAAGCATGGAGGAGGAGGTGTGATGGTTTGGGGGTGCTTTGCAGGTGACACTGACACCACAGCATTCTGCAGTGATACGCCATCCCATCTGGTTTGCGCTTAGTGGGACTATCATTTGTTTTTCAACCAGACAGTGACCCAACACACCTCCAGGATGTGTAAGGGCTATTTGACCAAGAAGGAGAGTGCTGGAGTGCTGCATCAGATGACCTGGCCTCCACAATCGACCAACTTCAACCCAATTGCGATGGTTTGGGATGAGTTGGACTGGAAAGTGAAGGAAAAGCTGCCAACAATGGCTCAGCATATACTCCTGTACTGTACTGTGTTCTCTCCAACGGACAAACAAAGAACATGGGTATAAATACACAGGGGATAATGGGGAAGATGACACCTGGAGGGGGGTGTAGAGAATCATAAGGACAGGAGAAACAGATCAAACAGGAGACAAAGTGCTGTGAGACAGGTTTGACTCTGGATACATGAAAGGTGGGATGTACACGAAGGGTACGGGGCCACAGAAGACGAACAGCAGAGTGGCTAATAATCTTGGAGATGGGAAAGGGGCCGATAAACTGGGGGGAGAGTTTGCGGGATTCCACCCAGAGGGGCAGATCCTGGGTGGATCCTGGGTCCGATTGCGATCCACTTGTCGTCGATACCTGGAGGTGGTCTCGAGGAGGGCCGACCATGCTCTCCTCCAGGTACTATGACAGCGGCAGACAAACATCTGGGCAGAAGGTATGCCGACCTCCTCCTCTTGCTCAGTGAAGAGAATACCCCAGGGAACACTCAAATGGAGATGGGTGTTGCGGGCATACTCGACCCACACCAGCTGCTGGCTACAGGAGGTGGGGTTGGCGGAGACCAGGCAGTGCAGAGTAGTAGTCTCAATATCCTGGTTGGCTCCCTCCGACTGGTCATTGGACTGGGGGTGGATCCCAGAGGACAGGCTAGCATATTACCCAATGAGGGTGCAGAAAGCCTTCCAGAACCGGGATGAGAACTGAGGCCCCCAGTTGGAGACCATGTCCACGGGCAGTCCATGGATCCGGAAGATGTGCTGCCCCATGAGCTGGGCTGTCTCCTTGGCTAATAATAGTTTGGGGAGAGGAATGAAGTGAGCGACCTTCGAAAACCGGTCGACCACAGTCAGGATGGCAGTGTTGCCCTCAGATGGAGGGAGACCGATGACAAAATGAAGGGATAGGTGGCACCATTGACAGTGAGGGAAAGGCAGTGGACCAGCCAGAGCTTGCCGAGGAGTCTTATTCTGAGCACAGACCATGCAGGCGGAGACAAACGCGGCAACATCCAGAACCATCATAGGCACAAACATCCGATTATCAGGACCGCTACTCTCGGATCTGTTTCCCTATACCCCAGTTGAGTGCCATCACCAGGCATGAGGTGGGAAGGATGGTCTCGGGCTCCGGGGGCGTACCCGTGGGGCTATAGCGGCGGGACAGTGATTTCGGCTTGACATTCTTGGATCCCGACCAGTACGCGAGGGAGAAGTTGAACCGTGTGAACAGCAGGGCCCATCTTGCTTGCCTGGAGTTGAGGCGCTTGGTTGTGCGGAGATACTCCAGGTTCTTGTGGTCAGTCCACATGATGAATGGGTGTTCCGCCCCCTTCAGCCAGTGCCTCCATTCCTCCAACGCCATCTTCATTGCGAGAAGCTCACGATTCCCCACATCATAGTTATTTTCTGTGGTGTTGAGGCGGTGGGAGAAGAAGGCGCAGGGATGTAGCTTGAGGTCCAGGGCAGAACGCTGGGACAGGACTGCCCCGAGCCCAACATCAGAAGAATCGTCCTTCACCACAAACTGACAGGAAGGGTCCAGATGAACCAAGATGGGAGCTGTGGTGAAGCTATGTTTGAAGTCCCGGGAACCTGGTCAGCAGCTGGTGACCATGTGAACAGAACCTTGGGTGAGGTAAGTGCGGACAGGGGGGAAGCCAGGGTGCTGTAACCCCAGATAAAAACGACGATAGAAGTTTGCGAACCCCAGGAAGCATTGCAGCTGCACCCAGGAAGTAAGCTGGGGCCAATCTACCACCGCTTTCACCTTCCCAGGATCAATTTGCACACTCCCTGCGGCAATGATGAAACCCAGAAAAGGGATGGTGGAACGATGGAACTCGCACTTCTCTGCTTTTACAAACAGCTGGTTCTCCAGGAGGAGTTGGAGAGCTTGTCGGACGTGGAGCACATGTTCTTGGGTGGAACGGGAGAAGATGATGTCATCTAGGTCAACAAAGATGAACCAGTTCAACATGTCATGGAGAACATTATTGACCAGAGCCTGGAACACAGTTGGGGCATTGGTAAGGCCAAATGGCATGACCAGATACTCGTAGTGACCGCTCACCGTGTTGAAGGCGGTCTTCCACTCATCCCTTTCTTGTATCCGCACCAGGTGGTAGGCGTTACATAGATCCAGTTTGGAAAACACGTTGGCCCCCTGGAGCAGCTCGAAGGCCAAGGAGATGAGTGGTAGTGGGTAGTGGTTCTTCACCGTTATGTCGTTAATACCCCGGTAGTCGATGCACGGGTGCAGTGTCTTGTCCTTCTTCTCCACAAAGAAGATCCCTGAGCCGGCGGGAGAAGAAGGATGGATCTCTCCCCTGGGCAGAGTTGTGCTAGGGAGAAGGTCAATCATGCAGTCATAAGGTCGGTGCGGTTGGAGCGAAGTAGCCCGGGCCTTGTTGAACACCTCCTGGAGGTCCTGGTACTCCGTGGGAATGGCCGAAGTGGTCCGGGGCACCTTCGGAGGCCCCAGGAAAACGTCCCAAGGCAGGTTGTGCTGACTTCAGGCAATGTGCGTGGTAGAACAGGCTCCAGCCCATGATGGCACCAGTAGACCAGTTAATGAGGGGATTGTGTCGCTGCAGCCAGGAGAATCCCAATACCACAGGAATCTGAGGGGAATTGATTAGCAGGAACTGGATAGCCTCGCTGTGGTTCCCTGACACACGTAGGATGATGGGAGTGGTGTTGTGGGTGACTCGGCCAATAGAGCACTCTAAGGTCCATGGCAGTGGAGAGGGGCTGAGTGGGGATGTTCAGAACAGACGCCAGGGTAGCG
Source organism: Oncorhynchus clarkii lewisi (assembly GCF_045791955.1). NCBI lineage: Eukaryota > Metazoa > Chordata > Actinopteri > Salmoniformes > Salmonidae > Oncorhynchus > Oncorhynchus clarkii. The sequence goes on from NC_092171.1 coordinate 25,094,623, forward strand.
TCCAAAAAGCTCTTGTCGGCCCCAGAGTCAATGAGAACCCGGAGAGATTTGGACTGGTCTTCCCACAGCAGACTGGCATGAAAAAGGGTGCGAGCAAGGGAAGCAGGAACATTCTCCATATGGCCCACCAGAGTACTCGCTCCTGCCGGTGAGCCTGTTTTTTTTAAAGGACAAAAGGACAAGAAATGACCAAGAGTCCTGGAATATAGACAACTCTCCATGTCAATCCTGTATTGCCGTTCCGCTGGCGAAAGCCCAGCTCTGCCTAGTGGCATAGGCTCAGGAAGAGATGACTCGGCTGTCTTCGGCAGCCCTCGGGGCAGGTCGGAAAGCCTCGGGTTCTCTCGGCAATGAGACCAAGGTGGGATCGCTGGGCGTGCGAGCGAAATCCAATTTACTCTCCCTCCGTCATTCCCGTAATCGCCAATCGATACGAATGGTCAAAGCGATGAGGGAATCGAGCTCTGTAGGTAACTCCCGGGCTGCAAGCTTGTCCTTGACCTCCTCTGAGACGCCGTGCAGGAACATACCGAACAGTGCCTCTTAATTCCAAGCACTCTCCACTGCCAATGTGCAGAAATCCAACACATAATCAGCTACACTGAGGGAGTCCTGCTGAAGCTTGATAAGCTTCTGGGCGGCCTCTTGCCCGGAGAACGGGGCATCAAAAACCTTCCTCACTTCTCCTATGAACCCCTTCAGACTAGCGCATATGGCCGGCTGTTGTTCTCACATGGCACATGATGAGATAGGCTATTTTGGAGGGATCCGAGGGGAAGGAGGAGGGCTGAAGCTCGAAGACGAGGGCACACTCTATTGAAGCATTCTAGAAGAGGTAAGTGGGGCTCCCGAGAAGATGGAGTGACCGATGAGACGCTGTTAGTAGCTGAGTCGCTGAGGAGCTGTGGGGTTACCACCATGGTAGACAGCCTCCCAGACAACCCGTGGGATTGCTCCAGCAAACTGTCCAACGCTCAGTCATGGCGTTCAGCCAACGTTTGGACCCCCTCCACCAGGCCACGAAGCAATTCCTCGTGCCTACTGATGGTGGCTCCCTGGGTGGAGATGACGTTGTGCAGCTGGCCCGGATCTGCTAGGTCATTCATGGCCAGATTATACTATCAGGAAACAAGGTAAGGATGCAGGCAGGCAGGCAGGGGTCAGTAAACCAGATGTGGGGCAACGGTACCAGATGGCAAGCAGGCTCAGGGTCAGGGTAGGCAGAGGTCAAAAATCCAGAGGTGGGGCAAAGGTACAGGTTGGCAGACAGGCTCAGGGTCAAGGGCAGGCAGAGTGGTCAGGCAGGCGAGCTCAGAGTCAGGACAGGCAAGGGTCAAAACCAGGAGGGTGAGAAAAAGAGAGACTGGGAAAAGCAGGAGCTGAGAACAAAAACGCTGGTTGACTTGACAAACAAGACGAACCGGCAACGGACAAATAAAGAACACAAGTATAAGTACACAGGGGATAATGGGGAAGATGGGCGACACCTGGAGAGGGTGGAGACAATCACAAGGACAGGTGAAACAGATCAGGGTGTGACACAAAGTAGTTATCTCCTTCTGCATATGGTCAGCAATACCAGGGTACATGGTGGTACCACCGGACAGATGTTGGGGCTTACGGATGTCAATGTCACACTTCATGATGCTGTTGTAGGTAGTTTTGTGAATACTGGCAGATTCCATAGCTGTTCATCAAAGGACAATGATGTTATCTTCCAATCTGATCCAGCCCTTTAGGCAAAACACACTTCTTATGACAGTCAACTGTGAAAATATTTGGGCAGTTGGCTGCTAGAACGTTGGCTGCGAATACAGTGCCTTGCGAAAGTATTCGGCCCCCTTGAACTTTGCAACCTTTTGCCACATTTCAGGCTTCAAACATAAAGATATAAAACTGTATTTTTTGTGAAGAATCAACAACAAGTGGGAGACAATCATGAAGTGGAACGACATGTATTGGATATTTCAAACTTTTTTAACAAATCAAAAACTGAAAAATTGGGCGTGCAAAATTATTCAGCCCCTTTACTTTCAGTGCAGCAAACTCTCTCCAGAAGTTCAGTGAGGATCTCTGATTGATCCAATGTTGACCTAAATGACTAATGAGGATAAATACAATCCACCTGTGTGTAATCAAGTCTCCGTATAAATGCACCTGCACCTAGTCTCAGAGGTCCGTTAAAAGCGCAGAGAGCATCATGAAGAACAAGGAACACACCAGGCAGGTCCGAGATACTGTTGTGAAGAAGTTTAAAGCCGGATTTGGATACAACAAGATTTCCCAAGCTTTAAACATCCCAAGGAGCACTGTGCAAGCGATAATATTGAAATGGAAGGAGTATCAGACCACTGCAAATCTACCAAGACCTGGCCGTCCCTCTAAACTTTCAGCTCCTACAAGGAGAAGACTGATCAGAGATGCAGCCAAGAGGCCCATGATCACTCTGGATGAACTGCAGAGATCTACAGCTGAGGTGGGAGACTCTGTCCATAGGACAACAATCAGTCGTATATTGCACAAATCTGGCCTTTATGGAAGAGTGGCAAGAAAGCCATTTCTTAAAGATATCCATAAAAAGTGCCGTTTAAAGTTTGCCACAAGCTACCTGGGAGACACACCAAACATGTGGAAGAAGGTGCTCAAATCAAATCAAATCAAATCAAATCAAATTTTATTTGTCACATACACATGGTTAGCAGATGTTAATGCGAGTGTAGCGAAATGCTTGTGCTTCTAGTTCCGACAATGCAGTAATAACAAGTAATCTAACTAACAATTCCAAAACTACTGTCTTGTACACAGTGTAAGGGGATAAAGAATATGTACATAAGGATATATGAATGAGTGATGGTACAGAGCAGCATAGGCAAGATACAGTAGATGGTATCGGGTACAGTATGTACAAATGAGATGAGTATGTAAACAAAGTGGCATAGTATAGTATAAAGTGGCTAGTGATACATGTATTACATAAGGATACCGTCGATGATATAGAGTACAGTATATACGTATGCGTATGAGATGAATAATGTAGGGTAAGTAACATTTATATAAGGTAGCATTGTTTAAAGTGGCTAGTGATATATTTACATCATTTCCCATCAATTCCCATTATTAAAGTGGCTGGAGTTGAGTCAGTGTCAGTGTGTTGGCAGCAGCCACTCAGTGTTAGTGGTGGCTGTTTAACAGTCTGATGGCCTTGAGATAGAAGCTGTTTTTCAGTCTCTCGGTCCCAGCTTTGATGCACCTGTACTGACCTCGCCTTCTGGATGATAGCGGGGTGAACAGGCAGTGGCTCGGGTGGTTGATGTCCTTGATGATCTTTATGGCCTTCCTGTGACATCGGGTGGTGTAGGTGTCCTGGAGGGCAGGTAGTTTGCCCCCGGTGATGCGTTGTGCAGACCTCACTACCCTCTGGAGAGCCTTACGGTTGAGGGCGGTGCAGTTGCCATACCAGGCGGTGATACAGCCCGCCAGGATGCTCTCGATTGTGCATCTGTAGAAGTTTGTGAGTGCTTTTGGTGACAAGCCGAATTTCTTCAGCCTCCTGAGGTTGAAGAGGCGCTGCTGCGCCTTCTTCACGATGCTGTCTGTGTGAGTGGACCAATTCAGTTTGTCTGTGATGTGTATGCCGAGGAACTTAAAACTTGCTACCCTCTCCACTACTGTTCCATCGATGTGGATAGGGGGGTGTTCCCTCTGCTGTTTCCTGAAGTCCACAATCATCTCCTTAGTTTTGTTGACGTTGAGTGTGAGGTTGTTTTCCTGACACCACACTCCGAGGGCCCTCACCTCCTCCCTGTAGGCCGTCTCATCGTTGTTGGTAATCAAGCCTACCACTGTTGTGTCGTCCGCAAACTTGATGATTGAGTTGGAGGCGTGCGTGGCCACGCAGTCGTGGGTGAACAGGGAGTACAGGAGAGGGCTCAGAACGCAACCTTGTGGGGCCCCAGTGTTGAGGATCAGCGGGGAGGAGATGTTGTTGCCTACCCTCACCACCTGGGGGCGGCCCGTCAGGAAGTCCAGTACCCAGTTGCACAGGGCGGGGTCGAGACCCAGGGTCTCGAGCTTGATGACGAGCTTGGAGGGTACTATGGTGTTGAATGCCGAGCTGTAGTCGATGAACAGCATTCTCACATAGGTATTCCTCTTGTCCAGATGGGTTAGGGCAGTGTGCAGTGTGGTTGAGATTGCATCGTCTGTGGACCTATTTGGGCGGTAAGCAAATTGGAGTGGGTCTAGGGTGTCAGGTAGGGTGGAGGTGATATGGTCCTTGACTAGTCTCTCAAAGCACTTCATGATGACGGATGTGAGTGCTACGGGGCGGTAGTCATTTAGCTCAGTTACCTTAGCTTTCTTGGGAACAGGAACAATGGTGGCCCTCTTGAAGCATGTGGGAACAGCAGACTGGTATAGGGATTGATTGAATATGTCCGTAAACACACCGGCCAGCTGGTCTGCGCATGCTCTGAGGGCGCGGCTGGGGATGCCATCTGGGCCTGCAGCCTTGCGAGGGTTAACACGTTTAAATGTCTTACTCACCTCGGCTGCAGTGAAGGAGAGACCGCATGTTTTCGTTGCAGGCCGTGTCAGTGGCACTGTATTGTCCTCAAAGCGGGCAAAAAAGTTATTTAGTCTGCCTGGGAGCAAGACATCCTGGTCCGTGACTGGGCTGGGTTTCTTCCTGTAGTCCGTGATTGACTGTAGACCCTGCCACATGCCTCTTGTGTCTGAGCCGTTGAATTGAGATTCTACTTTGTCTCTGTACTGGCGCTTAGCTTGTTTGATAGCCTTGCGGAGGGAATAGCTGCACTGTTTGTATTCGGTCATGTTACCAGTCAGATGAAACCAAAATTGAACTTTTTGGCAACAATGCAAAACGTTATGTTTGGCGTAAAAGCAACACAGCTGAACACACCATCCCCACTGTCAAACATGGTGGTGGCAGCATCATGGTTTGGGCCTGCTTTTCTTCAGCAGGGACAGGGAAGATGGTTAAAATTGATGGGAAGATGGATGGAGCCAAATACAGAACCATTCTGGAAGAAAACCTGATGGAGTCTGCAAAAGACCTGAGACTGGGACAGAGATTTGTCTTCCAACAAGACAATGATCCAAAACATAAAGCAAAATCTACAATGGAATGGTGCAAAAATAAACATATCCAGGTGTTAGAATGGCCAAGTCAAAGTCCAGACCTGAATCCAATCGAGAATCTGTGGAAAGAACTGAAAACTGCTGTTCACAAATGCTCTCCATCCAACCTCACTGAGCTCGAGCTGTTTTGCAAGGAGGAATGGGAAAACATTTCAGTCTCTCGATGTGCAAAACTGATAGAGACATACCCCAAGCGACTTACAGCTGTAATCGCAGCAAAAGGTTGCGCTACAAAGTATTAACTTAAGGGGGCTGAATAATTTTGCACGCCCAATTTTTCCGTTTTTGATTTGTTAAAAAAGTTTGAAATATCCAATAAATGTCGTTCCACTTCATGATTGTGTCCAACTTGTTGTTGATTCTTCACAAAAAAATACAGTTTTATATCTTTATATTTGAAGCCTGAAATGTGGCAAAAGGTCGCAAAGTTCAAGGGGGCCGAATACTTTCGCAAGGCACTGTAGGTGCTGAATTGGACAGGTCCTCTTCAGCAGCTGAACCCTCTTGTTATGGTAGGTATGTCAACAAGTGTCTGCAGCTTGTGCTTCAAATGCTGGTGTTGTATTTCAAAAGCAGCATCAATAAATTAGTCAGCTAAGCCAGCAAACTTTGATAAACACACAGACATTTTCTGATTCATAATGAAAGCAAAAGCTGAATATTGATTTAGTTATCTGATATCTGGATATCAGCATAATTAATTGATTCTGCTTAGTGAAAATACCGGTAGGCTTATATGCTCTGTTAGTAACAGAGCTACGCTGCATCACATGGATCACATTAATACAGCTAATTCATAATTTGCTACGTGGCACATAATGTTCTCATCTATTATCTGTGGTATGTATACAACAACTAAATGTCAAACGCCAGAAAATAACTAATGGTTTTGAAAAACTACAAAGTATGCAGTCGAAAAACGTAAAATTGTTGGGGGGAATCTGTATATTTGACGCAGTTCCAGTTAGGGAATGACAGTTGGTTAGTTGCGGATGAGAGCATTCCATTGAGAATCTTGTCAGTCGCACTCTTGAATCAAGGGGACCTATGCATGCTATTATGAACATGCAGTCTTTGGGATGACATAAGAATACATTTATAGTTACAGTAATTTCAAAATGTGTCTATGGATGTGTTACTCATTTTAAGTTTGCAGTTAGTAAGATAGCCTTAACTTTAGGCTATTTATTGTATTTCAAAAGTAATATTTAATTGTGTTTGGTCGACAGTGCAACCAAATATCCACATATGAAGGAGATGTATCTTCTGCTTGGATAGTTCCAGCTGTGCCACTGACTTAGTCTGGCTTTAATTACAGTTTGTTTACTAATTAATAATTGATACAGTATATATTATGTAAATGTGATGTAACTTACAATGTATGTAATTAATCCAGTTTTAAAATAATGAGAGCCTAATTACTTAAAAAAATTACAAAAAAAGTCACAAAACAAGAAATGATGCAAACAACTAAATGTATCTCAGGAAAGAGAAAATAAACGGAGAAAGATGTTTTTACAGCTTATCTTGTTTTAAACAACAACAGCAAAAAATGTAAAACCCTGGATGGGAGACCAAAGGGTAGCTGTAGATAGATCAGTAGTCCTACTGGAGAATTGTCATGATGACATATCCTGTGGTTGAAATTTTACCCTCAAAACAACAGTTTATGTTGATGACTTCAAATCCAATGTGTTTTCCATGTAAATGACTTTAAAACAACGTTGATACAGCCAGTTTATGCCCGGTTGGTAGCGATTCAGACGGTGATGGGATGAAACAGTGGAGCAGCAAATGGGGAGACAACTTGTGCCACACAGCTGGCAATAGCAGCTGCTTGTCACTATTAGTTGTAGAAATTCCAAACCTGACCATTCTGGATTCTCTTTAAGCAGAGGAGTCAGGTCATTGGAGGCATTTTGAAGCAACGGAAAGAAATGGTTGTGAAATATATGATTCAGTTGAATCTGTTTTATTTGTATAGGCCTACATAGCCTGTGTAGTTTAAGGCAAAAGGTGGTTACTTTGAATAATCTGAAATATAAAATCTATTTTGATTCACTTTTTTTTTGGTTACTACTTTATTCCATGTGTTATTTCATAGTTTTGATGTCCTCACTATTATTCTACAATGTAGAAAATAGTAAAAAATAAAGAAAAACCCTTGAATGATTAGGTGTGTCCAAACTTTTGACTGATACTGTATATCAATCTCAGTCAGTCTTGACTTACTATTGAGAGCAAGAATAGCAGAATACACCAGCTGCAATTTCGAAATTTGGTTGCATATCAGCTATTTTTCGCTTATTATGTCAGTCACTGACAGTCACTCAGTTAGTCATGTCAGCTAACAATTTTTAGATTGGTAGTTAGTCTAGCCAGCTATCTAAACTTGTAGCAAACATGGCCGAATACTGACCGGGCACACAGGGGCCCTGACCCCCAGGGGGCCCCCATTGATTTTCATAGTCATTCTCACCCAGATATCATATTAGCAAGGCATAACTCATTACAACATGTGTAGAATTGCAGGAAAATAGCTGTAAAACTGGAGAAAAAAATATGTCTCTACCCCATGGCAAAATGAGTAGAATTGCGTAAAATTTGTTATAAAATTGCAGTATGTGTAGAATTGCAAAAAAAAATTGCTTTAAAATGGTCCAATGCAGACATTTTTATCTCAATATCAAATAATTTCTGGTAACTATTTATTCCCTTATTGTGATTGTTTTAAATGTTTTCAAGAATAAAAAAGAGCTTATAAGCAAAGATCATTTACTCAATATAGAATTTAGCTAGGACTGTCTGGGAGGGGAAAACTGAAAAATAGCTGTCATTGGCAGAGGTTTGGTCTATCAACTAATTTACCACATGGTGATGTCACCATGGAAGGCCAAAACTCCATCCCACTATCCCAAACCTCTTAGTGTGGAAATATATATAAAACAGAGTCATATCACATTTTTGACTGCACTGGGCCTTAAAAATTGCAATATTTTCCCTACTCCTCATGGCAAAATGTGTAGAATTGCAGGAAATGAACTTTAAAACTAAAATGTTCTTAGAAATTGCTAAATTCTCTCTGCCGTCACGCGTGGGGCCACTGAAATATTTTCCTGTGAGGTGGAGGGTCCCCCAACCAAAATCTTGCCTAGGGCCTCCAAAAGGCAAGGGAACTCATACATACAGTTGATTCATTTAGCATAAATCAATATCAATGGCCATAACCCTAATGCATTATTTACTGTTATTGAGTAAAAACATCTAAAATAGGCATTTGGATTATTATTGATAGCTATGATATAATGGCTATATGCCAACATGGACTATAACATTTGCATTATGTTGTACTTATTCAGTCAGCAATTTCAATGCATATTTGAGGGAGATGTATTGATAATTCAGTTACCTTAGCAGCAAATACGTTTGTGGTGCCTTTGAATTTCCAAATTAGAATTAAACATAGAAGAATAGAAGAAAATATAATTTCATGACTACCAGTTCCTGTGTGTGCATGTGTTGAAGTATTATTTATTTTATTTTTCAATGATAAAAGGACAAGACATTACAGATGATACAGCCGGTGCTCTTGAAACAGAGAAAGAGCAAGTTGGTCTAAAATAACACAGGCTAAGAGCATTGGACGGGTCAACCACAAGCAAGAAAGACAAAAGGGCACAATGAGCCATGAATCATATGCTGCTGTCACCCGACCCCAAGCCATAACCGCATCCTTGTGACTCTTTGTTTTTACATTATGTAATGACTGCTAGCCTAGGCCTGCTTTCGTCATCATTCTGCCCCCATTTTCAAACATGGTTGTCTTCTAAAATATTTTCTGAGCAGAGAAGGGTATAACAACACACAAAATGTTGGGAGGATCGTACAAGCGGAGCACCCAAGGGTGTGCAAGATTCATGGCGGTGCCAGGGTGAGTGGAAGAGACACTTTGGAAGGAGCTCAAATATTCACATACTGAGATTTCCACATTAGCAGTAGTCATTGAGACTAAATAAACATGACACTATCATATTTCCTGCGTCATCTCCTTAATCACACACCCCAAAGAAGAAACAATAAAACATTTTAGGACTGAAACCACAATCACAGCGGCAAAGCTGTCGGGCAAAAGTGAGTTGATTTGATTTTCATTGGGAATTAGAAATAATTAAAAACAAATGTAAAGGCCCCTATTCACACCCCTGAGGGACACCGTTCGCTTAATGCTTTACATGTGCATTTTCAGTAGATTGAGCAGGACTGGTTTCATAAGATGCAGCTCACTGTGTTTCAGTGCTTTAACATTTAATCAAAACTGGTTCAATACAACTGATATTAGAGCATTTTGTCCTTTCCCACACTATGTCCTGTGGCGAACGTTAGGGGCCATTTTGAGTTCACATCAGAAAGGGGTCAAAAGCATTTAAACACATTGCACAGTGACATTTCTTTTGAATTCTTGCACATCAACTCTTAACTGAGGAACAACTGGATTGTCTTGAAAATGTTTGTGCTTCAGGCCTTTTAACTTGGAGAAGCTATTGGGTGCACCATGGTTTTAGGGGTTCAGTGAACAACAAACTCTGGATGATTTCAATACACGTTTATGTGGAAATTAAATCAATGACTTTGCATACATAGGCAGAGCACTGACTAAAATTAGTAACTGATTAGCTTGTGTTGCAAAGTTCATATTTGTATATAACAAAGAAAATACATGTTTTTTTGTTGTTGTTGCTTTGATCTCGGATCGATAGAAGGATATCCAGATTAGCAGGGCCGCAGGTAGCCCAGTGGTTAGAGCATTTCTACAGGGTGATAATGGCAGACCCTGGCCATGACCCCACTCTCCAAGGGTGTCTAAGGAGAGTTGAGATATAGAAAATTACCAATTCCCACATGCATATTAATACATGTGTGAAATAGGACAAATATAAACTCCCACCAAATGATGATTAGATCCTCATCCCAATGAAGTCCACCAAAACAAGGACTATTTATTCATTATGAAATAACTGACATGCCTACAACAGCATCCATATTAATCAAGTAAGAGAAAAGCAGGTTGTCAAGTTTGTCAAGGGAAATAAAATCAGACCAATAATGCATTGTATAATTCTTCACTCATTTCCATAAAGCATGTTTAATGCTCACAGCTTGATGTGCTTCATACTTTGTAAACCTGCACCATCGGTCATTACACCTATAGTTTACATACAGTTCTGCATGTATTATAATGGACCGTGACATGTGAGTCAGTTGCCCAAAGCTTCAGCAGAAGTCAGAGGCAGATTTAGCCCTTTGGTTAGAGACTGACAGAATGGCAAGATGTGGGACAGCACACATAGGAAGGGAAAGAAGGAAAAAAATCATCCTGCCTGGGAAGAACTGTATTAATGCCAAGCAAAACACCCTTTGGGTTGGAAACACATACACACACACCAGTGGAGGCTGCTGAGGGGAGGGCGGCTCACGATAATGGCTGCAACGGAGCAAATGGAATTGCATCAAACACATGGAAAACATGTGTTTGATGTATTTGATACCATTCCACTGATTCCTCTCCAGCCATTACCAGAAGCCCGTTCTCCTCAATAGAGGTGCCACCAACCTCCTGTGACCCACAGCCACCCACTCTGTCTTCACACAGACACCAACACAAATCCTCAAACAAACATACTGTACACAATACAACACAGGTTCCCAACACACATAATTAAAGTTTAAAGACAGCCATCAGCACAAGCAAACCCCATACATACTTTTTGGTGCAATATGTTTGTATGATCTTGTTGGTTTAATGCAAAGACACAGGTTACCATACCAACCACTCTCTCCCTTTGAAAGACACAGACACAGGTTACCATACCAACCACTCTCTCCCTTTGAAAGACACAGACACAGGTTACCATACCAACCACTCTCCTCTCCCTTTGAAAGACACAGACACAGGTTACCATACCAACCACTCTCCTCTCCCTTTGAAAGACATAGGTTACCATACCAACCACTCTCCTCTCCCTTTGAAAGACACAGATACAGGTTACCATACCAACCACTCTCTCCCTTTGAAAGACACAGGTTACCATACCACCCACTCTCCTCTCCCTTTGAAAGACACAGACACAGGTTACCATACCAACCACTATCCTCTCCCTTTGAAAGACACAGACACAGGTTACCATACCAACCACTCCCCTCTCCCTTTGAAATACACAGACACAGGTTACCATACCAACCACTCTCCTCTCCCTTTGAAAGACACAGACACAGGTTACCATACCAACCACTCTCCTCTCCCTTTGAAAGACACAGACACAGGTTACCATACCAACCACTCTCCTCTCCCTTTGAAAGGCACAGACACAGGTTACCATACCAACCACTCTCCTCTCCCTTTGAAAGGTGGCAAACTTTAACATTCCCTGAGTTAGCAGTACAGTAGTATCCTCCTCACCATATGTGTGTGTACAGCGTTTGTGTGTGTGTACAGTGTGTGTACTGTGTGTGTGAGGGTGAAATTACAAAGCAGTATGGGGTTAATTAGATGTTGAGCCCCATATATATTTTCTCTGAGCCCCCCAGGGTGAGGCACGTCTGCCTTTTTCCATCCCCAATCTCACACCCAAATAAAATGCTCTCCAGCCCTGCCGAATCTCTTCCCTCTCTCTTGCTTTCCCTTCTCTCACCCTCTCTCCTCTCACTCCCTCTCTTTCCCTCTTCCACTTTCCTATATATCTCTTTCTCCCTTGCACTCAACTCCCTCTCCTTCCGTCTACCCTATTTATCTTCCTTTCTTTCACCATCTCTCTCACTTGCAGCCTCTCAGATGTTGGCTTCCATGCCTAGGCTGCTCCAGCCAACCAACAAATTTCAAATTTAAATCAGGCAATTTTTGGCAGAGATGTTTTCTGCCCCAGGATCAGAGTTGGGAGCAGAGTTGGAGAGACAAAATAGAGCTAACTAACTAGGTCTTATATGGCACTCACTACGATTTTGGGATGCATCCATCTTTTCTCAAAAAGATGTAAAAAGTATTTACATTTAAAAAGCATGAGAGGTTTATTTTCACAGTGTGTATCAGTAAATAGTGAGAACTAGAAAAATGAGGTTAAATAGTGCTTTGGAATGAATATGAAATATTCATGAATCAAATTTGTTTAATCTTCAAATGCATAGCTCCCCTGAATTTGGTAATGGCATAGGCTACACTCAGCAGTATTTTGGATAAATCTTAATAGGGATTTTAAACTATTGAAACCTGGGCTATATTTTGATGTTGTTGACAAGGCATTGTGTCAAAACAAGACAGGAAATACTTTTTAGGAGACAAAGTATGCAAGCACCTCATCTAGCACAACAGAAGAACTTTCGGAATGTACCAAGCATTTGTAGCACTCATGCCTGCATAGCCCACTCTGTTTCAATTGGACTTTTACAGCACTGCAATACATTTGAATTCTTCTTCCTTCAGTGCGCATTTACACTTACTATTATTCTCAAAGGGGAACATTTCCATGATGAATGGTTTGAACATAACTCAAGTCTCCCCACAAGTTAACTTTCTGCTAGATATGCTTGGGAAATTGGAATATTCCACTATCTATTCCCTCTGACCTTGTGTTTTTCTTTGAACTGGAATTATATGTCAAGTTTCACCTCTTCCATGTCTCAACCACTGTTCTGTGCCACAAGGAAAGTTACATATCACATAGTTTGAGAAAGAAGAACGATCATTGAAGGGTGACAAGGTCATTTGGAACTGCCAATATTCAATTGGAAGTGGCTGTCACACCCTGATCTGTTTCACCTGTCTTTGTGCTCGTCTCCACCCGCTCCCGGTGTCATCCTTCCCTATTATCTCCAGTGTATTTATATCAGTGTTCTTTGTTGCCAGTTAGTTTTGTTCGTCAAGCCTACCAGCGTTTTTCCCCTTGCTCCTGTTTGTTTCTAGTTCCTGTTTTCTAGTTTTGACAATTCTGCCTGTCCTGAGACTGCCTGCCGTTCTGTACCTTTTGGACTCTGATCAGAATTAACATCCTCTGCCTGCCCTTGACCTGTTGTTTTGCCTGCCCGCTGTTCTACTAATACACTTTTGTTACTTTGACACTGTCTGCATCTGGGTCTTCCCTAAAAAGTGATAGTGGCAACCTGTCATATTTTTGAGTGGGTTATGCTCATTCTAACATATGATCAGAGTACTGTACCTGAAATGCACATTACCTTGTCATTCTCAATTTCTGCGTTGGACGGTAAGAGTCAAAGTTTTACTTTTATGATTGCTGATGAAGCCATAAATCTCAAAACTTTGAGGGAGAGTCTAGAAGGGTATTTCACATTCACTGTGCATCAAAAAGTGTTAAGAACTTCAAGATTTCCACCTGTTCTCATCAGAATTACATTTTAAAAAATCACACTAAAGCATTCCTTATAAGCAAGGAAACACTGATGATTTCCCAATTACTGTATATGGTATCTCTACGTCTCCTCCTGTAAAGTCAAACACATATGTCAAACTGGAGGTAGGTATTCTTCAGGTTAGAGAAGCAGTCTGATCTTCCACAATATATCTATTTTCTCTGTGGAGAAATAGAAAGCTTGCAAAGTTGCAAGATCGCAACTTAAATCTTCCACTTCATTCAAAAGTTCTCTGAGGATTGACAATGCATGGAGATATAACTAGAAATGATTTGGTTGACCGTTTTATCTTTGGATTAATTGTCGGAGTTGAGGACCTTGTGCATTTCAGGTAAAATAACAACTCAATGTTTATATCCCAGGACAAATTAGCTAGCAACAGCAAGCTAACTAGCTAAATTGCCATACATGTTTAATGCTTTTTGACTTGTCACCAAATTAATATTATTGGGTCAGACTTTGTTTGATGTTTCAACCTGCGTGTCCTGATCGCGTCTGATGTGGGGGGACAAAATCAGCACGTGCCTGTGTGGTCTGGTCAGCACGTCATGACAATTCAATCAGTGAACACATATGTTAGGCAAGTTCAAAAATAATTTAATTGCATTAAGTTTAAATCATAAAAAATGAAGTCATATTGTTAAAGTTAAGCTGTTGAACATTCTTATCTGCCCTGTGCAGGGGGTCATTCTGAATTAAAAACAGCAAATACAGGTTATGAATACTAAGTATTTGTATTTCAAGTTGTAGAGTAGACAAACCCAAACAAAAAATAACATCTATTGTTAATGACACATTGATTGAGTGAGCATAATTACTTTGTTAAAAGTTTGGTAAGTGCAAGTTTTCCTAGTGTCTGGCTGACTTTGGAGTGTGAGATATTAACACCTCAATAGTTTTCCTAGTGTCTGGCTGACTTTGGAGTGTGAGATATTAACACCTCAATAGTTTTCCTAGTGTATGGCTGACTTTGGAGTGTGAGATATTAACACCTCAATAGTTTTCCTAGTGTCTGGCTGACTTTGGAGTGTGAGATATTAACACCTCAATAGTTTTCCTAGTGTCTGGCTGACTTTGGAGTGTGAGATATTAACACCTCAATAGTTTTCCTGGTGTCTGGCTGACTTTGGAGTGTGAGATATTAACACCTCAATAGTTTTCCTAGTGTCTGGCTGACTTTGGAGTGTGAGATATTAACACCTCAATAGTTTTCCTAGTGTCTGGCTGACTTTGGAGTGTGAGATATTAACACCTCAATAGTTTTCCTAGTGTCTGGCTGACTTTGGAGTGTGAGATATTAACACCTCAATAGTTTTCCTAGTGTCTGGCTGACTTTGGAGTGTGAGATATTAACACCTCAATAGTTTTCCTAGTGTCTGGCTGACTTTGGAGTGTGAGATATTAACACCTCAATAGTTTTCCTAGTGTCTGGCTGACTTTGGAGTGTGAGATATTAACACCTCAATAGTTTTCCTAGTGTCTGGCTGACTTTGGAGTGTGAGATATTAACACCTCAATAGTTTTCCTAGTGTCTGGCTGACTTTGGAGTGTGAGATATTAACACCTCAATAGCGTGACAAGACAAACAACACAATGGCCTTTGGCGTGAACAGTAACTGTTACACTGACTATTCCTCTTGCGACAGGATGAGAACCGGCAGTCACTTCCAGGACCAGCATCTCAACACACTGCCTTGCTGTGTCTCATGTTCTGGGCGCAGGTCCGACCCAGGTTGGCCCCCTCCAGAAGCAAGTCTGACAGGCGGTCCAGGCCCACACAGGTGGTGAGGGGGGTGATGAGGCCGTAGAGCCCCCCCAGCAAAATACTGACTGGCCAGGCTATGATCAGCAAAATCACCAGCCACACGATGCTCCAGAAACACGACCCACAACTGGCTATCCTAGTCTGGGAGAAAGAGAGAGGGGGGAAAAGTATTTCAATGTTTCAGTCAGTTAACAAATCAATCATGAATATAGACCATGTGCATTACACAAAGATAGAATTTGCTGAGTTGACAGAAAGAATACATATTGTTAGGCAAACATATGTCTATTGTATTGATCTCTCATCAAAAATAATAAACAGTAGTATTTATACTGCCAAAGCTCTTCCCCTCCCCATGTGATAAGAACGGATTAATATTACTTCAGATCATTAGTCACAAAATCCTACCATCTATACAGTACCAGTCAAAAGTTTGGTTTTTCTTTATTTTGTACTATTTTCTACATTGTATAATAATAGTGAATACATCTCAACTATGAAATAACACATATGGAATAATGTAGTAACCAAAAAAGTGTTAAATATATATTTTATATTTGAGATTCTTCAAAGTAGCCACCATTTTCCTTGATGACAGCTTTGCACACACTTGGCATTCTCTCAACCAGCTTCCTGAGGTAGTCACCTGGAAGGCATTTCAATTAACAGGTGTGCCTTGTTAAAAGTTAATTTGTGGAATTTCATTCTTAATACGTTTGAGCCAATCAGTTGTGTTGTGACAAGGTAGGGGTGGTATACAGAAGTCCATATTAAGGCAAGAACAGTTCAAATAAACAAAGAGAAATGACAGGCCATCATTACTTTAAGACATGAAGGAAAGGTCAATTCTGAAAGTGTAAAGAACTTTGAAAGTTTCTTTAAGTGCAGTTGCAAAAAACATCAAGCTCTATGATGAAACTGTCTCTCATGAGGACCGCCACAGGAAAGGAAGACCCAGAGTTACCTCTGCTGCAATGATAAGTTCATTAGAGTTACCAGCCTCAGAAATTGCAGCTCAAATAAATGCTTCACAGAGTTCAAGTACATTTCAACATCAACTGTTCATAGGAGACTGCTTGAAATCAAGCCTTCATGGTCGAATTGCTGCAAAGAAACCACTACTAAAGGACACCAATAAGAAGGAAAATATTGCTTGGGCCAAGAAACACGAGCAATGGACATTAGGAAATCCGTCCTTTGGTCTGATGAGTCCAAATTTGCGATTTTTGGTTCCAACCGCCGTGTCTTTGTGGGACGCAGAGTAGGTGAAGGGATGAGCTCTGCATGTGTGGTTCCCACCGTGAAGCATGGAGGAGGTGGTGTGATGGTGCTTTGCTGGTGACACTGTGATTCGATATGAATTATTTCATAGTTTTGATGTCTTCTGTATTATTCTACAATTTAGGTAATAGTAATAATATAGAAAAACCCATGAATGAGTAGGTGTGTCCAAACTTTTGACTGGTACTGCAAATCACCCATACAAATATAAATGGAGGTAAATCATCCAAAGATATTGACTCCATGGTCAGCATTGCCTCCCAGCCATCAGATCAGATGCCCAGTGTAGTGTGCTATTTATGGTGATTCAATCAGAGGATATAAACTCTCTAGCTGCATTTACACAGGCAGCCCAATTCTGATAAAATGTTATACACTAATTGTTTTTTTGACCAATCAGACCAGCTCTGAAAAAGATCTGATGTGAAAACACCTTGATGTAATTGGTCAAAATAGCAATTGGTAGAAAAAATATCAGAATTGGGCTCTGACACTCCCATCTGTAGTTGAAGAGTGTCAGATTGAGCGCGCCCAGTTGATGATCTGGATGTACTTGTCTGGGTTTACTGAAGCATAATAAGATAACCAACCCCTGTCCCTACCCAACCCCTGTCCCTAACCAACCCCAGTCCCAACCCCCGTCCCTACCCAACCCCCGTCCCTAACCAACCCCCGTCCCTACCCAACCCCTGTCTCTACCCAACCCCTGTCCTTACCCAACCCCTGTCCCTACCCAACCCCTGTCCCTACCCAACCCCTGTCCCTGTCCCTACCCAACCCCTACAGAAGAGTTAGTGGACCTGACACCTTGTTCACTCTCCTAATGCATTTTTTAGGAGTGGAGGTGAACAGCAAGAACTAAGCACTCATTTGGGTTCAGTGTATATCAGACTCATTGATCTGTAACTGCAGATGCAAATAGCATAAACTTTATTCAATTCCATGGTCTTACCTAAAATAAATTATTCCAAGAGCTCAGTAGCTGAAGTACAAACTGTCAGACTGGCGAGTGTAAAAGCCAGACCAGATATGCTAGATATACTAGCATGACCGTTTAACCTTTATGAGGTGGGTTGTTCCACCAATTCGGTGCCTTTTGAGAAGTGTAACTTGGAGAATGTTTTTTTAAATATTCCATCCAATTTTAACATTCATAAAGAGCACATGTACAGTGCCTTGCGAAAGTATTCGGCCCCCTTGAACTTTGCGACCTTTTGACACATTTCAGGCTTCAAACATAAATATATAAAACTGTATTTTTTTGTGAAGAATCAACAACAAGTGGGACACAATCATGAAGTGGAACGACATTTATTGGATATTTCAAACTTTTTTAACAAATCAAAAACTGAAAAATTGGGCGTGCAAAATTATTCAGCCCCCTTAAGTTAATACTTTGTAGCGCCACCTTTTGCTGCGATTACAGCTGTAAGTCGCTTGGGGTACGTCTCTATCAGTTTTGCACATCGAGAGACTGACATTTTTTCCCATTCCTCCTTGCAAAACAGCTCGAGCTCAGTGAGGTTGGATGGAGAGCATTTGTGAACAGCAGTTTTCAGTTCTTTCCACAGATTCTCGATTGGATTCAGGTCTGGACTTTGACTTGGCCATTCTAACACCTGGATATGTTTATTTTTGAACCATTCCATTGTAGATTTTGCTCTATGTTTTGGATCATTGTCTTGTTGGAAGACAAATCTCCGTCCCAGTCTCAGGTCTTTTGCAGACTCCATCAGGTTTTCTTCCAGAATGGTCCTGTATTTGGCTCCATCCATCTTCCCATCAATTTTAACCATCTTCCCTGTCCCTGCTGAAGAAAAGCAGGCCCAAACCATGATGCTGCCACCACCATGTTTGACAGTGGGGATGGTGTGTTCAGCTGTGTTGCTTTTACGCCAAACATAACGTTTTGCATTGTTGCCAAAAAGTTCAATTTTGGTTTCATCTGACCAGAGCACCTTCTTCCACATGTTTGGTGTGTCTCCCAGGTGGCTTGTGGCAGACTTTAAACGACACTTTTTATGGATATCTTTAAGAAATGGCTTTCTTCTTGCCACTCTTCCATAAAGGCCAGATTTGTGCAATATACGACTGATTGTTGTCCTATGGACAGAGTCTCCCACCTCAGCTGTAGATCTCTGCAGTTCATCCAGAGTGACCATGGGCCTCTTGGCTGCATCTCTGATCAGTCTTCTCCTTGTATGAGCTGAAAGTTTAGAGGGACGGCCAGATCTTGGTAGATTTGCAGTGGTCTGATACTCCTTCCATTTCAATAATATCGCTTGCACAGTGCTCCTTGGGATGTTTAAAGCTTGGGAAATCTTTTTGTATCCAAATCCGGCTTTAAACTTCTTAACAATAGTATCTCGGACCTGCCTGGTGTGTTCCTTGTTCTTCATGATGCTCTCTGCGCTTTTATTGGACCTCTGAGACTATCACAGTGCAGGTGCATTTATACGGAGACTTGATTACACACAGGTGGATTGTATTTATCATTATTAGTCATTTAGGTCAACATTGGATCATTCAGAGATCCTCACTGAACTTCTGGAGAGAGTTTGCTGCACTGAAAGTAAAGGGGCTGAATAATTTTGCACGCCCAATTTTTCAGTTTTTGATTTATTAAAACAGTTTGAAATATCCAATAAATGTCGTTCCACTTCATGATTGTGTCCCACTTGTTGTTGATTCTTCACAAAAAAATACAGTTTTATATCTTTATGTTTGAAGCCTGAAATGTGCCAAAAGGTCGCAAAGTTCAAGGGGGCCGAATACTTTCGCAAGGCACTGTATGTTCAACTTCATAAAGAAACACATTTCCCCATCTCAAGAGGTTACGTAAAGAAAATACTGTAGTAAGTGCCAAATAAAGATACAGGGGGAATCAGTAATACATCTCCTTGGGACAGGGGGAATGGAAGCTTGTTGTGTGTAACAAGGAGTGGCAATGGAACGCAAGCTTCACCCCATCAAATTTATTATTGAAACATTTCTAGCCTGGCTAACAGGGTGGACGTGTTATACTCGGAACGAGCATAACAAGAATAGGACTAGTTCACCTGCTTTTACAATATGATTGACTATTAGATGTTCAAGTAAAACAATATTTTAAAAGGAGTAGTTTCACCACTTTAAAAGGAGAGTTATGTTCACATAAAAGGGTTGACCTTAAAATGAGGGACAGTTGTAAATGAATCACTATATCACACAAAATAAATAATAATATTCAGAAATGGCGTTCAAAACAACAAAATAACTAGTGCTTTAGAATATAAAAACTATCTTTTTGGTATTTGTTTCATTAGTCCATTGTTGACATGGTTTCAAAATGTTTTGCTTGTCACCAATCAAGTTTTAAAGATATATAACTTTCAAAATATAAAAATCATCACCGTATTTCACTGTGTTTTGAAGTCATGGAGGTGGCACGGAGGGACATGCCAAAATGCAGAATTTTCACACTTTAGCAAGTCTTTAATCATATAAAAAAAATATGATTAATTGAATTCTCCACGTGGTCTATATTTAAGGGCACTTCAATTAGCCTAACAGGTTTTTAGACTTCAATATCGGTGCAGCATTTCTTTACGTGATACAACCGAGGTATTGCACACACTCCCGCCCACTTCCCGGTCTGTTCTGTGTAATATCCTGTTGTGATGTGGCAAACTGTGTGATGAGATCAGCTGCACTCGAGGTTCTCTCGTGCTTCAGGGAACGCCCCTTACATGAGACAATACAAGCATTCAGAAATACTCTACTACTTTTCCCCTGGATCCATTAAATATTTGGATTTAAAAGAGAAAAGTACACAATAAAAAAAATACATTCACACATTGAAGCAACATAATTTGTTTGACATATGTGGAAAAAAACAACATAAAACAAGAGAGAGAACAACTTCTTACAAAGACCCTTAAAAGATGTGGAGATAAAATGCAGTGACAATACTGCCTTTGCACATGATATACGAAAGGGAAAAAACAGTTATAGTTATACTGCATGTAGTTAGAGCTAGTGACACATCAACAAATGGCAACGGTTAGGAGGAAGTTAAAGCCATGCAAAGTAGAGAGCTATGTAAACGCATATTGGGGAGAGTACCTGTCGAGTGAGTATAAAAGACATGTTCACCTTCAGATGTAGCAAGTTTGAATAATTTGAGAAAGTGAGAGCCTGTTCCTCCTCTTTGCCCGTGGAATGGATATCCCCCTCAGTCTCAGTTTAGTTCCTGCTTGGAGCTGCCAAAGCCAAGTCAGTCTGTATGAGTGGCCTCCTCCTCCCAGTTAACGCTAATTTGCTGCAACAAGGCAGTCTCTACTAGGGTAAACTGCATGCCAGGGAGGACAGATGAACAAACAGATAGTTGGTCATTTGTGGAGGGTTTTCTAGAGGGAGGATATTACACAATGTGTACCGGTTGCTCAATAAAAAAGAAACATGGTTGTTGTAGGTTTAACAACAGTTTGTTGAACATGCAGAAGCATTATAGAGAAGAATCTGGGGATTTACAATCCAAGTCTACAGTTTTAAGGGATTATTTGTAATATGCATTACTTCCTGGGTTATGACTTATAACTGACACAAAATATACATACAGTATCTACTTTAAGCTGAGTAGAGTACATCTGCATTAGCTTTGATGTCGCAGAGGCTTTGAAAACAAACAAACATTTTTACAGATTAAAACCAACCACTTCCAGTGGATTGACAATGGATCCCTGTTTAAAGTATACTCCAAGAGTTGGTTACAATTTCAATTTCATCCTCCAGAAGAGGCAGAAGAAATAGTACAGCAAATAATGTGCCAAAAATACTGATAGAGGAAAGACCCATTTTCTTGGAGGAAATGTATAAGGAAGGTAAAATGCAAATAAGGTACAATTACAATATGTATACAAAAGTATGTGGACACCTCTTCAATCCTTTAGTGGATTTGGCTATTTCAGCCACACCCGTTGCTGACAGGTGTATACAATTGAGCACACAACCATGCAATCTCCATAGACCCAACATTGGAGGTAGAATTACCTTACTGAAGAGCAGAGTGACTTTCAATATGGCACAGTCATAAGATGCCACAACGGCATCAACGGCTCAGCCGCGAAGTGGTAGGCCACAAAAGCTCACATTACAGGACCGCCAAGTGCTGAAGCGCGTAAAAGGTGTCTGTCTTCGGTTGTAACACTCACCACCGAGTTCCAAACGGCCTCTGGAAGCAACGCCAGCACAAGACCTGTTCATCGGGAGCTTCATGAAATGGGTTTCCATGACAAGATCACCATGTGCAATGCCAAGCATCGGCTGGAGTGGTGTAAAGCTAGCTGCAACTGGACTCTGGAACAGTGGAAACAAGTTCTCTGGAGTGATGAATCACACTTCACCATCTGGCAGTCCGAAGGACGAATCTGGGTTTGGTAGATGCCAGGAGAACGCTACCTGCCCCAATGCATAGTGCCAACTGTGAAGTTTGGTGGATTTATTTTATTTTACCTTTATTTAACTAGGCAAGTCAGTTAAGAACACATTCTTATTTTCAATGAGGCCTAGGAACAGTGGGTTAACTGCCTGTTCAGGGGCAGAACGACAGATTTGTACCTTGTCAGCTCAGGGATATGAACTTGCAACCTTTCGATTACTAGTCCAACACTAACCTGCCGCCCCATGAGGTGGGGAATAATGGTCAGGTTCAGGCTAGGCCCCTTAGTTCAGTGAAGGGAAATCTTAACACTACAGCATACAATAACATTGTAGATGATTCTGTGCTTCCAACTTTGTGGCGACAGTTTGGAGAAGGCCCTGTCCTGTTTCAGCATGACAATGCCCCCGTGCACAAAGCAAGATCCATACAAAAATGGGTTCTCGAGATCGGTGTGGAAGAGCTTGACTGGCCTACACAGACCCCTGACCTCAACTCTATTGAATACCTTTAGGATGGATTGGAACACCAACTGCGAGCCATGCCTAATCATCCAACATCAGTGCCCGACCTCACTAATGCTTGTGGCTGAAAGGAAGCAAGTCTCTGCAGCAATGTTCCAACATATAGTGGAATGCCTTCCCAGAAGATTGGAGGCTGTTGTAGCAGAAAAGGGGGGACCAACTCCATATTAATGCCCATGATTTTGCAATGAGATGTTTGACTTTTGGTCATGTAGTTAGTGTATGTCACACAAGCAATTAACAAAATACCTCAGACTGGGGAAAAGGTACAGCTTCCAATATGTCAACGACCCTAAGCACACAGCCAAGACAACGCTGGAGTATCTTCAGAATCTCCTTGAGTGGCCCAGACTTGAACCTGATCGAACATCTCTAGAGAGACCTGAAAATAGCTGTGCAGCGACGCTCCCCATCCAACCTCACAGAGCTTGAGAGGATCTGCAGGGTAGAATGAGAGAAACTCCCCAAATACAGGTGTGCTATGTTTGTAGTATCATACCCATCACTGCCAAAGGTGCTTCAACAAAGTACAGAGTAAAGGATCTGAATATTTATGTAAATGTGATATTTCCGTTTTTGCTTTGCAATTATGGGGCATTGTGTGTAGTTTGAGGGTGAAAAAACATCAATTTTAGAATAAGGCTGTAACGTAACAAAATGTGGAAAAAGTCAAGGGGTATGAATACTTTCCGAAGGCACTGTATATTCTGCACAGTACATTTCAAAAGTTGACACACCTACTCACTCCAGCCTTATTTTTTAAAACTATTTTCTACATTGTAGAATAATAGTGAAGACATCGAAACTATGAAATGACACATATCTTGTAGTCACCCCAAAAAGTGTTAAACAAATCAAAATATATTTTACATTTTAGATCATTCAAAGTAGCCACCCTTTGCCTTGATGACAGCTTTGCACACTCTTGTCATTTTCTTAACCAGCTTCATGAATGCTTTTCCAACAGTCTTGAAGTAGTTCCCACATATACTGGGCACTTCTTGAATGCTTTTCCTTCACTCTGCTGTCTAACTCCTCCCAGACCATTTCAATTGGGTTTAATGTTATTTGATAGACTTCAATTCTATCTGCTAATTTCATAGTCCCCCCCCCCCCAAAAAAAAAGTTAGCGATGTCTAAACTCAATAATAGCCATTTCCCTGATTCCAAACCATACTAGTTCTCTAGCTGGGCTGTGTACATGTCTGTTGAATCACCACGACTGTACTGTGGCTTGTCCTTGAGCAGCTGTGGATGCGACCTCTCCTCTCAGACAGTGGGGTTGTAGTGTGGGGGAGGGTAATGGCATAGCCTGGCATATGTAACAGCTAGTTAACCTCTGGTGCATGATAATGCCTAAATTCCAGGTGTGTGTTGTTAGCCTGCAGACTGTGGCCTCTACATGCTACCAGGACCAATGAGGCTACCCATGGGAGTCAGGTCAGGGTAGGCTCCAATCCACCACCACAATCTCAGTGAACTGTGTCACTGCGTACCTTTGTTTCCAAACACTGATATGGACACTTTGTTATAGAGTGGGGTCGTGTAGTAGTTTATCTGAAGTACCGGCTCCTCTCCCAACATGGTTTCATGTGCAGGGTGACTGACATGTAATGCAGATTAGCAGCAGCTCTTCCAACTGCTATTGGGTAAGCCAATCAGATTGACATATCCCAGTGTGCAACAGCTAGACCATACCGGCGGTCACGAGTCATGAAGGCAGTCAAATTCCACATGGCCATTTAGCCATGGTAATTAGGCTTCTGCAAGCTCTGATGCTGGTCATTAGTAGCCTACCAAACTTGCTAACTGCTTGGTACTCAGCACTCTATTGTCCCTCTAATCACTCTGACGTATTTGAAAATCTAATCAAACACTTTATGAGAGCCCATTAGCTCATGTTGCGCAACATTTCTATAGGCTATGCAATTGCGGGTGATGGCCTCTAAAAAAAGAGGAGGATTCCATCAGCTTTCTATCAGCTAGGCCTACTATATTTATTTCTCAACTTTCCTAATATTAAGCACATTGCTAATATTTATAACAGGAGTATAGCCTACCTGGCTGGCATGAAAATAAACCACGGGGAAAAGCGTCCTCCATTCTCTATTTAAGTGCATAGATGACAGGTTTTCCGGCTATATACTATCACTTGTGAATGATGCCCAGCATAAGAAACAATGGCTTTTTTTGTGATTTGTTAGAATCATAGGTAGGGATAGGAAGGGAGAGAGAGAGCGAGAGACAGGGATAGGAAGAGAGAGAGAGAGCGAGAGAGAGATAGGAAGAGAGAGAGAGATCGAGAGAGAGAGAGAGAGGGAGGCAGGGGTAGGAAGGGGGAGAGAGAGAGGTGGCTTTCACACAGGTTAGCTTTCACATGGCGGTGAATGAGCTGAGAGACAAAGCAAGAAGAGCATTCTATGCCATTAAAAGGAACATCAAAATCGAAATTCCAATTAGAATCTGTCTCAAACTTTTTCTATCAGTTATAGAACCAATTGCTCTATATGGCAGTGAGGTATGGGGTCCGATCTCTAATAATGAATTTACCAAATGGGACAAACATCCAATCGAAATACTGCATGCAGAGTTTTGCAAGACTGTATTGTAGAGCAGAATTGGGCCAATACCCCCTCCTCATTTGAATAGAAAAAAAGAGCCATCAAATTTTACAACCATCTAAAAACAAGTCACCGCAAAACATTCCATCACACAGCTCTACAATGCCAAGAGATGAAAAACGAGACAAGTCCCTTCAGCCAGCTGGTTCTGAAGCTCAGTTCACCAACCCAAACCAACCCATAGAGCCTCAGGACAGCACTCAGAAAATCTGGCCCAACCAAATCATCCCAAAACAAAAATAAAAATATATCACCTATTGGAAAGACACCACAAAAAAGTAAACTTCAATGCTATTTGGCTCTAAACAGACAGTACATGGTGGCAGAATATCTGACCACTGTGACTGATAGAAAACTGAGGAAAACATTGACTAGGTACAGACTCAGTGAGCACAGTCTGGCTATAGAGACCGGTCGTCACAGACAAACCTGGCTGCCCAGAGAGGACAGGCTGTACTCACTCTGCTCCAGGGGAGAGGTAGAGACAGAGCTGCATTTCCTATTACACTGTGACAAATTCTCAGACCAAAGAGAATATTTTTTTTCCACCATTTATTTATACCATTTATTTATATATAAATATATATATATATTTGAATTGTATTTTTTCGATATGTATACTTTGACAATGTAAGTAATAATGAACTCGCCATGTCAATAAAGTCAACTGAATTGAATTGCGAGAGAGACAGGGATAGGAAGGAGGAGGCAAGAGAGAGGTAGGGATAGGAAGGGGGGGAGAGAGACAGGGATAGGAAGGGAGAGAGAGAGACAGGGATAGGAAGGGAGAGAGAGAGAGAGGCAGGGATAGGAAGGGGGAGGGAGAGAGAGGCAGGGATAGGAAGGGGGAGGGGGAGAAAGAGACAGGGTTAGGAAGGAAGAGAGAGAGAGAGGCAGGGATAGGAAGGGGGAGGGAGAGAGAGGTAGAGATAGGAAGGGGGAGAGAGAGAGGTAGAGATAGGAAGGGGGAGAGAGAGAGGTAGGGATGGGAAGGGAAGGGAAGGGAGAGAGAAAGAGAGGTTGGGGTTGGGATAGAAAGGGAGAGAGAGAGGTTGGATAGAAAGGGAGAGATAGAGAGGTAGTGATAGGGAGAGAGAGAGAGGTAGGGCTAGGAAGGAGGGAGAGAGGGAGTCATGGATAGGAAGAAGGGAGAGAGGGAGACAGGGATAGGAAGGGGGAGAGAGAGAGGCAGGGATAGGAAGGGGGAGAGAGAGAGAGAGAGAGAGAGAGAGAGAGAGATGGATAGGAAGGAGAAGAGAGAGAGGTAGGGATAGGAAGGGGGAGAGAGTGAGAGAGAGGTAGGGCTAGGAATGGAGTGAGAGAGAGAGGTAGGGCTAGGAAGGGGGAGAGAGAGAGAGAGAGAGAGAGAGAGGTAGGGATAGGAAGGGGGAGAGAGAGAGAGGTAGGGATAGGAAGGAGGGAGAGATGGAGACATGGATAGGAAGGAGGGAGAGAGGGAGACAGGGATAGGAAGGGGGAGAGAGAGAGGCAGGGATAGGAAGGGGGAGAGAGAGAGAGAGAGAGAGAGAGAGAGAGAGAGAGAGAGAGAGAGAGATGGATAGGAAGGAGAAGAGAGAGAGGTAGGGATAGGAAGGGGGAGAGAGTGAGAGAGAGGTAGGGCTAGGAATGGAGTGAGAGAGAGAGGTAGGGCTAGGAAGGGGGAGAGAGAGAGAGAGAGAGAGAGAGGTAGGGATAGGAAGGGGGAGAGAGAGAGAGGTAGGGATAGGAAGGAGGGAGAGATGGAGACATGGATAGGAAGGAGGGAGAGAGGGAGACAGGGATAGGAAGGGGGAGAGAGAGAGGCAGGGATAGGAAGGGGGAGAGAGAGAGGTAGGGATAGGAAGGGGGAGAGAGAGAGATAGGTAGGGATAGGAAGGGGGAGAGAGAGAGAGGTAGGGATAAGAATGGGGAGAGAGAGAGAGGTAGGGATAGGAATGGGGAGAGAGAGAGAGGTTGGATAGAAAGGGAGAGATAGAGAGGTTGGATAGAAATGGAGAGATAGAGAGGTAGTGATAGGGAGAGAGAGAGACAGAGGGGTAGGGAAAGAGAGAGAGGTGGGAATAGGAAGGGGAAGACATGGATAGGAAGGAAGGAGAGAGGGAGACAGGGATAGGAAGGGTTGAGAGAGAGGCAGGGATAGAAAGGGGGGAGAGAGAGAGGTAGGGATAAGAAGGGGGAGTTAGAGGCAGGGATAGGAAGGGGGAGAGAGGTAGGGATAGGAAGGGGGAGAGAGAGGTAGAGATAGGAAGGGGGAGAGAGAGAGAGGTAGGGATAGGAAGGGGGAGAGAGAGAGGTAGGGATAGGAAAGGGGAGAGAGAGGTAGGGATAGGAAAGGGGAGATAGAGGTAGGGATAGGAAAGGGGAGAGAGAGGTAGGGATAGGAAGGGGGAGAGAGAGAGTGGTAGGGATTGGAAGGGGGAGAGAGAGAGTGGAGAGAGGGGGAGAGAGAGAGAGAGAGAGAGAGAGAGAGAGAGAGAGAGAGAGAGAGAGAGAGAGAGAGAAAGAGAGAGATAGAGAGGTAGGGATAGGAAGGGGGAGAGAGAGATGTAGGGATAGGAAGGGGGAGAGAGAGATGTAGGGATAGGAAGGGGGAGAGAGAGAGAGGTAGGGGTTGGAAGGGGGAGAGAGAGAGAGAGAGAGAGAGAGAGAGAGAAAGAGAGAGATAGAGAGGTAGGGATAGGAAGGGGGAGAGAGAGAAGTAGGGATAGGAAGGGGGGAGAGAGAGATGTAGGGATAGGAAGGGGGAGAGAGAGATGTAGGGATAGGAAGGCGAGAGAGAGAGAGGTAGGGATAGGAAGGGGGAGATAGAAAGAGAGAGGTATAGAAAGAGAGAGGTATGGCTAGGTAGGAGGGAGAGAGGGAGACATGGATAGGAAGGAGGGGCAGAGGGAGACAGGGATAGGAAGGGTGAGAGAGAGGGGCAGGGATAGGAAGGGGAGAGAGAGAGAGAGAGGTAGAGATAGGGAGAGAGAGAGGGGGTAGGGAGAAAGAGGGGGTAGGGAGAAAGAGGGAGAGAGAGAGGGGGTAGGGAGAAAGAGAGAGAGAGAGAGAGGTAGGGATAGGGATAGGAAGGGGGAGAGAGAGAGACGGAGATAGGAAGGGGGAGAGAGAGATAGGTAGGGATAGGAAGGGGGAGAGAGAGGTAGGGATAGGAAGGGGGAGAGAGAGATAGGGATAGGAAGGGGGAGAGAGAGAGAGGAAGAGATAGGGAGAGAGAGAGAGAGGGGGGGTAGGGAAAGAGAGAGAGATAGAGAGGTAGGGATAAGGATAGGAAGGGGGAGAGAGAGAGAGGTAGGGATAGGAAGGAGGGAGAGATGGAGACATGGATAGGAAGGAGGGAGAGAGGGAGACAGGGATAGGAAGGGGGAGAGAGAGAGGCAGGGATAGGAAGGGGGAGAGAGAGAGGTAGGGATAGGAAGGGGGAGAGAGAAAGAGAGGTAGGGATAGGAAGGGGGAGAGAGAGAGAGGTAGGGATAAGAATGGGGAGAGAGAGAGAGGTAGGGATAGGAATGGGGAGAGAGAGAGTGGTTGGATAGAAAGGGAGAGATAGAGAGGTTGGATAGAAATGGAGAGATAGAGAGGTAGTGATAGGGAGAGAGAGAGACAGAGGGGTAGGGAAAGAGAGAGAGGTGGGAATAGGAAGGGGGAGACATGGATAGGAAGGAAGGAGAGAGGGAGACAGGGATAGGAAGGGTTGAGAGAGAGGCAGGGATAGAAAGGGGGGAGAGAGAGAGGTAGGGATAAGAAGGGGGAGATAGAGGCAGGGATAGGAAGGGGGAGAGAGGTAGGGATAGGAAGGGGGAGAGAGAGGTAGGGATAGGAAGGGGAGAGAGAGAGAGGTAGGGATAGGAAGGGGGAGAGAGAGAGGTAGGGATAGGAAAGGGGAGAGAGAGGTAGGGATATGAAAGGGGAGATAGAGGTAGGGATAGGAGGGGAAGGGGAGAGAGAGGTAGGGATAGGAAGGGGGGAGAGAGAGAGAGTGGTAGGGATTGGATAGAGGTAGGGATAGGAAAGGGGAGAGAGAGGTAGGGGGAGAGAGAGAGAGAGAGAGAGAGAGAGAGAGAGAGAGAGAGAGAGAGAGAGAGAGAGAAAGAGAGAGATAGAGAGGTAGGGATAGGAAGGGGGAGAGAGAGATGTAGGGATAGGAAGGGGGAGAGAGAGATGTAGGGATAGGAAGGGGGAGAGAGAGAGGTAGGGATTGGAAGGGGGGAGAGAGAGAGAGAGAGAGAGAGAGAGAGAGAGAGAGAGAGAGAGAAAGAAAGAGAGAGATAGAGAGGTAGGGATAGGAAGGGGGAGAGAGAGATGTAGGGATAGGATCGGGGGAGAGAGAGATGTAGGGATAGGAAGGGGGAGAGAGAGATGTAGGGATAGGAAGGCGAGAGAGAGAGAGGTAGGGATAGGAAGGGGGAGATAGAAAGAGAGAGGTATGGCTAGGTAGGAGGGAGAGAGGGAGACATGGATAGGAAGGAGGGGCAGAGGGAGACAGGGATAGGAAGGGTGAGAGAGAGGGGCAGGGATAGGAAGGGGAGAGAGAGAGAGAGAGGTAGAGATAGGGAGAGAGAGAGGGGGTAGGGAGAAAGAGGGAGAGAGAGAGGGGGTAGGGAGAAAGAGAGAGAGAGAGAGGTAGGGATAGGGATAGGAAGGGGGAGAGAGAGAGACGGAGATAGGAAGGGGGAGAGAGAGATAGGTAGGGATAGGAAGGGGGAGAGAGAGAGGTAGGGATAGGAAGGGGGAGAGAGAGAGACAGGGATAGGAAGGGGGAGAGAGAGAGAGGTAGAGATAGGGAGAGAGAGAGGGGGGGTAGGGAAAGAGAGAGAGATAGAGAGGTAGGGATAAGGATAGGAAGGGGGAGAGAGAGACAGGGATAGGAAGGGGAGAGAGAGATAGGTAGGGATAGGAAGTGGAGAGAGAGGTAGGGATAGGAAGGGGGAGAGAGAGAGAGAGGTAGGGAAAGGAAGGGGAGAGAGAGGTAGGGATAGAGAGAGAGAGGGGGTAGGGAGAGAGAGAGAGAGAGAGAGAGATAGAGAGGTAGGGATAGGAAGGGGGAGAGAGAGATGTAGGGATAGGAAGGGGGAGAGAGAGATGTAGGGATAGGAAGGGGGAGAGAGAGAGGTAGGGATTGGAAGGGGGAGAGAGAGAGAGAGAGAGAGAGAGAGAGAGAGAGAGAGAGAGAGAAAGAGAGAGATAGAGAGGTAGGGATAGGAAGGGGGAGAGAGAGATGTAGGGATAGGATCGGGGGAGAGAGAGATGTAGGGATAGGAAGGGGGAGAGAGAGATGTAGGGATAGGAAGGCGAGAGAGAGAGAGGTAGGGATAGGAAGGGGGAGATAGAAAGAGAGAGGTATGGCTAGGTAGGAGGGAGAGAGGGAGACATGGATAGGAAGGAGGGGCAGAGGGAGACAGGGATAGGAAGGGTGAGAGAGAGGGGCAGGGATAGGAAGGGGAGAGAGAGAGAGAGAGGTAGAGATAGGGAGAGAGAGAGGGGGTAGGGAGAAAGAGGGAGAGAGAGAGGGGGTAGGGAGAAAGAGAGAGAGAGAGAGGTAGGGATAGGGATAGGAAGGGGGAGAGAGAGAGACGGAGATAGGAAGGGGGAGAGAGAGATAGGTAGGGATAGGAAGGGGGAGAGAGAGAGGTAGGGATAGGAAGGGGGAGAGAGAGAGACAGGGATAGGAAGGGGGAGAGAGAGAGAGGTAGAGATAGGGAGAGAGAGAGGGGGGGTAGGGAAAGAGAGAGAGATAGAGAGGTAGGGATAAGGATAGGAAGGGGGAGAGAGAGACAGGGATAGGAAGGGGAGAGAGAGATAGGTAGGGATAGGAAGTGGAGAGAGAGGTAGGGATAGGAAGGGGGAGAGAGAGAGAGAGGTAGGGAAAGGAAGGGAGAGAGAGGTAGGGATAGAGAGAGAGAGGGGGTAGGGAGAGAGAGAGAGAGAGAGAGAGGTAGGGATAGGAATAGGAAGGGGGACAGAGAGACGGGGATAGGAAGGGGGAGACAGAGAGAGAGAGCGGTAGGGATAGGAAGGGGGAGAGAGAGAGGTAGGGATAGGAAGGGGGAGAGAGAGAGGTAGGGATAGGAAGGGGGAGAGAGAGAGAGGTAGGGATAGGAAGGGGGAGAGAGAGAGAGGTAGGGATAGGAAGGGGGAGAGAGAGAGAGGTAGGGATAGGAATGGGGAGAGAGAGAGGTAGGGATAGGAAGGGGGGAGAGAGAGAGAGAGAGAGAGAGAGAGAGAGAGAGAGAGAGAGAGAGAGAGAGAAAGAGAGAGATAGAGAGGTAGGGATAGGAAGGGGGAGAGAGAGATGTAGGGATAGGATCGGGGGAGAGAGAGATGTAGGGATAGGAAGGGGGAGAGAGAGATGTAGGGATAGGAAGGCGAGAGAGAGAGAGGTAGGGATAGGAAGGGGGAGATAGAAAGAGAGAGGTATGGCTAGGTAGGAGGGAGAGAGGGAGACATGGATAGGAAGGAGGGGCAGAGGGAGACAGGGATAGGAAGGGTGAGAGAGAGGGGCAGGGATAGGAAGGGGAGAGAGAGAGAGAGAGGTAGAGATAGGGAGAGAGAGAGGGGGTAGGGAGAAAGAGGGAGAGAGAGAGGGGGTAGGGAGAAAGAGAGAGAGAGAGAGGTAGGGATAGGGATAGGAAGGGGGAGAGAGAGAGACGGAGATAGGAAGGGGGAGAGAGAGATAGGTAGGGATAGGAAGGGGGAGAGAGAGAGGTAGGGATAGGAAGGGGGAGAGAGAGAGACAGGGATAGGAAGGGGGAGAGAGAGAGAGGTAGAGATAGGGAGAGAGAGAGAGAGGGGGGGTAGGGAAAGAGAGAGAGATAGAGAGGTAGGGATAAGGATAGGAAGGGGGAGAGAGAGACAGGGATAGGAAGGGGAGAGAGAGATAGGTAGGGATAGGAAGTGGAGAGAGAGGTAGGGATAGGAAGGGGGAGAGAGAGAGAGAGGTAGGGAAAGGAAGGGGAGAGAGAGGTAGGGATAGAGAGAGAGAGGGGGTAGGGAGAGAGAGAGAGAGAGAGAGAGGTAGGGATAGGAATAGGAAGGGGGACAGAGAGACGGGGATAGGAAGGGGGAGACAGAGAGAGAGAGCGGTAGGGATAGGAAGTGGGAGAGAGAGAGGTAGGGATAGGAAGGGGGAGAGAGAGAGGTAGGGATAGGAAGGGGGAGAGAGAGAGAGGTAGGGATAGGAAGGGGGAGAGAGAGAGAGGTAGGGATAGGAAGGGGGAGAGAGAGAGAGGTAGGGATAGGAAGGGGGAGAGAGAGAGGTAGGGATAGGAAGGGGGGAGAGAGAGAGAGAGAGAGCGGTAGGGATAGGAAGGGGGAGAGAGAGAGGTAGGGATAGGAAGGGGGAGAGAGAGAGAGGTAGGGATAGGAAGGGGGGAGAGAGAGAGGTAGGGATAGGAAGGGGGAGAGAGAGAGAGGTAGGGATAGGAAGGGGGAGAGAGAGAGGTAGGGATAGGAAGGGGGAGAGAGAGAGGTAGGGATAGGAAGGGGGAGATAGAACGTGAGAGGTAGGGATAGGAAGGGAGAGAGAGGTAGGGATAGGATGGGGGAGAGAGAGAGATGTAGGGATAGGAAGGGGGAGAGAGAGATGTAGGGATAGGAAGGCGAGAGAGAGAGAGGTAGGGATAGGAAGGGGGAGAGAGAGAGAGGTAGGGATAGGAAGGGGGAGAGAGAGAGAGGTAGGGATAGGAACGGGGAGAGAGAGCGGGGTAGGGATAGGAAGGGGGAGAGAGAGAGAGGTAGGGATAGGAAGGGGGAGAGAGAGAGAGGTAGGGATAGGAAGGGGGAGAGAGAGAGAGGCAGGGATAGGATGGGGGAGAGAGAGACGTAGGGATAGGAAGGGGGAGATAGAGGTAGGGATAGGAAGGGGGAGAGAGAGAGAGGTAGGGATAGGAAGGGGGAGAGAGAGAGAGGTAGGGATAGGAAGGGGGAGAGAGAGAGGTAGAGATAGGAAGGGGGAAAGAGAGGTAGGGATAGGGAGCGGGAAAGAGAGAGAGGTAGGGATAGGAAGGGGTAGAGAGAAGTAGGGAGAGGAAGGGGGAGAGAGAGAGAGGTAGGGATAGGAAGGGGTAGCGAGAGGTAGGGATAGGAAGGGGGAGAGAGAGAGAGGTAGGGATAGGAAGGGGGAGAGAGAGGTAGGGATAGGAATGGGGAGAGAGAGCGAGGTAGGGATAGGAAGGGGGAGAGAGAGGTAGGATAGGAAGGAGAGAGAGAGGTAGGGATATGAAAGGGGAGAGAGAGGTAGGAATAGGAAGGGGGAGAGAGAGAGGTAGGAATAGGAAGGGGGTATGCAACCAACACTGTGTGTGGGTGTGTACTCACAGGCTCTCCCTTTGTGTGGTTCTCGTTGGGTCAATGTGGAGCTTCACGGGTCTAGCAGTGAGCTGGTTGAAGGCCCAGCCTGGACCTGGCTACCACTAACCGCCTCACATCCCTGTGGAGAAAGAGATCAATATTACATTTCAGACCACTTCATTGGCAGTTGGCATATATTGCCTCTAAATCACAAGTTTATACACAATCTACACACCCCTTTCAATCCCAAAGCAAGAGTCGAGAGTGGGTGAGAAAAATAGGGATATTTGGTAAAGAAATTGGAAAGCAGAGAAGGGGACAGAGATGAGAGAACAATAGACAAGAGACTAGAGAAAGCAGCAAACGTGAGGAAGAAATCCAAAACTAGAGGGAGCGGTGGATGGAGAGGAGAGAAAAAGAGTGAGAGAGGGGTGACAAAGAAGAGTGGGAGAGAAAGAGAGAGAGAGAGGGGTGACAAAGAAGAGTGGGAGAGAAAGAGAGAGAGAAGGGTGAGAAAGAAGAGTGGGAGAGAAAGAGAGAGGTGTGACAAAGAAGAGTGGGAGAGAAAGAGAGAGAGAAGGGTGAGAAAGAAGAGTGGGAAAGAAAGAGAGAGAGAGAGGGGTGACAAAGAACAGTGGGAGAGAAAGAGAGAGAGAGAGGGGTGACAAAGAAGAGTGGGAGAGAAAGAGAGAGAGAGAGGGGTGACAAAGAAGAGTGGGAGAGAAAGAGAGAGAGAGAGGGGTGACAAAGAAGAGTGGGAGAGATAGAGAGAGGGGTGACAAAGAAGAGTGGGAGAGAGAGAGAGAGAGAGAGGGGTGACAAAGAAGAGTGGGAGAGAGAGAGAGAGAGAGGGGTGACAAAAAAGAATGGGAGCGAAAGAGAGAGAGGTGTGACAAAGAAGAATGGGAGAGAAAGAGAGAGAGAGGGGTGACAAAGAAGAGTGGGAGAGAAAGAGAGAGAGAGAAGGGTCACAAAGAAGAGTGGGAGAGAGAGAGAGAGGGGTGACAAAGAAGAGTGGGAGAGAAAGAGAGAGAGAGAGGGGTGACAAAGAAGAGTGGGAGAGAAAGAGAGAGAGAGAGGGGTGACAAAGAAGAGTGGGAGAGAAAGAGAGAGAGAGAGAGAGAGCGAGAGGGGTGACAAAGAGTGGGAGAGAAAGAGAGAGAGACAGATAGAAGGGTGACAAAGAAGAGAGAGAGAGAAAGAGAGAGAGAGAGAGACAGTGCCATCAGAAAGTATTCACATCCCTTGACTTATTCCACATTTTTGTTACAGACAAAAAAAAGAGATGTCATCAATACATCCAGTCATTACCTAGATACTGGCCTTGTTGTATTATTATTATTAGGAATGACAAGCCAGACAAAATTAAACAGGCCTATTTATATAATGAATATGAACTCTGAGGGGGTTCATATTCATTAAACCTCTCACTAAAGGCTTCAGTCATACAAAAGTTATACTTAAATCCAAACTGGTTCTCCAGCAGATTAGTAAGAATGGCTCACCTCATGTTCAAGAATGGCCTTTTTCCCTTTATTCAGATTACAATCTCTCACTTTTGGTTATTTGAAAATCTAATCATCTCCAAAATATCCCTATTTTTAAAGCTAGCCATAGAAAGCTGGTTGAAATGTTTGTTTAATCAACCAGAAAAGACAGAACAAGTATTACGGTTAAACTGAAATATAAATATAAAAAAAGAAGAACATTTTTGATGATAATTCTCGCTATAATCTTTGTTAATGACATCAAAAATGGGACTGGGGGAGTCATGTCACACATGCAGCTAACAAAAATATATGGAAATGTCTGCTCTACCCAAAATGACAACGTAATGATTGCATCATTACCGAAAAAAATGGATGAGGCAAGTGGAAGAAGGAATTGGTTCATATGGAGTAGACTAAAAATACGTGTATAGGGCTCTACAGTGTAAAAATACGTGTATAGGGCTCTACAGTGTAAAAGTACGTGTATAGGGCTCTACAGTGTAAAAATACGTGTATAGGGCTCTACAGTGTAAAAGTACGTGTATAGGGCTCTACAGTGTAAAAATACGTGTATAGGGCTCTACAGTGTAAAAATACGTGTATAGGGCTCTACAGTGTAAAAATATGTGTATAGGGCTCTACAGTGTAAAAGTACGTGTATAGGGCTCTACAGTGTAAAAGTACGTGTATAGGGCTCTACAGTGTAAAAATACGTGTATAGGGCTCTACAGTGTAAAAATACGTGTATAGGGCTCTACAGTGCGACCATTTTACTCACTTGAAAAAATGTTTTTTAACAAAACATGGAGCTGACAGAGATGGTCGCCTCGCTTCAGCTCCTTAAAAAACTATGCAGTTATTTGTTTTATTTCTTACATTGTTAGCCCAGAAAATCTCAAGAGCAATCGCCAACTACCTGCCCTCCAGGACACCTACACCACCCGATGTCACAGGAAGGACAAAAAGATCATCAAGGACAACAACCACCCGAGCCACTGCCTGTTCACCCCGCTATAATCCAGAAGGCGAGGTCAGTAGAGGTGCATCAAAGCTGGGACCGAAAAACAGCCATCACTAACATAGAGAGGCTGCTGCCAACATACAGACTCAAATCCCTGGCAACTTAAATAAATGGATTTACTAAATGTATCGCTAGTCACTTTAAATAACGCCACTTTAATAATATTTACATACCCTACATTACTCATCTCATATGTATATACTGTACTCTATACCATCTACTGCATCTTGCCTATGCCGCACGGCCATCACTCATCCATGTATGTACACATTCTTATTCATCCTTTTACATTTGTGTGTATAAGGTAGTTGTTGTGAAATTGTTAGATTACTTGTTAGATATTACTGCATGGTCGGAACTAGAAGCACAAGCATTTCGCTACACTTGCAATAACATCTGCTTACCATGTACAAAATGTGATTTTAAATATTTTGCTGCGCGACTTATAATTTAGGAGCACCAGCGCGCCTAGAAAAAGGTAAGGATTCCAGCTTTAATATCTGCCATATTTTTATGCTCCTACATTTCTTTGTGTGTGCCCCCCAAAAATACCCTTGCTGTACCAGCATCTCCAGCTCTACTGGCACTGATCCTGTCAACATGGGCTGAGGTAAATGCTTTTTGTGGGAGAAGGAAGGAGACTTCTCTTGCTTATTCAAGGAGCTCTGGTGAAATACTAAACGGATCTGTGTGTAAAGCTCTGGAACAGACACAAATGTACATTCATACACAGACAAGATGTGGAATGTGAAATAGACAAATAAACTGTGTGTAGGCGTGTGTGAGCGTACTAGTGTGTGTGTATTTAGTACGTATTCAGTTAACAAGGAAACAACAAGTCACAAGATTGTGGACAATGGAAAAGCTACCTAAAAACACATCACTGCCACAGAAACAAACCACAAGAGGAGTCCTCCAATCAGCAAAGAGCCTGACAAAAGAGAAGCCAATCAGAAGCAGTCTTTCCCTGGGGAAACAGCTCTGTGTGTAGGGGTAGGGGACATCCACCTGCGTTGTTTCCTAACATGCGGAGCCATGTAGAGGGGCAGTGTGCGTGTGTGTGTGTGCCTGTCAGGGTGTGTCTGTGTCTCCCTGAATGTCTTCACTTTGGTGTGTGTGTTAACGTTACTGTATACCAGCACGTGTGTGGTTGTGCGCCTGTCAGAGTGCGTCTGCGTCTGAGTGTGACCCCGTGTGTGTGCTCCTGTCACAGTGTGTATGTCTCTGTATGTGTCCCTCCCTGTGTGTCTCTCAGTGGGAGGCCTTCTGCTAGGCTGTCAGATTGAGAGGTCAGCCGTCAGGGAGGGGTCAGCCCGTCAGGGAGGGATCAGCCCGTCATATGGTCAGATGCACGGTAGCGGGTTGCTATTAGCGGAGTGGAATGTAACGAGGTAAAACCGCTGTACAGGAGCGAGAGAGCTCAGCGTGAGATAGACAGCAGGGTAATTTCCCACAAACCACTGCTTTCCCACCCATCCAGAAATGCAACCAAGATTTTTATGAAGTTAGAATAGTCACATTTACTCGCATGGAGATCCCCTCTAGCTTGATGCATTTCTATGCTCAAAACGCACAAGTAGAAAGTGTTGTTATTGACTTGGCCAACAGTTCAACAGTGGTTTAATGTCTATCATATTATAAAGTAACACAGCCATTCAAAAATAAAACTTACAATGTGAAACCATTGATAAAACACTCATGTCTTTCAGTGCAGTTACAATACAGTATCTCCTTTCCCATTCAGTGAATCACAGACTCTTGTTTTAAAACCCACTTCACGTATAAAGAGAGCGAGAAAATGTAATGTGAATTAGGCAGAAGGGTGTAATCTCCTGTGTGAGATTAAATGGGCGATAGGCGAGACGAGGGCAGGCCAGGGTGCTGACAACAAGATAAACGTGCGACTCTCCCTGGCCCCTCCGCACCACTTCACTGCCAGCCCATCAATCCTCTCCTTTATGAAACACAGAGTAAAGGGAGTTGACGTGTTTTTTGGGCCCTGGTTAAACCGCTAAGCTAGAAGAGGCTTCAAAACAGAGGATGACTTATTCCTCCAGCCAAAGCTCCATTTGTAGACTTCAATTTCAGTCAGCCGCGTTGCGGTTCTAATGGGGTATAGGCCTATCTGCAAAAACATGTTACACCAGCGCAGCCATCATACTAGATCACACGGCGGGTCAGTGTGTGTGCACGTGTCCTGGTACAGAGAGCTAAAATGCTGTAGCAGTGTTTTGCCTGGTGTTTAATATGCAGCATATTAAGGAAGAGGGGCCATTACACAGGTGCACCTTGTACAGGGGACAATAAAAGGTCACTAAAATGTGCAGTTTTGTAACAAAGCATAATTGGCATGCTGACTGCAGGAATGTCTACCAGAGCTGTTGCCAGAGAATTGAATCTTAATTTCTCTACAATAAGCAGCCTCCAACATGGTTTTACAGAATTTGGCAGTACGTCCAACCGGCCTCACAACTTCAGACCACGTGTAACCACACCAGCCCATGACCTCAACACCCGGCTTCTTCACCTGCAGGATTGTCTCAGACCAGCCACCTGGACAGCTGATGAAACTGTGGGTTTGCACAAGCAAATCATTTCTGCACAAACTGTCAGAAACCATCAGCGTGTGTGGGCAAGCGGTTTGCTGATGTCAATGTTTTGAACAGAGTGCCCTATGGTGGCGGTTGGATAATGGACAAGCATAAACTACGGACAAGGAACACAGTTGCAAATTATTGAACGCAATTTGAAAGCACAGAGATACCGTGCAATTCTTCTGCCGTCATTACAGCATGTTTCGATATGATAAAGGCCATAAAGTCCTGATTGGTGGTGCTGCAGAGATGTTTGTACTTCTGGAAGGTTCTCCCATCTCCACAGAGGAACTCTAGAGCTCTGTCAGTGACCATCTTGCTCAGGAGGAGTCTTGGTGGTTCCAAACTTCTTTCATTTAATGATGGAGGCCACTGTGTTCTTGGGGACCTTCAATGCTGCAGACATTTTTTGGTACCCTTCCCCAAATCTGTGCCTCGACACAATCCTGTCTCAGAGCGCTACGGACAATTCCTTCAGCCTCATGGCTTGTTTTTTGCTCTGACATGCACTGTCAACTGTGGGACCTTATATAGACAGGCCTTTCCAAATCATGTCCAATTAATTGAATTTACCACAGGTGGACTCCAATCAAGTTGTAGAAACATCTCAAGGATGACAAATGGAAACAGGATGCACCAGAGCTCAATTTCGACTCTCATAGCAAAGGGTCTGAATACTTATGTAAATAAGGTATTTTGTTTTTTATTTTTAACACATGCTAACATAAAAAATAAAATAAAAATGTTGCTTTGTAATTATGGGGTATTGTGTGTAGATTGCTGAGGAAAACATGTATTTAATACATTCTAGAATAAGGCTGTAATGTAACAAAATGTGGAAAAAGTCAAGGGGTCTGAATACTTTCTGAAGGCACTGTACGCAGCATATTAAGGAAGAGGGGTTAGGCTTGTCTGGTGTTCATTTCGCAGAAAATTAAGGAAGAGGGGCTCGTGAGTTTCGCAATTCAGCCTGGAAATTCAAGGTATTTTCACTAGGCATCAATTCAGAAAGGGGAGTGAGGGAGGGAAAGAGTGAAAAGGAAAGGGAGATCGAGAAGAAGAGAGAGAAACAGAACGAGTAATAGCGAAAAAGAGAATCCTAAAAGTAGGAAAGAAAAGGAGAGTGAAAGAGCAGGAGAGAGAGAGAGAGAGAGAGAGAGAGAAATATCAAAAAAAGGGTAAGAGATTGAGAGAGGGAAAGACCTCAAACTTAACCCAGGCGAGTGGTTTCCAAGAGGCCTCTCTAAATCTTGTTTTACAAAAACTCTGATGGTGAAGATGCTTTTTTCGATACTCTCACCCCAATAATCTTTACACAATGCTGCAGCAGAACTTAACAAAAACTATGCAGTTATTATTTTCCACCTAGTCCTCAAAAGTTGACTTTATCCACCCTGTGCGTGACATGGGTGGATAAGTCTGTAAAGACAAACTTTTCAGCAACCTTTTCAGTACACATTTATTCACACAGAGGCTCTCTAAAAAGAGATACTTAAAAAGAGCTCTCTGGGGGTAAAGAGACTGTTTTTGGTGTTCTGTATTTCCGTTTAGTGTGTGTGTAAAGTGCCTAACTCAGGTGTCCGACAGCCCTGGTGCGGACCAGTGAGAGGATGATGTAGCCACCATCGTCACCTGGAGACAAATGCACACATTATTTAACACACACACACACACACACACACACACACACACACACACACACACACACACACACACACACACACACACACACACACACACACACACACACACACACACACACACACACACACACACACACACACACACACACACACACACACACAGATTTAGTTAAAACGTTCACGAGTGAGACTGAGCTGAGATTCTTGGGCTTCCTCGAAATTCAGAAGGCAGTGGATCTCTTTAGGGAGGGGGCTTTGGTGTTGTTCCTGCCGTTATCCTGGTGGGCCACATGGAGAAGTGTAATACGGCTTAGCCCAGGGTATTTACTTAGAGTACCCAGGCTACTTACCAGGTCCTCACTGACACAGGGCCACACACAAAAAGACTATATTTAGGGCTTTTTTTGGAGAGATGGAGGAGAGTGGAGAGAAATGGATTGGGCTTTCAGAAGCAGAGGAATCGTGTGTCAGGCAAGTTGATTTATTTCCTGGTAATCCTGCCCTTATAAGAAGCACATTTCAAAGACTTCATTTTCCTTGCAGTGAAGAAAATAGCTGATTTTGGGATGCTTTATTGTTGACCTTATGCAATAGGTTGAGCTGTCTACTAAAGTGACAACTTCAGTTGAAATACCAGTATCCATCCTCATCCTATGCTTTGTAAATGTACATTTTTTATTTGGGGCTATGGCAGTCAATTTAAAAACATTCTAACAGTATTTCTGATTTTCTTAACTCACCATCACATACTTTTAATGTGGGACTATGACAGTCAATTGCAAATTAGTCTGACATTTGCCACGTTCAAAACAACTGGGAACTCGGAAATCTCCGACATCTGACTACAGACAACTGAGAACTCTGCAAAAAAAATGAGCTCTGACTAGGACAAAATTGTTTTGAAAGGTCATACAACTCGGAATTCCAACTCGGGAACTCGGGTCTCTTTCTAGAGCTCCGACTTTCCGACCTGAAGATCACTGACGTTATGATTTGACCTAGTATTTTTGAGTTTCCAGAAGTCTTGAACGCACCAATAATACATCTTATCTCACCACCACTAATGAGATGCTCGATGCATGTCATGTCGGAGTTTCTCAAAGTCAGGGGACGTGGTCGACAGTGCACACCTCATCTCTGCTTTGGTTTTAATGCAGACAAAAGCACTGAATCGAGCTACACACATATGAGCTGGCAAAGGGTACCATGAGTTTAATGGCGCTTCCAAGACTGGGAACTTGGAAAAACATGTGGTCAATTCATGACATCAGTGATCTTCAGGTCGGAAAGTTGGAGCTCTAGAAAGAGGACCGAGTTCCCGAGATGATATTCCGAGTTCGATGACCTATCAAAAAAATTCT
Source organism: Oncorhynchus clarkii lewisi (assembly GCF_045791955.1). NCBI lineage: Eukaryota > Metazoa > Chordata > Actinopteri > Salmoniformes > Salmonidae > Oncorhynchus > Oncorhynchus clarkii. The sequence continues at coordinate 25,136,209 of NC_092171.1, forward strand.
CCCAGTCAGAGCTTGTTTTTTTCCCCAGTTGCCAGTTGTCTTGAACGCACTAAAGTCGGAAGTCTGAGATTTGAATGAGTGCCCAGTTCCCAGTTGTTTTGAACGCAGCATTAAATCTCAGAGGGAGATGGCAGGGTGTTCCCTATGAGTCATGAACCAAAACTCATCTGTAGTAACCCGTGAATGCGTTGGCTGCAGCATTCGATCACGTCAGCTAGATCAGCTGTTCAGTTTCACTTTCCGGCATGTCAACTGAGCCAGGATCACAGTCAAACGGATTGGGAAGTAGGTCCCAAAGTGCTCTTCCAAGCATTGGAGGTGAGCAATCGTCACTCGTGTGGGACACTTACTGGTGCTGTCTTCTGTTAGAAACACGCACAGCTGAGGGAAGGGGGTATGTTTCACTTTTAAAATACTTTCTCCATCTGAATCCACTGATTCGGTCACTCATCTGTAGAATGATTTTGTACTTCCCCTGCATGCTTGCGTCCAGTTAATTCAATTTCCCAAATGTGTCTGTTACATTGTCAAGGTGGCATTTTTTATTATTACATCCATTATGAATGAAAACAGTTCCTCTCTCAATGCAAAAAAACTATCCAACACTCTCTCTCCATAACCACCAGGCCTCTGGGTGAAACAGAACATTGTCAGGGTCTAATCCCATATCTCCATATTGTTTTGCAAACTGGCATGCACGCAGTGCAACAATCGAAGTTACCTGCCACAGTATATATATATTTTGTTTGACATTTTTTTACATTTATTTAACCTTTATTTAACTAGGCAAGTCAGCAAGTCAACAAATTCTTATTTACAATGACAGCCTACCCCGGCCAAACCCGGGCGACGATGGGCCAATTATTCGGCCGCCCTATGGGACTCCCAATCACGGCCGGTTGTGATACAGCCTGGAATTGAACCAGGGTCTGTAGTGACGCCTCTAGCACTGAGATGCAGTGCCTTAGGGCTCCCGAGTGGCGCAGTGGTCTATCTCCAAGTTCTGTGCTTAGCTCTTTTGCCGGCAGTTCCTCTCGGTGCATCATATCATGACTCCATATGGGGATACACATTCATCATTTTCATTTAGATTTTTAAGGTTAACCACAATACAATGATTGAGATACAAAATACATTACTTTAATATATATATTTTTAAAGTCTCCCGCGACCCCATTTTCATATCAGGCGACCCCACATGGGGTTGCAACCCCAAGTTTGGGAACAGCTGGTCTAGGAGATGGAGCATGCCAGATATGTATCCCAGTACTAAGAGACTGGCTCTCCTGAGTGGATGAATAGGCCAGAGGGAAGAGAAGCACCATAGAGACAGCTTTAAATAAATCATCCTATCTAGCCTAGTCCCCTTGGTCTAATGCACTATTCATTGACTTGAGTCCCACAAGCCAAACCCCCTCCAAGTCGCCTTATGGGCTAAGGGAAGGCAGGGGAGGGAGGTAGAGAGGGTTGGAAAAACCAGGAAGCGGACCAATATTTATTTAGGTCACCAGAAGCATCAGAAGCAACAATATGTTGCTTTTACAACAACGTGAGATGTCCAGAGCTGTCTATTCAGACACTATGGCCAGTCGCTCTCAGGACCTCCCTCCCCCGTAGTGGCCTACTACTACCCCACAACAGCCAACACCCATCCCTGACATGGACATACGCAGGCACACACACCTCAAATGCACCCACCCAATGGCATAGCCTAGTGGAAACTGAAGGGGCAAATATGCTGTGCAATTTCAGCCAAAATGTTTCACCTTATTTTCCAGAGCAAAACACGGCAGAAGCCTTTTATTTTTAGAGAATGAGAGAGAGAGGGCTCTATAGAGCCCTGGGGCTTAGCATTTTGCATTGTGTTAAGTTATTTATGTGAAATCTTCCAGGGAGGGAGTTGCAGAGGTCAGGACTTCATGGCAGGCACACATCTATGGGCAGTGGGATCTGCTGTAGTGTGTACGCACAAGCCCGGTCGCCCACTCACACACATGCTCATCTTTTTCCTTGTTATATCACTGTCATACTGGATCTCAGCGATGGTCACCTGATTGAAATATGCATTGCTGTATCTCTGCTCTCTCCCTCTTACTTATGAGTCTGTAGGTAGCTCCTGAAGACAGCATGCCTTTGTTAGATTCTGGGTTCAACTTGGAACATTGTTGTACTCAGAAGTATAGTATATAAGGAGTGAAAGAGACTTGTTTTTACATCAGAAGTTAATGGTTATCTGTAGGAGGCAGATGGGTCTGGAATGTGTTAGGGGAGACGGGTGGAGATCTTTGTTGAGTTTTTACTCTGAGAATTAGAACCTAACACCTTACTGTCTGATCTTTCACTGTGTTGAGTGGGTTCCCAGGGCTATGCTGGGGTCGTGAGAGGTCGGCGACCCAGTGGATGGTGGCAGTGGTAGGGAATGCAAATATTTTGTGGGGGACACTATCTTCCAGACTATGAGTAAGCCATTGAGTCAATCTATAAAAGTGTCCCGGTGTGTCGCAGGCTTCCTTTTGATTTCCTGTTGTATTGACTGTGTCCTACCACTGCTCTCAGGAAATGGGAAAGAAAGAGAGATTGATTTCCATCCCCTCTGTCCCTGTACCCCCCCCCCCCCCCCCCTTCATAATTCTCTCTCTCGCTTCATTCCTCCGTGACACCACTGCGTTGCAGTGTATACCAACTTGGTGAAGACTGATTAACCTTATTGCTTTGGCTACGGATTCTATCAATGTCAATCTAATTTAGCCCTGACCTGCTTGTGTATGTGTGTGCACGCATGCGTGTCATCGCTCTAAATTCAGTTTGCATGAATGTGATTGTGTGCATTAATCAAATGACCCCTTAACTCAGTTAAAGTAGTAGGTTAAATGCAGTAAATGACTTCTGTGTTTATAAAAACATTGATTGGTCTACATTCTAAAGATAGACCACCAACAGCACTTATAATTTGCACATTAACTACAAAAACACCTTCTTAAAAATGCATAGTAAGCCAAAAATGTGAGATTGGTTAAACTTGATCCCTGTGCATAGGTCTGTGAACCGTTCCTAAGATTCACTGTACTGTGACCCACAGTGGAATATGTAAAGCAATTCAAATCCAGAGACTGGAGGTGTTTAGCACGGCACTGCTGGTTTTCATCCTTCCTTCCCCTCTAACAAGGGACGGCTTCAGACCTGGTTGGTACTTGGGACACAATAAAACTAATTTTATTGGTCGCGTACACATATTTTGCAAACGTTATGGCGGGTGTAGGGAAATTCTTATGTTCCTAGCTCCAACAGTGCAGTAAGACACGCAAATCCCCAAAAAGTAAAGGAATTAAGAAATATACCTGGCCAATCAATGACAGTTATACACTAAGTAGTCAGTTTATTTGCTCCTACAGACAGTGAGTCACGTGGCCTGCTACATAAAGCAGACAGGCATCGAGGCATTCAGTTACAGTTTGATTGAACGTTAGAATGGGAAAACAAATGACCTAAGCGACTGAGCGTGGTTTGATCGTCGGTGCCAGGTGCACCGGTTCCAGTATCTCAGAAACGGCAGTCTCCTGGGGTTCACGCACAACAGTGTCTAGGGGTTTACAGAGAATGGTCTACAAACAAAAACATCCAGTCAGCGGCAGTCGTTTGGATGAAAACAGCTTGTTGATAAGAGGTTGAAGGAAAATGGCAAGAATTGTGCAAGCTAACAGGCAGGCCACAAACAGGAAAATAACGGCGCAGTACAACAGCGTTGTGCAGAACAGCATCTCGGAATGCACAACTCTTCGGTCCTGGTCATGGATGGGCTATTGCAGCAGACGACCTCACTGGGTTCTACTCCTATCAGTTAAAAACAAGAAGAAGTGGCTCCAGTGGGCACGCGAACACCAACACTGGACAATTGAGGAGAGGAAAAACATCACCTGGATTTGGCCTAAGCACTAAGCAGCATTAGTCCATGGCCCCATCCTGCTTGGTGTCAACTGTACAGGCTAGTGGCGGTGGTGTAATGGTGTGGGGAATGTTTTCCTGGCCCACGTTAGGTCCCTTGATACCAATTGAGCAATGTTTGAATGCCACACCTTGTAGAATCCATGCCCTGATACTAGATGGATGTACCTAATAAACTGGCCCCTGAGTGTATATCAATTATCTATCAGGGAGAAAGGAAAAGCAGAAAAGGGAATGCAGGACCCGGAGGTGTGGATGTGACTGACTTGCCCTGGTGTACTGGGTTTATTTAGTCTAGTTGGTACGAAGTAGGGAAAGGGAATACCTAGTCAGTTGCACAACTGAATGCATTCAACCGAAATGTGTCTTCCGCATTTAACCCAACCCCTCAATCCGAGAGGTGCGGAGGGCTGTTGTTGTTGGGGGTTAACTGCCTTGCTCAAGAGCAGAACGGCAGACTTTTCCACCTTGCCGGCTTGGGGATTAGAATCAGCGTCCTTTAGGTTACTGGCGCAACGGTCACGCCCTGACCTTAGAGACACGTTTTGTTTCTCTATTTGGTTAGGTCAGGGTGTGATGTGAGGTGGGCATTCTATTTTTTGTTTTCCAGGTTTCTTAATTTCTATGTTTTGGCCGGGTATGGTTCTCAATCAGGCCCACGTTAGGTCAGGGTGTGATGTGGGGTGGGCATTCTATTTTTTGTGGGGTGGGCATTCTATTTTTTGTTTTCTAGGTTTCTTTATTTCTTTATTTTGGCCGGGTATGGTTCTCAATCAGGGACAGCTGTCTATTGTTGTCTCTGATTGGGAATCATACTTAGGTAGCCCTTTTTCCCTCCTTTCAGTGTGGGTAGTTAACTTTGTTTGTGGCATTTAGCCCTGTAAGCTTCACGGTTGTTTCTTTCATTTGTTGTTTTGTTGACAACATTTTAAAATAAAATAAAATGTACGCTCATAACACTGCACTTTGGTCTACTTCCAAAGACACCCGTGACAGCAACGCTCTTCACCGATAGGCTACCTGCCACCCTATGTAGCTTAAGTACTGTGTGTCTAATTAGACAATGGACTGAACTGGAGGGCTGCTGGTGACATTTGGTGTGTTTTAGCCATTATGACATGTCAACACTCTCACTCTGGCTAAAACGCAGACCTGCCGGCTTGACCTTTCCAGCGGCTCAGCAGTTTCCCCATAGACAGTCATTATTTCATTTCTCCTTCCTCTATTATTCTCTCTCTCCCCTCCCTGTAGTTTGTCACCCCAGAGAGGTCAGCTCTCCATCTGAGAGGCACACCTAATGAGAGAGAGAGAAGGAGAGAATGAACAAATAAGGAAAAGCTGGAAGGGATGAGCTCCCAGTAATAGTGCTAAAGACAGAGATAGCACCAGAGAGTCACAGAGCTAGCCTACACTGATAGAGATGCAGAGAGAAGAGAGAATTCTCTGGACACCGTGGGCCAGTGAACTGGGCTCACCTAGGGTCATGATAGGGACTGTACCAAATGTTTGATGTATTATAATAATTGATTATGCTTATGTTGACCCTGCCCTCCTAACATTTACATGGTCCTAGACTACAGATTAACAATATATATTCATTATAGAGGTTTAGTATTGTTCCACAGTTGTTTTCTGGTCTCTTTGCTCTTATAAAAGAGACCCCACTGAGAAATATGTGACTGCGAAGACAGAACTCTGCAGGTGAGTGTAAGAGATAAGAGATTAGTCAGACATTCCACTATAAATCAACTTGGACATTTACTGCTAAGGTTTTAGATAGCTATATAAACAAGAGTTTTAGTGTAGAGTAGGCATGGTTTTGGTCTCATGAGTAAAAGATAATGGCGTAGGCAGTGACATCACCAGGGCTGAACGTCGGTTTAATAAATAACCTCAGACTTTTTCTTTGATGCAGAACTTACTCGGAAACACGCGTTATGTTCCTGTTGTTCTGTTTGCAATTGCATGAATACAGTTTTTTGAATGATTTGATTAAAGATAATATCATAATGCTAATTTTTGTTGTGTGTGTAATTGTTTTCATGTCAAGCGATGTTCTTTAGCGCTTTACTTTATGGTTCCGTGTTTTTGAGCGCGTTTGTTTTGTTGTGCTCCCGGTTTGGAACTATAATAAAGTGCGCTTTATTTATCATACTCTGCTCTCTGTAACGGTTTTCGTTGGTGGAAGAAGGAGAGGACCAAGGTGCAGTGTGGTAAGTGTTCATGTTGTAAATTTAATCAAAACTGAACACGAAACAAAATAACAACAAGGAATAACGAGAACGAAACAGTTCTGTCAGGTGAGAAAACAGAAAACAACTACCCACAACTCAAGGGCGAAACCAGGCTGCCTAAGTATGGTTCTCAATCAGAGACAACGATTGACAGCTGCCTCTGATTGGGAACCATACCAGGCCATACACAAAGAAATACAAACATAGAACAAAACATAGAATTCCCACCCCAACTCACGCCCTGACCAACCTAAAATAGAGACATAAAAAAAAGGAACGAAGGTCAGGACGTGACACTCTCCTGCACCTGACTTCGCCTTTATACACACCTTGACACAACCCTTATCATGACCCCTAGTTGAACCCGACACTGGAAGGCTTATATGCTGAGCACAGCCAACAAGTGCTCAGCATATGTGGAAACTCCTTCAAGACGGTTGGAAAAGCATTCCAGGTGAAGCTGGTTGAGTGCCAAGAGTGTGCAAATATGTCATCGAGGCAAAGGGTGGCTACTTTGAAGAATCTCAAATATAAAATATTTTGTTTAATAAATAATAAATTGTTTAACACATTTTTGGTTACTACATGATTCCATATGTGTTATGTCATAGTTTTGATGCCTTCACTATTATTCTACAGAAAATAGCAAAAATAAAGAAAAACCCTTGAATGAGTAGGTGTGTCCAAACTTTTGACTGGTACTGTATATCGTGAATCGCCCATCACGTTGAAAAAAATGGAAATATGATTTTTAGGCCATATCGCCCAGCCCAAACCAAGAGGTACAGACACTGAACTGATGGGCTGGTGGCCATTTTACAGCTTAGAGGAAAGATTTAACTGCATAGAAGCCACAGAGAGAGTGAGAAAGAGCGAGACAGAGCCAGAGAGAGAGAGAGACAGAGCCAGAGAGAGACAGAGAGAGCAAGAGAGCCAGAGAGAGCTAGAGAGAGCGAGACAGAGCAAGAGAGAGCGAGACAGAGCAAGAGAGAGCGAGACAGAGCCAGAGAGAGCGAGAAAGAGCCAGAGAGAGCGAGAAAGAGCCAGAGAGACAGAGCCAGAGAGAGCCAGAGAGACAGAGAGAGCAAGAGAGCAAGAGAGAGCGAGACAGAGCAAGAGAGAGTGAGACAGAGCCAGAGAGCCAGAGAGTGCGAGAAAGAGCCAGAGAGAGCGAGACAGAAAAGGGCAACTGTGGAACATAAACACCTTTGTAAATACAATCCAAATGTATCTGTTTATTTATCTTCCCTTGCCATTCACACAATACCTAGTTGCACAATGTTACACTACTGTAAATAGATAATAATATAACATTTGAGATGTCTATATATTTCTGATGCTTATTTTTTACATTTCTGATTGCTTATTTCACTTTTGTTTGTTTTTCACTTGCTTTGGCAAAGTAAACATACGTTTCCCATGCCAATAAAGCGCCTTTGAATTTTAGAGAGAGAGGAGAGTGAGAGAAAGAGAGAGTGAGACAGGGCGAGAGCGTGCTGTGATGCTCACAGCGGATAGTTAAGGACTACAGGTTGCAGAGGGACTTGGTGATAAAAGCTAACAGAGTGTGAAGTGCATGTGGAGGGTGTTAAAGTCAAGTACAGCTGAAGAGTAAACATAACAGCAAATAGGTGTTTTGTTTTTGGGAGCTGAGAAGCCACCTGACCCTGACAGGTTGTGAAAATTTGGAGGTGCGAGTGTGTGTGTACCTTCAAACTTTGTTGAAGAGACAGAGAAGTAGATGTTTTTTCAATACCGTCAAAACTATTTGAATATTTGTGCCTACTTTTTAAGTAAGTACCTGCAGTCAACTTGTGAAATATGTTAGGAGATAGAGGACTGCGTTCTTCATTTCACTGGACAAATATTTTTTCATTATGAAGTTTACCGGTTGTCCCCAGTCACATGGTGTTTGTTTACAAGCACACAAGACCAGAACCTTGTAAGTCACTCAATGTTGTGCAGCACGAGCCAGGTGATCGAGTTAAATGTTTGTGAGCTAGATAGCTTAGAACTATTATATAACTGTCTAAATGTGCTAAATCCTGGAGTTGTGCATTTGGATGGCTAAGCTATCTAGCTGAGTGGTTACCTTCTTCCAAAATCAAGCTTCACTTGGTAACAGCATAGAATCCCCTCCTGGATCAAGAGCCTTGCTGTCTAATATTTGTTTTGTGCGTGCAGCAAACTGTGAATAGCATTTTTTAGTACTTGTACAGTGCAAAAAAAAAGTATTCAGAAGCCATTTTGTTACGTTACAGCCTTATTCTAACATTGATCAAATTTAAATAAAATCATCAATCTCCACACAATACCTGATAATGACAAAGCGAAAACATGTTTTCAATTTTTTTTCCAAATGTATTAACAAATAAAAAACAGAAACATCTTATTTACATAAGTATTCAGACCCTTCGCTATGAGACTCTAAATTGAGCTTGGGTGCATCCTGTTTCCATTGATCATCCTTGAGATGTTTCTACAACTTGATTGGAGTCCACCTGTGGTCAATTCATTTGATTCGACATGATTTGGAAAAGCACAACCTGAGGTCTCACAGTTGACAGTGCATGTCAGAGCAAAAACCAAGGTCGAAGGAATTGTCCATAGAGCTCTAAGACAGGATTGTGTCGAGGCACAAAAAAATATATATACAGTGGGGAGAACAAGTATTTGATACACTGCCGATTTTGCAGGTTTTCCTACTTACAAAGCATGTAGAGGTCTGTAACGTTTATCATAGGTAGACTTCAACTGTGAGAGACGGAATCTAAAACAAAATTCCAGAAAATCACATTGTATGATTTTTAAGTAATTAATTAGCATTTTATTGCATGACACAAGTATTTGATACATCAAAAAAGCAGAACTTAATATTTGGTCCAGAAACCTTTGTTTGCAATTACAGAGATCATCCATACAGACCTTCTCCAGATCCTTCAGGTGTCGGGGCTGTCGCTGGGCAATACGGACTTTCAGCTCCCTCCAAAGATTTGGGTTCAGGTCTGGAGACTGGCTAGGCCACTCCAGGACCTTGAGATGCTTCTTACGGAGCAACTCCTTAGTTGCCCTGGCTGTGTGTTTCGGGTTGTTGTCATGCTGGAAAACCCAGCCACGACCCATCTTCAATGCTCTTACTGAGGGAAGGAGGTTGTTGGCCAAGATCTCGCGATACATGGCCCCATCCATCCTCCCCTTAATACAGTGGAGTCGTCCTGTCCCCTTTGCAGAAAAGCATCCCCAAAGTATGATGTTTCCACCACCATGCTTCACAGTTGGGATAGTGTTCTTGGGGTTGTACTCATCCTTCTTAATACTCCAAACACGGCGAGTGGAGTTTAGACCAAAAAGCTCTATTTTTGTCTCATCAGACCGTATGACCTTCTCACATTCCTCCTCTGGATCATCCAGATGGTCATTGGCAAACTTCAGACGGGTCTGGACATGCGCTGGCTTGAGCAGGGGGACCTTGCATGCGCTGCAGGATTTTAATCCATGACGGCATAGTGTGTTACTAATGTTTTTCTTTGAGACTGTGGTCCCAGCTCTCTTCAGGTCATTGACCAGGTCCTGCCGTGTAGTTCTGGGCTGATCCCTCACCTTCCTCATGATCATTGATGCCCCACGAGGTGAGATCTTGCATGGAGCCCCAGACTGAGGGTGATTGACAATCATCTTGAATTTCATCCATTTTCTAATAATTGCACCAACAGTTGTTGCCTTCTCACCAAGCTGCTTGCCTATTGTCCTGTAGCCCATCCCAGCCTTGTGCAGGTCTAAAATTTTATCACTGATGTCCTTACACAGCTGTCTGATCTTGGCCCTTGTGGAGAGGTTGGAGTCTGTTTGATTGAGTGTGCGGTGTCTTTTATTCAGGTAATGAGTTCAAACAGGTGCAGTTAATACAGGTAATGAGTGGAGAACAGGAGGGCTTCTTAAAGAAAAACTAGCAGGTCTGTGAGAGCCGTAATTCTTACTGGTTGGTAGGTGATCAAATACTTATGCCATGCAATTAAATGCAAATTAATTACTTAAAAATCATACAATGTGATTTTCTGGATTTTTGTTTTAGATTCCGTCTCTCACAGTTGAAGTGTACCTATGATAAAAATGACAGACCTCTACATGCTTTGTAAGTAGGAAAACCTGCAAAATCGCCAGTGTATCAAATACTTGTTCTCCCCACTGTATACATCTGGGGAAGGGTATCAAAAAATGTCAAAAGCATTGAAGGTCCCCAAGAACACAGTGGTCTCCATCAATCTTAAAAGGACGAAGTTTGGAACCACCAAGACTCTTCCTAGACCTGGCCGTCCGGAAAACTGAGCAATCGGGGGAGAAGGGCCTTGGTCAGGGAAGTGACCAAGAACCTGGTGGTCACTCTGACAGATCTCCCAGAGTTCCTCTGTGGAGATGGGAGAACCTTCCAGAAAGACAAACATCTCTGCAGCACTCCACCAATCAGGCCTTTATGGTAGTGTATACCATGCACTGTCAACCTATACACAGGTACACAGGTCATGTCCAATCAAGTTAGAAAACATCTCAAGGATGATCAATGGAAACAGGATGCACTTCAGCCCTATTTCGAGTCTCATAGCAAAGGGTCTGATTACTTACGTAAATACGACATTTCAGATTTTTTTTTTGTAACATTTGCTAAAATTTTGAAAAAATCTGTTTTCGCATTCTCATTATGAAGTATTATGTGTAGATTGATGAGGTATGTGTCTATCATTTTTGGATAGCAAAGGGCAGTGTTTCTGCGTGTGTGCAGTTTATATAGTGGTGTATGTCCACTAGGGGTTCCCAGCACAGCGCTGGTTGATGACATCTCTGATGAGGTGTTTCTGTCTATTGTAGGTGGTGAGGATGCTGATCCTGTTGGCAGGGTAACCCAGCAGAAGCATGTACATGAACAGAGCCGTACTCTGCCTCACCCAGCTTCTACAGAGAGAGAGGGAGGAAGGGTTGAGAGAGAGGGAGGTGGGGGGGGGGTGAGAGAAAGAGAGGGCAGGTAAGACAACAAAAAGGTTTGCACACAGGGGAAATCAAACAAAATACTATTACTAAAACAGATACAAAAACGCATTTCCCAGTGTATTAGAATGTTTTCCCCTACTCGTTTGACAATAAGCGAGATGATTACAAAAGTCTTCATGTTTTTAATACACATTTCCACACTAATTCCAAGCTCTTTTAGTACCCAGAGGGCAGTGTAAACCAGTCTGTGTGAGTGTGTTTGTTTTAATACATGAAATCTTTGCCCGTGCCCCTGTGCTGGTTGGTGTGCCACGCAGAGAGTGCCCCAAGTCTGATGGGGGTGAGGTTAGGCTGGCTGGGGTTTATGTCCCGCCAGGCTGGTAGACGGCATGACGGGGTGTGAGGTTCAAGTTCATTGGCCTGCTGCTGAACCAGACTGGGACTGGGATATGCTTTACTTTCCCTCTCACTAAACTAAAACACAGGATCAGTTGGCAGGCCTCATGCACACAGATGTTCACTTACAGATACACAAAGAAATGCACGTAAAGTTGCACGCATGATAAAAAAAAAGACAGACACCATCTTACATACGACACACAAATACACACGGACAGGCACGCACACACGTGCACGCCAATGCATACACACACACACACAATGTGCAGTCAGCTGGCCTCGCAGTGCCTCGATTCTGTCTGCAGTGCAGTGAACAAAGGGGGTTTGGAGGATCATGACAAAAGTAGAACATCACGCTTCTCTTTCTCCTCCCAAATACAGACAGGTCACAGCTGTTCAACAGCAGCTGGCCAGCCTCTCTCTCCATCCCCCTCTCTCCGACTCTCGCTCCCTTTCTCTCTCGCTCACCCTCTTTTCCTTCATCTCTTTCTGCCTTCATCTCTTTCTCCATCCAAGTGTTTGATCCCTCCCCCACACTCATTAATACGTAGACATCTCTATAAAAACTCAAAAGGCAGTTATATATGTATTTTTTTGTATACATTTGCAGCCTCAAGCTGCAGTGGCCTTACTATCACTGATTCTCACCATCTATGTTCTAATTAGCGACCAGAAGCGTTTCAGTTAATCCGCTGTTTTCAGATTAAGAGCACTATTAAAGGGGACTGGATAGATTTGATAAAACACTTACCCGTCTCACTATTACCAAATTGTTATCGGTTTCAGTGACTTTTAACCAGGGCTGAAAGGCTATAATATACCACAAGCACACAGAGACGCACACACACACACAGAGACTGAGATACGCACGCATACACACACTGAAACGCACCCTGGAGGCAGTGCTTCCACAACGGAGAATGATCTGCCCTCCAAATGTCGCCAAAATGAAATTACAAATTTCCAACAGTATGCATTATTCATCCAGTTTCAATTAAGGCCGGGCACGGTGGAATAACAGAGTGGAATAACAGAGCAGTGTGGGGTGGAATAACTCACACAGCCTGGACCTTTGCTCGACAACCAGCCATGGAATCCCATCAAAACACTGCACCACGTCTGTTTCTGTTCCCCTGACCTGGCTCAAATGATATGGACCCTGTTAATATGACTACCGCCAGATATTCCTGACCATGTGATCTGACCAGGAAACACTCTGGGCCCCAAGTTGTAGCCCAGTCAAGTTTTTCCACACCGATCTCGACAAACCATTTCTGTATGGACCTCGCTTTGTGCACGGGGGCATTGCCATTCTGAAACAGGACAGGGCCTTCTCCAAACTGTTGCCACAAAGTTGGAAGCACAGAATCATATAGCACTCACTTACATTGTATACTGTAGTGTTAAGATTTCCCTTCACTGGAAACAGCCTCAGACCATTATTCCTCCTCAACAAAACTTTACAGTTGGCACTATGAATTGGGGCAGGTAGTGTACTCCAGGCATCCGCCAAACCCAGATTCGTCCTTCGGACTGCCAGATGGTGAAGCGTGATTCATCACTCCAGAGAATGTGTTTCCACTGACCCAGAGTCCAATGGCGGAGAGCTTTACACCACTCCAGCCGACGCTTTGCATTGTGCAAGGCTTGTGTGAGGCTGCTCGGCCAGGGAAACCCATTTCATGAAGCTCCTGCCGAACAGTTCTTGTGCTGATGTTGCTTCCAGAAGCAGTTTGGAACTCGTTAGTGACTGTTGCAACCAAGGACAGACAATTTTTACACGCTGTGTGCTTTAGCACCCGGTGGTCCTGTTCTGTGAGCTTGTGTGGCCTACCGCTTCCCGGCTGAGCCGTTGTTGCTCCTAGATGTTTTCACTTCACAATAACTGCACTTACAGTTGACCGTGGCAGCTCTAGCAGGGCAATAATTTGATGAACTGACTTGCCACAATGAAAGTCACTGAGATCTTCAGTAAGGCCATTCTACTGTCAATGTTTGTCTATGGAGATTGCATGGCTGTGTGCTCGATTTCATACACCTGTCAGCAATGGGTGCGGCTGAAATAGCCAAATCCACTAGGTTCAAGGGGTGTCCACATAAACTATATATAAAAGTATGTCACCAATACTGCTGCATTGGTCTATAGGCTATGAGTTCCATGCACTAACTTCTTTAGCTGCCAATGGATCACGGTGCATCAATGTGTCTATATGGCAGAGGTTGGTGATCTCACATTAGTTGACCTTTAAATTTGAGATTTTTATCATCTTAATTCACATTTTTATGATTAACCAGGTGACAATAATTTTGAGAATTAGAAAGTTATTATTGAAATGAAACTGTTCCACAAAAATTATCATATGAAAATCATAACTGGCTCGCAGAATGGTAGGATAAATTGTAAGCTTCCCCAAACTTGAAACCCAAACGCCGCCTTTGAAGTCTTTATAATATAATTGCCTCCACGTTTCCATGGTGGGATTTTGCCTATAGACTACTTTAAAGCAAGGTCAAATATGCATCACAATATGAAATACAACACTCAGGTTTCGAACAATTAAGTATGTTTTCAAAATGCATAGTGCCTTCAGCTTACATTGTAAAGTGGTGGGTGATGCGCTGATAGCCTGTTGCCTGCATCTGAATGGTGAATGGGAGGAGCGCCTTAAATTACCAGTTGAGAAATAAATATAGTAACTCTTCAAATCGTGCACCAAAACTTTTTTGGACATGCGATTGCCTTTAGAATTGTTTCACAATGAATGGGCTTATAAAAGCACATTTTACTACAGCAGAAACCAACTGAGGAGCTGCAGGAGAAATCCCACTTAAAATAGTATGCTGTGCATAGTTGTGTTGGATAAATAAGATACATGATGACTAAGGAAAATATGCACAGGCCAATTGAATTACATTACAATTGAAAATGAACCTATAGACAGATAAGCATGACTGTCAAATGTTATTTCCATCAATGAATAAAAACTTATTTTGCAATGGGATTTTTTGTCTTCACCGGTCGTTTTATTAAAAATGGGGGGGGATTGCAGACTAATGGAAACCCTGGTGTGTGTGTGATGTCTCCAGTATGCTTGTCTCTCTAATGTCTCTGCTTGACACAAATGTGATCTTATGTTCCCAAATGCAAGATAACTCAGTAACCATGGCAACAGCTGCAACAGCTGCCTCAGCCCATTGCCTCAGGTTGAGTGTAACGGCCCAGGACTGGCACGTGGCTGAGTAACTGAAAGAGATGTGAAGTAAAGAGGGAATACAATTGGGGAGGGAGTGAAAGAGCGTGCGGCTGTGGCACACTACCCCTAAAAGGAAAATGAGAGTTAAGACCTCAGTTGAGCTACTGTAGAATCAGGGCTGAGTGAAACATACTGAGAATGTAATGCACTGGTAAATACACACATGCTAACATAATCCATTGAATGTTAACCTTTTCAAATGACCAGTGATTTCAATCTTCCCCTGGGTCCCATCAGTGATCTCCTGAATATTATAAACCAGGTAGTTGGGGTCCTGAATGCTGATTGGCTCGAACAGCATTTCAGCCATGTGTACAGTATATCAGCCATTATACAATGGCTGGGTCTAATCCTGAATGCTGATTGGTTAAAAGTGCATTCCAGCTAATTTCTGTTCCACAAGTTACCACCAGCTAAATCTACGACGTTAAAATGCCTATTTAGTCTGTTCCATCAGCCTGTCTCATCAATGGGCTCCCGAGTGGCGCAGCGGTCTAAGGCACTGCATCTCAGTGCTAGAGGCGTCACTACAGATCCTGGTTTGATTCCAGGCTGAATCACAACCGGAGCCCCGAGTGTATGGCAATGGAACATTTAGAACGAAAGACTGGATTGCTTACATAGATATAGAACAAAAAGACTGAATGACTGGTTGCGTCTCCGGCAACCGAATCAATAGAATGAACGACCAGCTGGCTTGGTTAGCAATACTAGATTTGTTTCGGGACTATATCTTGTGGAAGGATGAAATAGTATGAATACATTCATCAAAATAACATTGATAAAAATATGTCAATCATTATTTGAGTATGTGGGTAACCCGTTGTATAAAAGTGATAATGCCCTCAAAGCTGGTGTTTGGAGGATATATTGGCAGAGTTTGCCGGCCCTCTACGAATATATCCTCCAAACACCGGCTTCTCGGGCACTATCACTTAAATATACCATGGGTATGACACAGAAATACCCGTTTACTGTTACATTTATGTTGGTAACCAGTTTATAATAACAATAAGGCACCTCTGTGTTTGTGGCCAAAGCACAACGCAACACTGAGTGCCTGGATACAGCCCTTAGGCCTTGGTATATTGGCTATATACCACAAACCCCTGAGGTGCCTTATTGCTTATTTATTATTATAAAAGGGTTACCAACGTAATTAGAAAAGTACAAATAAATGTTTAGTCATACCCGTGGTATACAGTCTGATATTTCATGTCTTTCAGCCAATCAGCAGTCAGGGCTCAAATCATCCAGTCTATAATGGTCAAAATACCACACCCCCTCGGGCTTTGTTGCGTAAATTAAGGGTGTCTACTTCACATCCCAACCATACAACGGGTATGATGTGACGCACGTCATTTTCCAACTATCCGAGATGTGGATAAATAAGAGAAAACATTTTCCTTTATGACTCATTTCAGAACAGTGAGCTTGAGGGGTTGGAGTATTAACGCACATGTACTTTAGCAAATGAGCCATGCCAAAGAGAAAGGGGGATAGATTGCTGCTGGCTAGGTCTCATGTTGCTAGTGCTCAATGGAGTGCCTTGAGCTGGAGTGTGTGCTTGTGGCACGGGGGAAAGATGGCCGTTTGTGTACTGCTGTGACAGGTATTCACCAAACACTGGCACTATCGCCTCTCCAGTGTCCAATTCACCCCTCTGATCAAGTGTGTGTGTGTGTGTGTGTGTGTGTGTGTAGAGGAGGGTATGTGGTGGCGGCCACTTTACCCCTCTGGTCTCGGGACAAGTGTGTGTAAGGGGCTGAGATTTGAGAGAGTTGTGGTCAGTTCCCTTGAGGAGTCTGAAAATGGCAACAGCCAAACGGAGACACCGAGACACACATGCTCCTCATTTAACATGTCCAGACAGAGATACCGGCTCCTCATTTAACATGTCCAGACCGAGAGATACCTGCTCCTCATTTAACATGTTCAGACCGAGACACATGCTCCTCATTTAACATGTCCAGACCGAGACATCCATGCTCCTCATTTAACATGTCCAGACCGAGACATCCATGCTCCTCATTTAACATGTCCAGACCGAGAGATACATGCTCCTCATTTAACATGTCCAGACCGAGAGATACATGCTCCTCATTTAACATGTCCAGACCGAGAGATACATGCTCCTCATTTAACATGTCCAGACCGAGAGATACATGCTCCTCATTTAACATGTCCAGACCGAGAGATACATGCTCCTCATTTAACATGTCCAGACCGAGAGATACATGCTCCTCATTTAACATGTCCAGACCGAGAGATACCTGCTCCTCATTTAACATGTCCAGACCGAGAGATACCTGCTCCTCATTTAACATGTCCAGACCGAGACACATGCTCCTCATTTAACATGTCCAGACCGAGAGATACCTGCTCCTCATTTAACATGTCCAGACCGAGATACATAATCCTCATTTAACATGTCCAGACCGAGCGATACCTGCTCCTCATTAACATGTCCAGACCGAGAGACATGGTCCTTATTTAACCAACAATGAGCAACTTCAGGACACTCCTGAGTGAGCCACTCTATAAGGAAAGACAATCTGGCTGCTAGTCCAGAGGACAAATCACTAGCCTGTCCTGAGTGGCTCCAGTGTTAGCGGTGCGCTAGGTAATGAATATATCAACTGGACTGGCCCTGGATCCATTATGGTTTAAATGAATGAACCATTGAACAATATCCTCTGCTACTCTGCGGAGTGAGTGTGTATGTGGAATGATTGTGTGTGTGTTCCTGTGTACTTGTGTGTGTGTGTTGCTGTGTATGTATGCGCGTGTTGCTGTGTACGTGTGCGTGTGTTGCTGTGTACGTGTGCTTGTGTTGCTGTGTACGTGTGCGTGTGTTGCTGTGTATAGTACCAGTAAAACGTTTGAACTCATCTACTCATTGGAGGGTTTTTCTTTACTTTTACTATTTTCTACATTGTAGAATAATAATGAAGACATCAAAACTATAAAATAACACATATGGAATCATATAGTGATAGGAGATATGGATATAATTTAATTTAATTGTATTATTATTATATGTAGTAGAAAGTGATGGGTTAGAAGAAGCCTACATAACCAACCCATGAAGTAAAATTGAACATCCATATATGGCCAGCTATGTAAACTTTAATATTGATTTATACTGCAAAAGATGTCGGTCAATTGGTAACATACATGCCCTTAAGGGCAAAGTAATCTAAAAGTAACTGAACGTAATCAGATTACTTTACTGAGTATGGATAATCCAAAAGTTACTGATTACAATTTTGGACAGGTAACTAGTAACTGTAACGAATCACATTTAGAAAGTAACCTACCCAACCCTGTTGGTACTGTGCGTGTGTTCCTGTTTATACGTGTGTGTTTATGTGTTATTAACCTGGTAGAAATAAGGCTTGGGCTCTGACTCTCCCACTCCATTGAAGTCCTCCATGTTGAGGAGCTGGAAGTTGAAGGTCAGGCCAGGGTTAGGGGCCTGGAACTGGGGCAGCAGCTGTACATGGGGCAGGTTCTCCAGCTGCTTATTGCGGCAGTTATATAGATTACACAGACTGGAGGAGAGATGGAGAACCATGCTAGCATTAGCATCAGAGAAAGATTCACCATTCATTCCTATGGTTAGGGAGAGCCAACATAGTATTAGCATTAAAGAGATTCACTATTCACCACTTTAGCTTAGCGTCCATGTTAGTTAGTATACATAGAGGGCACCAGAGGTAATATAAACTCAAGTGACTATCCACTCAACTGACTAGACAATTAGCCAGGGAGACATGACCATATTCATGTGTATCAACTGGTATTTAGCAACTATAATTTAGCAAGGGTTTTTTAATTGGCTAACAGACTAGTTATTTTCGTCTCGTCTTAAAAGACGTCATACACACTAACCAAATATTGTGTTGATATTTTTGCACTAATTTCTGATGATCAAAAACAGCATGATAAAGTATTTTCAAATTTCAAAATGATTTTGTACATGTTTGTTTGATTATAGATAATAAAAAATATCAAATCAAATGTTTTTATTTATAAATCCCTTTTTACATCAGCAAATGTCAAAGTGCTTAAAAAGAAACCCAGCTTAAAACCCCAAACAGCAAGCAATGCAATGCAATATGTACTGAGCCGACAGAGATGGCCGCCTCGCTTCGCGTTCCTAGGAAACTATGCAGTTTTTTGTTTTTTTACGTGTTATTTCTTACATTAGTACCCCAGGTCATCTTAGGTTTCATCACATACAGTCGAGAAGAACTACTGAATATAAGATCAGCGTCAACTCACCATCAGTACGACCAAGAATACGCTTTTCGCGACGCGGATCCTGTGCTCTGCCTTACAAACAGGACAACGGAGTGGATCCCATGCAGCGACCCAAAAAAACGACTCCGAAAAAGAGGGAAACGAGGCGGTCTTCTGGTCAGACTCCGGAGACGGGCACATCGTGCACCATTCCCTAGCATTCTTCTTGCCAATGTCCAGTCTCTTGACAACAAGGTTGATGAAATCCGAGCAAGGGTAGCATTCCAGAGGGACATCAGAGACTGTAACGTTCTTTGCTTCACGGAAACGTGGCTTACTGGAGAGACGCTATCCGAAGCGGTGCAGCCAACAGGTTTCTCCACGCATCGCGCAGACAGGAAAAAACATCTTTCTGGTAAAAAGAGGGGCGGGGGCGTATGCCTTATGACTAACGTGACATGGTGTGATGAAAGAAACATACAGGAACTCAAATCCTTCTGTTCACCTGATTTAGAATTCCTCACAATCAAATGTAGACCGCATTATCTACCAAGAGAATTCTCTTCGATTATAATCACAGCCGTATATATCCCCCCCCAAGCAGACACATCGTTGGCTCTGAATGAACTTTATTTGACTCTTTGCAAACTGGAAACCATTTATCCGGAGGCTGCATTCATTGTAGCTGGGGATTTTAACAAGGCTAATCTGAAAACAAGACTCCCCAAATTTTATCAGCATATCGATTGCGCAACCAGGGGTGGAAAGACCTTGGATCATTGTTACTCTAACTTCCGCGACGCATATAAGGCCCTGCCCCGCCCCCCTTTCGGAAAAGCTGACCACGACTCCATTTTGTTGATCCCTGCCTACAGACAGAAACTAAAACAAGAGGCTCCCACGCTGAGGTCTGTCCAACGCTGGTCCGACCAAGCTGACTCCACACTCCAAGACTGCTTCCATCACGTGGACTGGGACATGTTTCGTATTGCGTCAGACAACAACATTGACGAATACGCTGATTCGGTGTGCGAGTTCATTAGAACGTGCGTTGAAGATGTCGTTCCCATAGCAACGATTAAAACATTCCCTAACCAGAAACCGTGGATTGATGGCAGCATTCGTGTGAAACTGAAAGCGCGAACCACTGCTTTTAATCAGGGCAAGGTGTCTGGTAACATGACCGAATACAAACAGTGCAGCTATTCCCTCCGCAAGGCTATCAAACAAGCTAAGCGTCAGTACAGAGACAAAGTAGAATCTCAATTCAACGGCTCAGACACAAGAGGCATGTGGCAGGGTCTACAGTCAATCACGGACTACAGGAAGAAATCCAGCCCAGTCACGGACCAGGATGTCCTGCTCCCAGGCAGACTAAATAACTTTTTTGCCCGCTTTGAGGACAATACAGTGCCACTGACACGGCCTGCAATGAAAACTTGCGGTCTCTCCTTCACTGCAGCCGAGGTGAGTAAGACATTTAAACGTGTTAACCCTCGCAAGGCTGCAGGCCCAGACGGCATCCCCAGCCGCGCCCTCAGAGCATGCGCAGACCAGCTGGCCGATGTGTTTACGGACATATTCAATCAATCCCTATACCAGTCTGCTGTTCCCACATGCTTCAAGAGGGCCACCATTGTTCCTGTTCCCAAGAAAGCTAAGGTAACTGAGCTAAACGACTACCGCCCCGTAGCACTCACTTCCGTCATCATGAAGTGCTTTGAGAGACTAGTCAAGGACCATATCACCTCCACCCTACCTGACACCCTAGACCCACTCCAATTTGCTTACCGCCCAAATAGGTCCACAGACGATGCAATCTCAACCACACTGCACACTGCCCTAACCCATCTGGACAAGAGGAATACCTATGTGAGAATGCTGTTCATTGACTACAGCTCGGCATTCAACACCATAGTACCCTCCAAGCTCGTCATCAAGCTCGAGACCCTGGGTCTCGACCCCGCCCTGTGCAACTGGGTACTGGACTTCCTGACGGGCCGCCCCCAGGTGGTGAGGGTAGGCAACAACATCTCCTCCCCGCTGATCCTCAACACTGGGGCCCCACAAGGGTGCGTTCTGAGCCCTCTCCTGTACTCCCTGTTCACCCACGACTGCGTGGCCACGCACGCCTCCAACTCAATCATCAAGTTTGCGGACGACACAACAGTGGTAGGCTTGATTACCAACAACGACGAGACGGCCTACAGGGAGGAGGTGAGGGCCCTCGGAGTGTGGTGTCAGGAAAATAACCTCACACTCAACGTCAACAAAACTAAGGAGATGATTGTGGACTTCAGGAAACAGCAGAGGGAACACCCCCCTATCCACATCGATGGAACAGTAGTGGAGAGGGTAGCAAGTTTTAAGTTCCTCGGCATACACATCACAGACAAACTGAATTGGTCCACTCACACAGACAGCATTGTGAAGAAGGCGCAGCAGCGCCTCTTCAACCTCAGGAGGCTGAAGAAATTCGGCTTTTCACCAAAAGCACTCACAAACTTCTACAGATGCACAATCGAGAGCATCCTGGCGGGCTGTATCACCGCCTGGTACGGCAACTGCTCCGCCCTCAACCGTAAGGCTCTCCAGAGGGTAGTGAGGTCTGCACAACGCATCACCGGGGGCAAACTACCTGCCCTCCAGGACACCTACACCACCCGATGTCACAGGAAGGCCATAAAGATCATCAAGGACATCAACCACCCGAGCCACTGCCTGTTCACCCCGCTATCATCCAGAAGGCGAGGTCAGTACAGGTGCATCAAAGCTGGGACCGAGAGACTGAAAAACAGCTTCTATCTCAAGGCTATCAGACTGTTAAACAGCCACCACTAAACATTGAGTGGCTGCTGCCAACACACTGACACTGACTCAACTCCAGCCACTTTAATAATGGGAATTGATGGGAAATGATGTAAATATATCACTAGCCACTTTAAACAATGCTACCTTATATAATGTTACTTACCCTACATTATTCATCTCATAGGCATACGTATATACTGTACTCTATATCATCGACTGTATCCTTATGTAATACATGTATCACTAGCCACTTTAACTATGCCACTTTGTTTACATACTCATCTCATATGTATATACTGTACTCGATACAATCTACTGTATCTGCCTATGCTGCTCTGTACCATCACTCATTCATATATCCTTATGTACATATTCTTTATCCCCTCACACTGTGTACAAGACAGTAGTTTTGGAATTGTTAGTTAGATTACTTGTTGGTTATTACTGCATTGTCGGAACTAGAAGCACAAGCATTTCGCTACACTCGCATTAACATCTGCTAACCATGTGTATGTGACAAATAAAATTTGATTTGATTTGATTTGATTTGAGCATTTCTGTTAAAACCATATTCACTGTTATGTCCCCAGTGCGCCTAACCCACCTGGCACGGGCACGTCCCTGGTCATCCAGGTCAACGGTGGGTACCCCCAGGTGTACGAAGCGGGTGAACAGGGACTGCTCCATGTTGGAGTACTTCTGGAAGGCCATGATCTTAATGACAGGGGGCAGCTGCTGGTGGTCTCCTATCATGATCCAACGCTTCCAACCTGCTGTAACCGTCCTCTGGGTTCTAGAGAGGAAATATACTGTAGGTCAGTGTCAAGGTTCAAGGCCAGTTCAGTTCTCCTCCACAGAGACCATAGAGTGTTTGAGGGAAAATGACTGCCCATGCATTACCAGTTAAAAAAAAAAAACACTTTTTGATTGTAAAAGAAAGGTTTGCTTAAAGCTGCAATATGTACATTTTTGGGCGACCCGACCAAGCAGTAGATCTGTTCTATGTGCCCTATTGCTATGCTTCCTGTGCTTTGTTTTTGAGTCTTACATTCGGTTTTGTACACCAGATTCAAACAGCTGAAAATACAATACTTTTGGTTATGGAAACTATATTTCACAGCAATTTAGATGGTACAATGATTCTCAACACTACACCTGCTTGTTTTGTCACAAACTGAAATTAGGCAAACTATTCGAATTTTAGCAACCAGGAAATGGCAGAGTGATTTATGCATAGTGCATCTTTAATTATGGACATGTCTTTCTTTAGAATGGTTAGATCTGATTGTATGGTGGTGATTAGCTAGTTAATATCTGTGTCACTGTTGCTTTAGTTTAGCGCTCCCTCCCACAGTGTACAAGCGTTCCACTAGGACAGCTCATAGACTGGTGTTCAAGGGGAGACATATTGCAGCATTAGTGTGTGTTGGTGGTGAACGTGTGTTGGGTGCTGACGTTCTTTGCATTTGTCTGCTGCCTCACAAAAGCACAGACCCCTGGAGAATAGCTGTACGCCTTCTCTCCCTGTTTCCTTATCCCTACTTTCTTTCTCTTTTCACAAGCAGCAAAAACATTCATTCGGCCTGCCTTGCATTTCAAACACCCCTCATCACCACGGCACCTCTTTTCACATCTGTTCTTCACCTGCTTTCATTCTCTCCATTCTCACCCCTCTCTGCCTGTTAACTGAGTGGCGAACTCTGCGCTCCTTTATCGCCCTCCAGCTGGACCACAGGACTGTGTTGCGGTGTCAGATACAGCCTGGAAACAACTATCTGCACCAATGCAAAGCTCCAAGCAACTGAAGCGAAGTTACAATATTCCTGCAAAACTTCCAGAAGTATGTCTGTCCCTCCATCATATCTGAAAAGGACATCTTCAACAAAGTATATGGTTTTGGATAAGTGAAACTTGATGGCAAGACCAAGTCTTCAAATGGAGTAGAATTCAAAACCTCTGGCTCGTCCAACACTGACACTAGCAAAGTCAATGGCAACCTGGAGACAAATGGGGTGAATACGGTCTGACGTTTAAAGAGAAGTGGACCACAGACCACACTCTGGGGACTGAGATCACCATTGAAGATCAGGCAACCAAAGGACCGGAACTTATGTTCAACACACAATTCTCACAAAATTCTGGCAAGAAGAGTGGGAAGGTGAAAACTGCCTATAAGTGTGAATACGTCAACCTGGGAGTGGATGTAGACTGACTTTGCAGGCCCGGCCATGCACGGGGCAGCGGTGGCCGGGTATGAGGGATGGCTGGCTGGCTACCAGATGACCTTCGACACAGCCAAGTCCAAAATGACCCAGAGCAACTTTGCTGTCAGCTACAAGACAGGAGACTAACAGCTACACACCAATGTTAGCGATGGCACAGAGTTTGGAGAGTCGATCTACCAGAAGGTGAATGACAATCTGGAGACAGCTGTGAACCTTGTCTGGACAGCAGGCAGCAACAGCATTTGCTTTGGCATCGCTGCCAAGTACCAGCTGGACTCCAGTGCCTCATATCCGCTAAAGTTAACAATGCCAGGTTCGTAGGAGTTAGCTACACCCAGACACTGCGGCCAGGTATGATAATCACCCTGTCTGCAATGGTCGATGGCAAGTACATCAACACGGGTGGCCACAAACTGGGAATGGACCTGGAGCTAGAGGCATAAGTATCTAGCTAACCTGTCTAGTGAAGTCGTCATATTTAATATTTGACAGAATAGCAGAATAATCTGGCCTGATGTATTTCCAGCCAAACAACCCTTAAGGGATGTCTCAAAGGAAAGGGATGAATCTAATCTAAAGCAACAACATACATAACATAGCCCTCAGTTCTGTCAGCTAGATGGATCCCCAAACCATTAACCACTGTCATTTCCTTTCAGTTGGTTTGTAGTCAGTCATCCTGTGTGTTCTACAGTAGCCAAGTACTACTAGGTCTGCTATTTATTCAGTCATGTAGCCCTATACTGTGTTGTACCACTAGTGAAAAACATCCTCCTCAAATAGAGCATTACTTCTGCATCTTTTACATATGCTTTAGTGGTTTGGCTCATTGGATTGGACAATACTCATTGGGCAATACAAAGAGAGTTACATGAAGACACACTATATATATATACACAAGTATGTATGTGGACAACCCTTAAAATGTGTGGATTCGGCTATTTCAACCACACCCATTGCTGACAGGTGTACAAAATCGAGCACACCGCCACGCAATCTCCATAAAAAAACATTGGCAGTAGAATGGCCTTAGTGAAGAGCTCAGTGACTTTGAACGTGGCGAACGTCGCGAAGTTGTAGGTCACAAAATCGTCTGTCCTCGGTTGCAACACTCACTAGAGTTCTGCTTCTGGAAGCAATGTCGGTCATCCGGAGCTTCATGAAATGGATTTCCATAGCCGAGCAGCCACACAAGCCTAAGATCACCATTTTTTATTTAACCTTTAACTAGGCAAGTCAGTTAAGAACAAATTCTTATTTTCAATGACGGCCTGTTCAGGGGCAGAACGACAGCTCGGGGGTTTGAACTTGCAACCTTCCGGTTACTAGTCCAACGCTCTAACCACAAGGCTACCCTGCCGCCCCACTACTCCAGCCAAGTGTTGGCTGGAGTAGTGTAAAGCTTGATGCCATTGGACTCTGGCACAGTGGAAAAGCATTCTCTGGAGTGATGAATTATGCTTCACCATCTGGCAGTCTGACGGATTAATGTAGGTTTGGCTGATGCCAGGAGAACACTACCTGCCCGAATGCATAGTGTCAACTGTAAAGTTTGGTGGAGGAGGAATAAACGTCTGGGGCGGTTTTTCATGGTTCCGGATAGGCCCCTTAGTTTCATTGAAGCGAAATCTTAACACTACAGCATACAATGACATTCTAGACGATTCTGTGCTTCCAACTTTGTGGCAACAGTTTGGGGACGGCCCGTTCCTGTTTCAGCATGACAATGTCCCCGTTGACAAAGCGAGGCCCGAACAGAAATGGTTTGTCGAGATGGGCGACCAACTCAATATTAATGGTCATGATTTTGGAATGAAATGTTCGACCAAGCAGGTCCACATACTTTTGGGCATGTAGTGTATATCCATCAATTTAAATATATATATATATATATATATATATATATATATATATGTTATCATTATATTATGTGACAAACGCAAGCTGTTGCTGTTTTGCACACTTACTAGCAAATTATATTATAGCTTTTTACATGTATTATTTATATCCCATCTTTGCCTGATTCCTTTGGACATATAGTAGCATTCAGTTAGCAATGCACTGCATGTTGTCAGGGCGGCTTCTACTCAGAACGCTTATCAGAGAGACCTTCAAACCTCAATCTATTCTATTGGTTGATAATATATATATATATATATATATATATATATATATATATATATATATATATGAACAAAAATGTCAACGCAACCTGTAAAGTGTTGGTCCCATGTTTCATGAAATAAAAGATCCCAGAAATGCATTTCTCCTTTGCCAAGATAATCCATCCATCTGTCAAGTGTGGCATATCAAGAAGCTGATTAAACAGCATGATCATTACACAGGTGCACCTTGTGCTGGGGACAATAAAAGTCCACAAAAATGTGCAGTTTTGTCACACAACACAATGCCACAGATATCTCAAGTTTTGAGGGAAAGTGCAATTAGCATGCTGACTGCAGGAATTTCTACCAGAGCTAATGCCAGATAAAAAATGTTTTATTTCTCTACCATAAGCCGCCTTCAAGAGAATTTGAGAGTACATCCAACCGGCCTCACAACCACAGAACAGGTGTAACCCCGCCAGCCCTGAACCTCCACATCCATCCATTTTCTGAGACCAGCCACCCAGACAGTTGATGAAACAGAGGAGTATTTCTGTCTGTAATAAAGCCCTTTTGTGGGGAAAAACTCATTCTGATTGGCTGGGTCTTGCTCCCTAGTGGGTGGGGCTATGCCCTCCCAGGACCACCCCATAGCTGCACCCCTGCCTAGTCATTGTTCAGTATATTTAGCTAATATTCTTCAGGATATGTTAATTATGCTTACTGAACAATTAACATATCCTGGCAGTCATTAGCAGACCCATACTATCTTGATTACCCAACTTGCTTCCTGGTTGAACATGGTAAGATAAATTGCACGACAACGCCAAATGCGATTTTCTGGGTGTGATTAGAAAGGAAAAGATGACCTATTATAACTGAGTGTATCCTCCAGGTCCCCTTCCCATAGCTGTGTATAAATGATATGACTGGGACAATGATCCGAAACCAAGTCCACTTGTGTATGTCTACCTTTACAATAAAGTCCTTAAACAAGTAAAATATATACAGTACAAGTCAAAAGTTTGGACACACCTACTCATTCCAAGGTTTTACTTTATTTTTAATATATTTGCAACATTGTAGAATAATAGTGAACTATGAGTGTGCAAAGCTGTCATCAAGGCAAAGGGTAGCTACTTTGAAGAATCAAATATAAAATATATTTTGACTTGTTTCACACTTTTTTGGTTACTACATGATTCCATGTGTGTTATTTCATAGTTTTGATGTCTTCACTATTATTATACAATGTAGAAAATAGTACAAATAAAGAAGAAGTAGGTGTGTCCAAAAACGTTTGACTGGTTTTTACACAAAATAAAATGTACAAAAAATTGTGCTCTATATATCTGCCTGGTACACTGAATGTAGGAGAGTAGGATAGAGACTGATGAGTTAGCTCAGCTGCTGCTGATTAGGAGGGAGAGTTTAATAAGTACTTGCCCCAGACAAACTTAATCTTACCAAGGCTTTTAAGTCAAACCTGATTCAATCACCGATAGGGATGCAATGGAAAGAAAACGAGGGGGGGTATGGGGAAGGTGGATTCTCGTTAAAATGCGTAGCGGATACTACAACAGAAGGCATCATGGGCTGGATGTTATAGCATTGGTTAGAGCGAGAGGAGACTAAGAGGTCATTGGTCAGGTTATTGTGGCTAAATGGTCTCCTCTAAACAGACCCTTGTGTAATCTGAGGATATTATGCCCCAGCATTGACATCCCAATAGAGTACCCCAGTATGAGTCATAATACCCATAAAACAGAGGTCAAACAGGGAACTGGTGGCAATCTTTTTCCCCCCCATTCATTTTTTCCCCATAGGGGATTGTAGAAACACATAAAATAAGGGCTGTGTTTTGTATTTTGATAACCGTGTAAATCTCTAGGACAAGGTGACTGATCAACATATTTGCCTGTATTAACCCCCCAAAAATGAAATGCTAATGTGGCTATCAAAAAGAACAACAAATACCATGATGATCTGGACAAGACTGCCGAATCGAGGCAAAGGTAAGATTCTCTGGATTAACTATCTAATGTTAGCTAAATGTAGTAATGTCCTTTAGTAGCAGTTTCTATAAATAGGCTAGAATTCTTTAATCAAATGTAATTTTATTTGTCACATACACATGGTTAGCAGAAGGTAATGCGAGTGTAGAGAAATGCTTGTGCTTCTAGATCCGACCATGTAGTAATATCTAACATGTAATCTAACAATTTCATAACAACTACCTTATACACACAAGTGTAAAGGAATGAATAAGAATATGTACATAAAAACATACATGGATGAGTGATGGTCGAACGGCATAGGCAAGATGCAGTAGATGGTATAGAGTACAGTATATACATATGAGATGAGTAATGTAGGGTATGTAAACATTATATAAAGTGGCATAGTTTAAAGTGACTAGCGATACATTTATTTATACATATATTTATTTACATTAATTATTAAAGTGTCTAGACTCCCAACTTTGATGCACCTGTACTGACCTCGCATTCTGGATGATAGTGGGGTGAACCGGCAGTGGCTCGGGTGGTTGTTGTCCTTGATGATCTTTTTAGCCTTCCTGTGACATCGGGTGGTGTAGGTGTCCTGGAGGGCAGGTAGTTTGCCCACGGTGATGCGTTGTGCAGACCTCACTACCCTCTGGAGAGCCTTATGGTTGTGGGCGGAGCAGTTGCCGTACCAGGCGGTGTTACAGCCTGACAGGATGCATCTCGATTGTGCATCTGTAAAAGTTTGTGAGTGTTTTTGGTGACAAGCCGAATTTCTTCAGCCTCCTGAGGTTGAAGAGGCACTGTTGCACCTTCTTCACCACACTGTCTGTGTGGGTGGACCATTTCAGTTTGTCTGTGATGTGTACGTCGAGGAACCTAAAACTTTCCACCTTCTCCACTACTGTCCCGTCGAGGTGGATAGGGGGGTGCTTCCTCTGTTGTTTCCTGAAGTCCACGATCATCTCCTTTGTTTTGTTGACGTTGACGTTGAGTGTGAGGTTATTTTCCTGACACACTCCGAAGGCCCTCACCTCCTCCCTGTAGGCCGTCTCGTCATTGTTGGTAATCAAGCCTACCACTGTAGTGTGGTATGCAAAATGTATGATTGAGTTGGAGGCGTGCATGGCCACGCATTCATGGGTGAACAGGGAGTACAGGAGAGGGCTGAGGACGCACCCTTGTGGGGCCCCAGTGTTGAGGATCAGTGGGGTGGAGATGTTGTTTCCTACCCTCACCACCTGGGGGCAGCCCGTCAGGAAGTCCAGGACCCTGTTGCACAGGGCGGGGTCGAGACCCAGAGTCTCGAGCTTAATGACGAGTTTGGAGAGTACTATGGTGTTAAATGTTGAGCTGTAGTCGATGAACAGCATTCTTACATAGGTATTCCTCTTGTCCAGATGGGTTAGGGCAGTGTGCAGTGTGATTGCGTCGTCTGTGGATCTATTGAATAATTTTGCACGCCCAATTTTTCAGTTTTTTGTTTGTTAAAAAAGTTTGAAATGTCCAATAAATGTCGTTCCACTTCATGATTGTGTCCCACTTGTTGTTGATTCTTCACAAAAAAAGTTTTATATCTTTATGTTTGAAGCCTGAAATGTGGCAAAAGGTCGCAAAGTTCAAGGGGGCCGAATACTTTCGCAAGGCACTGTATGTGGTTTCCAGTTTACATAGAGTTCAATGAAGTTCATTCAGGGCCATCGATGTGTCTGCTTGGGGGGGATATAGACGGTTGTGATTGTAATTGAAGAGAATTCTCTTGGCAGATAATGCGATCGACTTTTGATTGTAAGGGATTCTAGGTCAGGTGAGCAGGTTCCTGAGTTCCTGTATGCTGTTATGATCATACCATGTCTTGTTATTCATAAGGCATAACCCCCCCCCTTCTTAGGAGATGATTGTTTGTTGGCGCGATACGTGAAGAAACCAGGTGGCTGTACAGACTCCGATAGCGTGTCTCGAGTGAGCCATGTTTCCGTCAAACAAAGAACGTTACAATCTCTGATGTCTCTCTGGAAGGCAACCTTTGCTCGGATTTCATCTACCTTGTTGTCAAGAGACTGGACGTTGGCGAGTAGTAAACTTGGGAGCAGATGCGCGATGTGCCCATCTATGGAGCCTGACCAGAAGACCGCTTCTTCTGTCCCTCCTGCGGCGCCGTTGTTTTGGGTCGCCGGCTGGGATCTGATCCATTGTCCTGGGTGGTGGACCAAACAGAGGATCCGCTTCGGGAAAGCCGTATTCCTGGTCGTAGTGTTGGTTAAGTTGACGTTGCTCTTATATCTGATAGTTCCTCCCGGCTGTATGTAATAAAACATAAGATTTCCCGGGGTAACAATGTAGGAAATAATGCATAAAAAACGAAATACTGCATAGTATCCTGAGAACGTGAAGCGAGGCGGCTATCTCTGTCGGTGCCAGAAACATGGACAATTCTGTGAACTGTCTTGTGCAAGTTTTAAATGGACGCAATACCTGTTAGCAAAGGTATCATCTAGAGCTGATGTGCAGGAGTTTGAAGGGATTTGTAGTTTTTCATGTCTACTTTGATGCCAATTAGCATTTACGAATCTGAGGATAAATAGAGCAGAATACAGTGCATTCAAAAGTATTCAGACCCCTTCCCTTTATGCACATTTTGTTCCGTTCCAGCCTTCTTTTAAAATGGATTATATAAAAAGTTCCTCATCAATCTACACACAATACACCATAATGACAAATGTATTAAAAATAACAAACAGAAATACCTTATTTACATAAGTATTCAGACCCTTTGCTATGACACTCGAAATTGAGCTCAGGTGCATCCTGTTTCCATTGATCATCCTTGAGATGTTTCCACAACTTGATTGGAGTCCACCTGTGGTAAATTCAATGGATTGGACATGAATTGGAAAGGCACACACTTGTCTATATAAGGTCCCACAGTTGACAGTGCATGTCAGAGCAAAATGCAAGCCATGAGATCGGATAAATTGTTCATAGAGCACCGAGACAGGATTGTGTTGAGGAACAGACCAGGGGAAGAGTACCAAAAATGTCTGAAGCATTGAAGGTCCCCAAGAACAGTGGCCTCCATCATTCTTAAATGGAGGAAGTTTGGAACCACCAAGAATCTTCCTAGAGCTGGCTGACGGAGCTCCAGAGTTCCTCTGTGGAGATGGGAGAACCTTCCAGAAGGACATCCATCTCCGCAGCACTCCACCAATCAGGCCTTTATGGTAGTGGCCAGACGGAAGCCACAGCTCAGTAAAATGCACGACAGCCCGCTTGGAGTTTGCCAAAAGGCACCTAAAGTACTCTCACACAATGAGAAACAAGATTCTCTGGTCTGATGAAACCAATATTTAACTATTTGGCCTGAATGCCAAGCGTCACATCTGGAAGAAACCTGACATCATCCTTACGGTGAAGCATGGGGGTGGCAGCATCGTGCTGTGGGGATGTTTTTCAGTGGCAGCGACTGGGAGACTAGTCAGGATCAAGGGAAAGCTGGACGGAGAGATCCTTGATGAAAACCTGCTCCAGAGTGCTCAGACTAGGTCAAAGGCTCACCTTCCAACAGGACAATAACCCTAAGCACACAGCCAAGACAACGCAGGAGTGGCTTCAGGACAAGTCTCTGAATGTCCTTGAGTGGCCAAGTCAGATCCCGGACTTGAACCCAATCTAACATCTCTGAAAAAAGACCTGAAAAAAGCTGTGCAGCGACGCTCCCCATCCAACAGAGAACGGACAGAGAATGAGAGGATCTGCAGAGAAGAATGGGAGAAACACGTCAGATACAGGTTTGCCAAGCTTGTAGCATCATACCCAAGAAGACTCGGTGCTGTAATCACTGCCAAAGGTGCTACAACAAAGTACTGAGTAAAGGGTCTGGATACTTATGTAAATGTAATATTTCAGTTTCTTAATTTTAATACATTTTCAAAAATTTCTAAAAAACAGTTTTTGCTTTGTCAATATGTGTAGATTGATGAGGGGAAATGTTTTAGAATAAGGCTGGAACAAAATATGGAAAAAGTCAAGGGGTCTGAATACTTTCCGAATGCACTGTATATTGGTAAAAGTCCCCTTGTCCGAGAGAGATTTACAAGGTTATCAAAACGTCACACCAGAGTAAGCCTACAAAAAACACAGCCCTTATTTGAAGTGTTTCTAATATCCCCCATGGGAAAAATGAATGGAACCATTTCCCTGTTTGACCGTAAGGTTTTATGGCTATTACGACACCTCCACTGTGGGGCTCTATAAAGACTGGATGGACCTATTCATCCTGAGTGACAGGGAATTCTCTTTTCAGGTATAGACCTGAAGATGGGCTTTAGACCTGAATAAAGGGGTTTAGCTCTGTTGAGTTTTCAGGTCTGGCTGTACTAATTTACCTGTAGCAGGAGGGATGGAGGTCTCAATCACCAGGATCTGAGCTGTTTCCTCCATCAGGATGTTGTCATATTGAAAACAGAAGATAAGAAGTGTAACTGTCGAGTTGCCTCTGACTCAATTTATTCTGGATCAAAAAGGGAGTTAGTGGGGGTGGCAGGGGGCGTATCTGCATTTTAAATAACATTTTAGAGGCCCCACCTCCTACACCAGCAGGTACTTGGAACAGTCCAGTCCGGTCATCAACAGCTCAAAGGCACAGAACTCCTGATTGGGGGACGGGACGTGACCAACCACCCACACACACACACACTAGTAAGATGACTGCTCAGAGGTCAGGGGTTAGGTTTAGAGGTTAAATTGTCAGCATGGACAAGTGACAACTGGTTCTAAGGGCTGCACCACAGTGAGCAAATGTTTGTCATTAGATGATACATGATGGAAGACAATCATCCTTGGACGTAAAAGTGAAGAGTAGTATAATTAAGCAATAAGGCCCGAGTGGGTGCCTCAGAGGCAGGCTGGGTGAGAATTTAAAGGGTATGGGTTAGTGTTCAATAGAAGCTTAGTGAGCAGCGAAGCACTTCACAACAGATTCCCTTCCAAGGCCTGGTCTGAATAGGAAAAGCACGATTGGGGGTGTTTTCCCGAAAGAAAAAGCGGAGCCTTTGAGTGCACTAGAGAATACTCATATTAGATGCTTTACTATTTTAACATTAATATTAAACCCAATCAAAACATGCAATATTAATTAGCTCTAGTTTTAATGCCTGTGGTTCCTCAGCGGTTGAAGGGTGAAATGAAGCCGGATTTCTTCCCTCCCTGGGCAGATTCACTCAGACTGAAAGGAGCGAAAGAGTCGAGGAAAAGAATAGGAAAAACGGCATAGGGATGGATGTCGAGCAATCCAAGCGGTCGATGTCTGTACATGCTGAGTTCATTCAGGGAAACTGACCGTGTGCGTGTGTATGCGTGGGTTCGTGCGTATGATGGCATCGTCTGCTTAGATGGCATCTCATAAACACAACCTTAATCTTTAAACACTCCTTGTAGGCAGCAGACACCGAGGCGGATCACTTTCCTTCTCCTGTGATTTTAGAGGGAGAGTCTAACATCTCTGAGCGGGGGGAGACAGACATATCTCTGCAGCACCATAATGGAAGAGGCTGAGCTGAGGTAACACAGTAAAGTGCTCCAGTCTGATGTGATGCAGCCAGTGATACGGGAGATGCCAGATAAATCAAGACCACACATGTTAGGATATTACCTCCATCCAATAACTTCTTTATTGCTTCTACAAGGCCTTCGTATGGCTCCCATAAATCTCTAATGTTGTTGTTATCTCTATATAAAGACTGGATGCAACCAGGAGGGGCTGAATACGAGTGTGCTTATATGTCAGCGTATTCATTAATGGAAATACCAATCGATGTAAATACATTTGACTGGTCATGCTCATCGGTCTATTGGTTAATTTGCATAATTATGTTGAATTAAATTAGCAAATGTACACTATATTCATTATGCATCTCATTTATGACATGCTTATAGCATATAGAAACAGAGCCATTGAGTGGAAAATCTGCCAGACAGTGTGAGAGCTGCTGCTACAGCATCTCAAACAGAAAATGTATAGGCAACGGAAGGCAGGCCTCATCAGCACATCACACACCACTTTGCAATGAGCTGGAGGCAGTATGCATTTTGAAAACATATACTTGTGATTGTTTTGATCACGAGTACTGGAATATGTTCCGGTCAGCCTCAGGGAACAACATTCGCTGACTCGGTGAGCGCGTTTATAAAGAAGATGTTGTACCCACTGTGACTGTTAAAACCTACATTAACCAGAAACCGTGGATGGATGGTGTATTCGTGCAAATCTGAAAGAACGATCCACCGTATTTAACCATGGAAAGAGGTCTGGGAATATGTCTGAATATAAACAGTGTAGCTATTCCCACCCAAAGGCAATCAAACAAGCGAAATGCCAGTACAGGGACAAGGTGGAGTCGCAATTCAACGGCTCAGACACAAGATTTATGTGGCAGGGTCTACAGGAAATCACGGACTACAAAAATAAATCCAGCCATGTCACGGACACCAACGTCACGCATCCAGACAAACTAAACAGCTTCTTTGCCCGCTTTGAGGATAATACACTACCACCATCACGGCTCGCTAACAAGGACTGCCTCCCCCCCCTTCTCCGTGGCTGACGTGAGTAAAACATTTAAACATGTTAACCCTCGCAATGCTGCTGGAACAGAAGGGACAGTAGTGGAGAAGGTTTAAAGTTTTAAGTTCTTCGGTGTACACATCATTGACAAACTGAAATGGTCCACACACACAGACAATGTGGTGAAGGCGGTGCAACAGCGCCTCTTCAACCTCAGGAGGCTGAAGAAATTTGGCTTGTCATTAAAAACACTCACAAACTTTTACAGATACACAATCAAGAGCATCCTGTTGGGCTGTATCACAGTCTGGTACGGCAACTGCACCGCCCTCAACCGCAAGGCTCTCCAGAGGGTGGTGCGGTCTGCATAACGCATCACCAGCGACAAACTATCTGCCCTCCATGACACCTACAGCACCTGATGTCACAGGAAGGCCAAAAAGATCATCAAGGACATCAACCACCCGAGCCACTGTCTGTTCACACCGTTACCATCCAGAAGGCAAGGTCAGTACAGGTGCATCAAAGCTGGGACCGAAAGACTGAAAAACAGCTTCAATCTCAAGGCCATCAGACTGCTAAACAGCAATCACTAACTCAGAGAGGCTGCTGCCTACATTGAGACCCAATCACTGGCCACTTTAATAAATGGATCACTAGTCACTTTATACAATGCACTCTAAATAATGCCACTTTAATCATGTTTACATATCTTACATTACTCATGTCACATGTACTGTATATACTGCACTTTATACCATCTATTGCACCAAGCCTATGCCGCTCGGCCATCGCTCATCCATATACTTACATGTACATATTCTCATTCACCCCTTTAGATTTGTGTGTATTAGGTAGTTGTTGGGGAACTGTTCGATTACTTGTTAGATATTACTGCACTGTCGTACAGTACTTCGCTACACTTGCATTAACATCTGCTAAGCATGTGTATGTGACAAATAACATTTGATTTGATTTACTTAATTGTTTGAAACCTGAACGTTTACTACATATTATGAGGCATGTCTTATGAGGCATAGCCTAGCCAAAATTAGACCATTACCGTGGAGGCAATTATTTGATATAAAAATTATTTAATTGTCCAGTAGCCAAAGGCATAATCCTAGTCATATTAGCAACCCATGCTAGATGTTGCATATTATATTTCCCGTCTTTCAAAAAAATGTACCCCTTTTTTCTCCCGAATTTCGTCATATCCAATTACGATCTTGTCTCATCACTGCAACTCCCCAACGGGCCTGGGAGAGGCTGTCAGGTTCTTAATAGAGAGAGTAAAAAACTAACGGGCGACTACGAAAAGCTCCAACCAAGTTTATTCACCCACGGGGTCAAACAGCTGCAAAGACAAAGACATAATTACACAAGCACATATATTTATACCTTCCTCCTAATGCTGAGTCTCCTCCTTACACATCTGGACAGCCAATACATCTCTGTTCTAGACAGGACTTTAGTGATGCCTGTTCTTTCTCACTTTATCTTACTCCTCTCCAACTCACGGCTGTCCTATTAACTTGAACCAGACTGTGGCCCTTCTCCTCTCCATAGAATAGCTGATATCTAACAATAACATGTTCTGACAGAATGTAAACTTTCTCACTCAGTAGATTTCAATACCCTCAGTTCTGATATGATGAATAAGGATATTTCATATTTCAAGTTAAGAACTCATCAAGGCGAAGGTCGAGGCGAAGGCCCTTCTCCTCTCCATAGAATAGCTGATATCTAACAATAACATGTTCTGACAGAATGTAAACTTTCTCACTCAGTAGATTTCAATACCCTCAGTTCTGATATGATGAATAAGGATATTTCATATTTCAAGTTAAGAACTCATCAAGGCGAAGGTCGAGTCATGCGTTCTCCAAAACATGACCCGCCAAACCGCGCTCCTTAACACCCGCCCACTTTTATTTTTTTTATTTTATTTATTTATTTATTTATTTTTTTATGAATATGACCCTTTTTTCTCCCCAATTTCATAGTATCCAATTGTTTTTAGTAGCTACTATCTTGTCTCATCGCTACAACTCCCGTACGGGCTCAGGAGAGACGAAGGTTGAAAGTCATGCGTCCTCCGATACACAACCCAACCAAGCCGCACTGCTTCTTAACATAGCGCGCATCCAACCCGGAAGCCAGCCGCACCAATGTGTCGGAGGAAACACCGTGCACCTGGCAACCTTGGTTAGCGCGCACTGTGCCCGGCCCGCCACAGGAGTCGCTGGTGCACGATGAGACAAGGACATCTCTACTGGCCAAGCCCTCCCTAACCCAGACGACGCTAGGCCAATTGTGCGTCGCCCCACGGACCTCCCGGTCGACCTCCCGGCCGGTTACGACAGAGCCTGGGCGCGAACCCAGAGCCTCTGATGGCACAGCTGGCACTGCAGTACAGAGCCCTTAACCACTGCGCCACCCAGGAGGCAACACCCGCCCACTTAACCCGGAGGCCAGCGGCACCAATGTGTCGGAGGAAACACTGCCTTCCACAAGGAGTCGATGGAGCGTGAAGAGCCAAGTATGTAAGATGTCGCCAACAGATACAGCAGCTCTGCTTCTAGCTCCTAAGCAACAAGCATTTCACTACACCCGCAATAACATATGCTAAAAATTTGTATGTGACCAATATCATTTTATTTGAAGCCCCCCGGCCAAACCCTCCCCTAATCCGGACGATGCTGGGCCAAATGTGCGCCGCCCTATGCGACTACCGGTCACGGCCGTTTGTGACACAGCCTGGGTCTGTAGTGACGTCTCAAGCACTGTGATGCAGTGCCTTAGACCGCTGTGCCACTCGGGTCTTTCAAAATTTCAAATGGATATTTTTCTAATAGTCACATGAAACCACCGCCAATTGCATTATGGAACGAACATTCCCGCGTAGCCTACTACCTTGTGCACATTGCAGTACTTATAATGTGAAGAAATAATAGTTTATCAACATTTTCAGCAAACCGTTCTATTCTGTTGCATCAGACTCATAGTTTTTTTTATTTTTTTATTATGTGGACTAGGCCTACTGCTTGTATGAATTTGGGATCTACGTACCACAGCTTCCCCCGAGTTTGTTTGGAATAGGCTATTTCTTTCTCAACTTCCTGACTAATGGAATAGGTAAACTTTCCTACTATGGGGGATAGTAGATTGACAGACTAGTGATTTTGCTGTTCATTACTAGTCATATTGGCTGAGGAAAAGTACATGTGGACAGTTATTCTAACTTCTTCAAAGTGGGCATCAGAATTTGGTAAGAAGGACCGCATATCCTTGTATCCTCGACTTGCATGTTCTTTTAATATGAATTAGCATAATCTAAATGTGATTTCTGTCATTCTGAGCTCGGTGGGTGGACACCCAGATCAGGTTACGTACCCAATGCATATGGGTCCGGTAAATTTCTCAAATGTCCGGTAAATTATGTGTAGGGTATGTATGTGTAGGGAGTGCAGGGTGAGTGAAAGGCCCTATAACCTTCCATCCGCATCTGGGGAGACAGACAGCAGGTCCTGTGTCACTGCCAATGGGGTCAGGGGAGGAGGGGGAGGGGGCACGGGGTGACATGTCACCAAATCACCATGTAATTTCAACCAATGTCTCACAGAACACACTCAAACAGAGGGAATGAATGAGTGAGTGAGTGAGTGAGAGAGAGAGATTTAACAAAGAGGGTGGAAAAGAATGAAAAGGAAGAAACTCACTATATCCCCATCATATTACAAACTCCTAATATCACAACAGAAACAGAAAAAAAAACAGTTGAAATGTGATGCAGTGCGATGTCACAGTGGCTACTTCTCCAGTAGGAGTGGGAGAGAGAGTCAGAATCTAAACAATCACGTGAGCCTGGGCAGACCTGTCATGGCATCAGTTGCGGAAAGAGAATCACGTGTGTTCAGCGTTCCAACTCCCACTTCACTACACACACAAAGATGGCTAACGACCTGTGAGCAACATCCGAACTGCTGACATGGTGTGTGTGTGTGTGTGTGACATAATTACCTCTGACTGGGATGAATATGGTATGTGTGTGTTTGTTCAAGAGCCTGTTTGTTTGTGATGTTTATCTCTGACAGAGTGAGGATCTTCATGGTGTGTTGTGTAAGTCCCTTTAGCTAGGTAAACATGTGATGTGTGTGTGTGTGTGTGTGTGTGTGTGTGTGTGTGTGTGTGTGTGTGTGTGTGTGTGTGTGGCCTGCCTCCAGCTGGGTAAATCTCTTCTTGATGTGTTGGTAGCAACCCTCAGCGACCGTGGAACACAGGCTGGGGGCGTTGGAGAAGTACTTGTGGAAGGGGAAGTGTGTGGCCATGGCTTCGGCCTTCACCCTGCTTAGACCTGACCTTGGAAATGTACTCTTCCCAGTGAGACATCACCTGCAGCAGGGAGAGAGAGGACAGCA